>NW_026652289.1:3165335-3214801 GCF_009828535.3 Hylobates moloch
GGGGCATAGACCCAGTATGTGTGCACACTCTCCCTCTCTGTCACTCCCACATACACACATGCAAACACACACAAACACACACACACACACACGGAAACACGCACACATGCACAGGCACACACAAGCAAACACAAGCACACACACGCACACATACACACATGCACACGCAAGCACACAAATGCAAACACACGCAAACACAAGCACACACACATGCACACACGCACACACAAGCAAACACCTGCACACACATGCAAACACACAGGCACACACAAGCAAACACCCACACACACATGCAAACACACATGCACACACAAGCAAACACCCGCACACACATGCAAACACACACACCTCATATCTGTGTCTACCCTGGAGACCAAACAGCCCTCCCACATGGATGGCGGGAAACAGGAGCCCGTGATTCCTGGGTCTGAAGTGCCTACGTGTGTACCCCACACTGCACAGTGTACGATGCCTGCTGTGCTCCTGGGACTGCGTGTGGGGCGGGGCCTCCCAGGCATGAGAGGTGGAAGATACTCCAGTGGGCACGTGAGGCCCCGGAAGCAAGCGCGCTGCTCCAGTGACGTCATCGCGTCTACAGCGCCGTCGGGCCCTGGTGATCTTCGCCTTCCCAGTTTCCTCTTCTCTTCGTCACAAAACCCTGTTTGTTTTGTTTAAGAAAACCTGCCTGCTGACTCTTACGGAGTGTCATGGATTTTGTTGTCTGTGTTTCTAGTGCTGCCGCCAACCTCGGGGTGGTCACGTGACCCCAAGGCTAGCCGGAAGAGGACCTCATTCCTCCACCACAGACAGCAGGACAGGGGTGGGCATGGGGCCCGAGCCCACACAAAGCCCTGCCTGGGATTTTGCTGAAGACAGAAGCACCCTGACCCTCCAAGTTGGGAGTTTCGAGGACCCCCTGAACTTAGAGCTCCCGGGCCGTCTTTCCCCGAGAATGAAGCCAACACGGGCAGGACTGAGCTTAGAGTCTGAATTAGATGGTGCCTAGTGACAGCCTGTGAACTCCTGCACCCAGCTACACCTGAAGCCACTGTACCCCACATTTTCTAGATAAGTCAACCTGCAAACGCCCTTCTTTTCTGAAATGAGCTTGGGTTGGGATTCTGTCACTTCAGCCGAAAGGACCCCAGCCATGCAATATTGAAGTAGGATGGTCTAGGCCTTACGAGTGGCAAACCGAGGCGGGGCAGGAAGATGGAGGCTTTCTGGCTCCCAACAGGTGGAAGAGGGGAGTCTCCGGAGTGGCCAGATACATATACACACTCACTTGCCCCTCGGCTATTCTCCAAAACCGCCGCAGAGGTGGGGCTCCGACCCATCTGAGCCTCTTCCTGACCTGGACCACCTGGGGCAGCTGTGTTTATGGCATCTGGGTCCCCTGACCGTGAGTGTTGCACCTTCGCGTAGGATCAGGCCCCTGGGAAGGCCCCACTCCACGTACTCCCAGGATTGGCCTGGTGGGGCCAGTGCTGGCTCCCAGAGGCTGCAGGGCTCTGGAAGGAAAGGCCTTCTGCAGAGCAGGGCCCCCGAAGCCTGGCCGCCTGAGCAGCCTGTGGGGAGGGAGGCGGCGGCGGGAAGCCCCTTGCTCTGCTGGTACCCCTCCCAACATCCAGGGTCTCTTCACCCGGCGTTTCTCTGCGGCTGCGGCTGTGCCTGGACCTCGAGCTCAGAGAAAAAGCTGTTGCTGCCGGCTCAGCTGAAGCCGCCTGGTGCCTTCTATAGAATCTTTGTGAGGCGCTATTATAGAAGGGACTGTTATCCAAGAACTAATTACGGAAACTAAGGACTGCACAAAAATAATTATTTCCAAACAATGGGCGTCCAGCCCTGAGAATTCCAGTGGGAGTGGTGACGATCTACCAGGGTCTGTGGGCCTAGCCTGGGGTCACCGCACATCGTGGCCTGTCTCCCTTCCTCTCCGGATCCCCCACCCCAGGCCACATGCCTCAAGGGACATCCGGGATGGAGGAAGCCAAGGGTTGGGCTGAATCCTTCCTCGCCAAACGTGGACACGATGCCTGGTATCCCCACTGAGAGTGGTCTGTGGTCCCCTCCGGCGATCACTACAGTGTCTCTGAGATATCACTGTCCCCATTTCCCAGATGGGAAAACCGAGGCTCCAAATGGCTAAGAAGCGTGCCCAAGTGTCTGAACCTGCAGGCAGCGGGCTGGGGCTCAGGCCTGGGTCTGTGTGGCCTCCTTAGTCAGTGGGGAGTGGGTGTGAGGGAAGCCCAGGTGACACTGGCCCAGCAGGACACACAGGACAGCAGGTGCAGAGGAACCCGCACCAAGGGACCCCACCCACAGGCAGCAGCGGCATCTGTGGCAGGGAGATTTGCCTCTGGGCTCCCTGCACTGTCCCATGAGTTGTCCAAGGACTGGGACCTGGGGTTGGGAGGGACACACAGCAGCCGTTGGCTGTGTTGCCATGACACGACAGAGGTTCCAGCCACCAGCACAGGCCGCCTGTCCCGGGGAGACAGTCCTGTTTGTGACATCTATCTCAGCCTGAATCGGGGAGACAGTCCTGTTTGTGACATCTGTCTCAGCCTGAATTGGAGAGACAGTCCTGTTTGGGACATCTGTCTCAGCGTGAATCGGGGAGACAGTCCTGTTTGGGACATCTGTCTCAGCCTGAATTGGAGAAGGCTTCCTACAGCAGAAGCAGATCCAGGGCAAGGGCATCCCTGATTCGGGAGGAAGCTGGAGTGCCGAAGGTCACCAGCAGGCACCGTGGACCCAGCCTTTGAGCTTGGACCCCGCCTGGCCCACAAAGCCCCGTGTTGCTTCCCAGGTCCCACGTGCAGGTTCCCGGATCTCCAGCTGCACCCTGGAGGGGGTGAGGGGGCTCACTATATGGCGTGTGCCAGGTGGAGGGGCTGGCGTGGGACAGGGGGATGGAGCTGGGGGGAAGATCAGCAGATCCCTGGACACACGGGGTGAGGCTGGGCTGTCTCAGATGGGCAGGACTAAAAGCAAGACAAGCAAGACAAACAAGACGGAAGGGCTCAAGACTGGAGCAGCCAGGAAATTCTGTCCAAGCCGAGTCCCTGGGTTTGCGAGACTTCACTCCACCTCACAGGGGTCGTCTGGGTTTGTGGTCTCTGGCCAGGCGGGTGTGGGAGCCTCTCTCCTTCAGCTCAGGCTCATGCTACGCCAGAAAGGGAAGGGCAAGAGCACCCCCTCAACCCAGAGGACCCCCAGATCAAGAGACCACCCAGGCTACAATCAACTCCGGTGGCGCTTTTAATCACCCCAGCAGGAATGGTGACTGTAAACAGACATTCAACATTCCCAGTGACACACATACCTCCCGGGCAAAACTGCGTTTCCATAAACCTTGCAGAAATGACTCAGAGAGCTGGCTGATCGACTGAGCCGCCTGGACACCAGTGTGCAGACGCCGTGTCCTCAGCACCCCCACACTCAGCCATCCTGCAAGCCCCAGCCCCTGGAACACTCCAGCTGCCTCTCCACTTGTCTGGCGGGATGTTTCCTCCCGGTGCCCTCATCACCTCACACCCACCCTCTTCTCCCAGGCTCCCGGTGGCTCCCCCCACCATTTGCTCTGCTGATGGGTACATTCTCCCCAGGTCTGGCCATGAAGCCATCCTGGGTGCCTCAGTTTCTCTTGCTGGCCAGGCAGTCACCAGCACCTCAGTGGGAATGCCACTCTCTGCCACCACCCAGCCTGGGCTCAGTGGGACACCTGCACTTTCCCAAGTTGCGTTCCTCCAGCCCTTTCTCTGGACACTCAGATGAGAACAAGGCTACTGGCCAAGGGTGTGAGAGCAGGGATCAGCCTCAGAGACCATCCCATCTCTGTGAGTGTTCTGAAGCTGCCAAGCAAAGTGCCACCAACGGGGTGGCTGAGACCAACAGAAATGTATTCCCTCTTGGTTCTGAGGCCAGAAGCCTGAGCTCAAGGCGTCAGGAGAGCCAGCCCCGCTCTGGCAGCTCTAGAAGAGAATCTGTTTCTCACTCTCCCAGCTTCTGGTATTGCTGGCAACCATTAGCATTCTTGACTTGTGGCTGGGCTGCTCCCATCTCTGCCCCCTAGGGTCATGTGGCCTTCTGCCTGGCCTTGCTGTGTGTCCCCTCCTCTTGTAAGACTCCAGTCACTGGGTTTAGGGCCCACACAAATCTAGTATGACCTCACCTTGACTTAATCACATCTGCAAAGGCCCTTCTTCCAAATAAGGTCATGTTCCCCATTTCTGGGTAGACGTAGATTTAGGGGAGCCGCTATGTAGCTCAGTGCCATCCTCCTACAAACCCCAGGATGGCTGAGGAATCCAATCTCAATGGAGATGCTTCAGGCTGCTTAGGATCAGAGCCTGGACCACACTGAGCACTCACATTCTCTCCTCATATTCTTTCAAGCATTCCAGCAACATCTGTTCCTGGAAACCCCAGGTCAGTCCCCCACCACCAGTGCTCCTGTTGCCTGGAGAAGAAAATGCTCCAGACCCCTCCTTCCCAGCCTGCTGGGTTCCCTCCAACCCAGGCCCAGCCCCCTTCTCCAGGGATTGATAAGATGCCATTTCCAGATATATTGTTACGTGGCAAAAGCAGACGGCAGTACACAGTGACACATCTTTTGTGTAATGAAGTGTAAAAATACGTATATGTGCGTGTTTATTTATAGATGCAAAAGAAAAGCACTGGAAAGATAATCAGAAACTAATAAAAATGGTGACTTTACGTGTGTGGAGTTAGAAGTG
Source organism: Hylobates moloch (assembly GCF_009828535.3). NCBI lineage: Eukaryota > Metazoa > Chordata > Mammalia > Primates > Hylobatidae > Hylobates > Hylobates moloch. The sequence goes on from NW_026652289.1 coordinate 3,170,078, forward strand.
GAAGCTAGCTGCTCTGGAGACGCTTGGCTTTAGTGTTTACTCCAGAACTATGTCAATGTTTTCCATATTCAAAACAATTTGAATTTGTTAAAATTTAAGTTGAAAAGAGAGCATCCTTAGAAAAGGAAACCAACAAAACTGAAAATTTATATAGAGTTGGTAACATAACTAAAACAAAGACAAAATTATTTCAATTGGCTTTACAGCACAGAATTTAGGCTTTTTTTTTTAACTGGTGGCATGTATTTTAAGGATAAAAAGAATGGCAAGGAAATCGCATGTATCATTCAGTAGGTCTTAGTGTTAGTGTTAAGTCTGGCATCATTATTTAAATTTTTTCCTCTTTTAGGATAAAGTCAGTAAGTAATTATGTGAATGTTGTGAGGAACCAAAATTATTACTGAAAGAGAAAAAATTCACAAATATAAAATCCAATAGGTTAAGAGTAGCACTGTCGTCTTAAATTTGAATTGGAAATGTTAATGTAATCTCATAACTTATTTATTCATTCTGATTGATTGATTGATTGATTGAGACAGGGTCTCACTCTGCCGCCCAGGCTGGAGTGCAGTGGCATGATCTTGGCTCCCTGCAGCCTCGACCTTCCAGGCTCAAGCCATCCTCCAGCCTCAGCGTCTTGAGTATTTGGGACCACAAGTATGCCACCATACCTGGCTAATTTTTGTATTTTTTGTAGAGATGAGTTTCACCATGTTGCCCAGGCTGGTCTCAAAACTCCTGAGCTCCAGCAATCCACCCGCCTCAGCCTCCCAAAGTGCCGGGACTCCAGGCGTGAGCCACTGAGCCCGGCTGATCTCATGAAAGTGCTGGGATTACAGGCGTGAGCCATCATGCCTGGCCAGTCTCATGATCTGAAAACAAAATATGCATCTCCTAGTTCATGCCACTGAAAGGGAAGGTCTGGGAACGAAACTCGGGATCTGGCTTCCAGCCCTCCTCTCGCCATTTGCTTGTCCCTGGAGTCAGGGGCGTGTCTCCTACCACACGGAGGCAACGCCCACGTGTCCCCAGTTGCACTGAGATATGCCCAAGGGTGGTACCCGCAAGGTGCACACACAGGTGACAGGTGACGTGCCTAACAGCAGCTAACCTGGTACACTGGTGTATGGGGGAGGGGGTAATGCCAACTGCATTTTCCCCACTCAAAACGTCTCTCATTCCTGATGTCGCTGCTGACTGGCGGTGACGTCTAACTGGTCCTCCTTCTCTCTTTCCCAGTGTTTTCCTGCCAACAGGAATTTAGATCTAAAGGCTTGGTGAGGTTCAGCTTCACTGCTGAACCAGAGGAATGAGATTAAGGTGGGAGATCCCAGGCACTGGCTCCCCGGGCTGGCCCCTCTCAGGGCCTGGCCAGGGCTGCAGCTGCCCCATCCCAAGGCTCACCCCTCCCCAGTGCGGGGACTCGGAGCCTGACCTTGTCCCACTGGTGGGAGGGGACAGAGCAACGTTTTAAAGCAACAGGGGACATGAGGCATCTGTGCATTTCACTCGGACGTTTAGGAAATAACCTTGCAGGTGTGGAGATTCCTTTATGACAATATTCCCTGCAAGTTATACATCTATAATAGTGAAGAGTCGAAAACAACCCACATTTCCTAAAGCAGCCCTGCAATAAGGCCACGTCAGAAAGGAATATTTAATGACATAGAAAAATGCTCTGATAAGTTAAACTGAAAAAGGAAGTAGATGTACAGGATGGCTCCAATTTATATTACGCTCTATTATGAAAAATAAGCTGGAAGAAAAGACACAAACATTTGTCAGAACTGACATCTGCCGGACGGTGGAACGGAAGGCGATCGTCACTTTTGTTTCGTAGGACTTTCCTGTATGACTGCATGGCTAATAGCACATCTCCTTGACACCGGTGCTGTTCTCGGAATCCTATCTAGAGCTTACAGGTGAGTTGTGGGTGTTATGATTGACCCCTTGCAAAAGAGGAAACTGAAGTTTAAATATCAAGGCAGCCCAGCGGGTGAGCAGCTGAGTCAGGATCCCAGCCCGAGGCTCTGCAGCAACAGCGCCCCAGAGGCACTGTGGTGGCTTGGGGACCTCTGCACATGCAGCTTCCGGGCCCCACCCTGAGGCTTCCAGTGGGATTTGTCTGGGTGTTGGGAGCTCTAACCATGGAACAGCTCCTCTATACCCAGCCCCATGGGTGAGGAGTGAGGTCTGTTCCCTTGGGCCCTGACAGTGCCCAGGCCAGGGGGCCAGTCCTGGGAGTGCCCGCCCAGCCCTGAGCCCCAGCAAGTCCAGCAGAGCCCATGGATGGTGGGGATCCCAGCCTTCCACTCACTGCATGCCTTGGGGTGAACCTCGAGGTGGAGCCAGCCCGGGGCCAGTGCCTGGGATCTTCCACCTCAGTCTCCCTCTTCTGGTTAAGCAATGGCTTCTTCCACGTAGGTCCCTGGGAATAAGAGACGCTTTAGAGAGGGGATCACATTGTTGGTCTCTCTGAGCCCCGCTGGGTGCTTTCCATGGACTGTCTCCTTGCAGCACCCACTTTACAGATGAGAAGACCTAGAGTGGGGACCTGGCCAGGGCCACATGGGGTGCAAGGACCAGGCAGGATCTGAACGCAGGCCTGTCCGTGGTGAAGTCTGTGAGCACCAACCGCAGTGGTGACCAGAAGGCAAAAGGAGCATTCGAAGCCAGGGATGTGCATACGGAGGCCAGCGCCCAGGAGACTGGCCTGCACGCAGGGGCCTCAGCTTCCAGAAGGTCCTGTGGGCACAGGGCTCTTGGCTGACTCAGAGCTGGTGGACGCAGAGGTTAGCTCCCTCCCATGCACAGCCAGGCCCTGACCCAACTTTGGTCCCTGGGGACAAGAGGGGCTGGGAGAGCCCCGCCCACCCAGGGGGCAGGCAGTCACCCCAGCGTGGAGCCTGGTTCTGCCCTTGGGAGGTGGTTCCTTTGGCTGGACCAGGATGTCTGCTGATGATCAGGAGAGGGCCAAGGGGTGGGGGTGCCCCATGTGTACCCTGAGAATTGCACCAGGCACAGGGAGCAACTTCAGCCCTCCTTGTGCAGAGCTGCAGAGTACAGTGCCAGCCCTCGCTGGCCCTCACACGCACAGGATGCCCCAAACACGGCTTGAGGCCTTGCAAAACATTGGGAACCGGGACATCTGAACCCTGTTGGCTTCCGCGGTGTCAGAGCCTCACCCCAACCAGAAGGCGCGTCGGGGACGTGGTCATGCGGTGTCTCCCTGAGCTGAGAGTGACTCGGGAGGCTGCAGTCAGACCCGGGCGGCCTGGCCTGCAGGGTGACGGTGCTCAGAGAGGGACCCTTCAGCTCCTCCCTGCCAGGGCTGGGGCTGGGTCTCCCGGGGGTCTTCTCTGGGAGCGGGAGGCCTGGGGGGTAGGGGTGGGGTCCCAGCAGCCTCTCCCCCAGTGGCATGGTGTATGGCTGCGGAAGCCCTGGGTCTGTTTCCTTGTCTCTGACATGGGGCTGATGGCAGTGCTTCCCCTGCTCAGGGAAGACACAGGCACAGATGGGGAGAGGTGGCTAACAAGCCCAAGAGCACCAGAGCCACCAGGAGCTGCAGGAGGCAGGAGGGACACCCCTCAGCCCTCAGGGAGAGTGTGCCTCGATCTTGCTCTTCTGGTGTCCACGGCTGGGAGAGAATACCTTTCTGTTGTTTTAAGCCACTCGTTCTGGGGCACTTTGCTAGGGAAGCCCAGGAAACTCGGCGAGCATGGAGCCGGAGCCGCTTGAATGACTCACAAGGAAGTACAAGAGGAGAGGACCCCGGGCATCTGGGGGAAGCTTTGAAAGACCCGCCTGCTCCCTCAGCAAGCAAAAGAGGTCTTAGGGAGAGGCTGAGGGGTGTCTGCTCTGTAGGAGCCAAGCTCGTGAACCTGGGGCTGAAACGGCAAGGCCCCAGCAAAGCCAGAGCCTGGGCTGGGGAGCTGAGGGTGCAGTCAGCTTGTCCCTGGGAAGGTGATGTAGGGATTCCCAGCCTGGCAACACATCCATCATCTGGAAGTTACCTAAACTACATGGAAATGCAGATCTCCAGGCTCCCACAAGCGGTTTTGGGGCAGAGCCCAAATGGGTGCATTTAGCAGCTCCTGCCTGACTTGGATGCGGGGCAGACCCACTGCCCCTCCCAGTAGGTCAGCACGTCTGGGGTCACTGGGCCAGCGCAATGCTCCCCTTTTCCCTGTGAGGTCAGCACGTCTGGGGTCACTGGACCAGCACAATGCTCCCTTTTCCGTGTGGCAAAGTGAATGTGGAGGCTGAGGCGGGAGCATGGCTGGCATCCACTGAGTGCCATCCTCCCAGCACAGGGCGGAGGATGCACAGCAGGTGGCCTGGCTCTGCCACATGGGCACCTGGGAACATGGGCAGGTGGCAGCCGGGACCCGGGCACCTCGCAGGGACAGGCTGGGGACGCCTCCTCCACTCTCCCTAGCCCGTCCTCATAAAGCACCTGTGGGGCTCCTCCTGAGTCCAGGGGGACCCAGGCCCACATGGGCAGCATGTGGCTGGTGTGCCATTGAGGCCAGGAAAATAACCTGGGAAATGACTGAAAATGCAGCCAGGCCGCACTCCTGTGTGCCCGGCCACTTCTCAGAAGGAGGGAGGAGGTTCATCTCAGGCCGGCTGCCACGGGCAGCTGGAAGCCACCCAGTTCCACGGCCGACCTGCTGCCTGAATGACCGACATGTGGCCGTTCAGCTGCCAAGCTGACTGGCTGCAAGTGCAAAGCTGGCTGAACAAAGCAGGCCATTACAAAGCAATACAGAAGGCATTTTCCCGCAAACAGGGCCAGCGGGCTGGCGCCGAAGGAGGCTGGCCATGCGCTTCAGGCAGCACATTCACTCTCAAGGTCCTGCTTAGCAGGCTGCAGCCCGGGATAGCATGTCTAAGACCTACCTCCGTGGCAGGGAGCAGATAGGGCTGAGTCAGGGCGGCTGAGGGGTCACGGTCTGGAGAGAACATAGACGCTCTGTACTGCCTTTGGGGCTCCACTCTGCTTGGCAGAAGGCTCCGAGAGCCCTTCCCACGCACAGGTCTCTCCCCTTTCCTCCACTAGCCCATCGCCAGCCATGCATTCATTCACTCGCTCATCAAACCTACGACGAGCATTTACTATGTGCCAGGCACTGTCCAAGGTGCTGGGGACACAGCTGAGAACCAGACACACTCCTGTCCTTCACTGGGACTCCTCTGCCCCAGCCACATCTCCAGGGCTCCCCAGAGCCTGCACCCACCACTTCGCTCCCTCCCCTCCCCGCCTCCCTGGCAGTCAGACTCTTATTTCTGTCCCACAGCTTTCCCAGCCTCCCGGCTCCCTCCCCATTTCCTCCCACACTGGTGATCCCCCCCATGAAATCCTCCTGCCCTTCTTCCTGTCTTGGCGTCTGCCTCGTGATGACCCTGGGCTCACAGTCTGGCCACTGCAGCTGAGTGTCGCACTGGCTCAGGTGTGGCAACACGGGGGTTGAAAGCCTCTGAACCAGGCACCAGGAGCCTTGGGCCCCAGGCCAGCCCTCCACAAACCAGCTTTGTGTCCTCGGACAACCCCAGGCCCATCCCGGGTCTTGCTGTCTGGAGAAAGGAGGAAGCCGGCCACACACTCTCCAAGAACATTCAGCCTCCGCACCGCATGGCCTCTGCTTGGTTTCTGGCTGGGCCCAGGGCTCTGCCTGCAGCGTGGAGCTGCGGTGGTGGGTCCTCATGTGAGCCCCCGCCACTGTCTGCTGTCATCACCAGCCCAGGTGCCCTTGCCACACGCACCATTTCCAACCGTGAAGGCCTTCGTTTGGCGCCTGTTGGGACAACGTGGCTGGCACAGGCTGGGCTGGGGGAGAAAGGGTGCTGGGCAGCTCTGTGCCCTGTGACTTTGTGGGTCTGCTGGGCTGTGCTTGTCTTGAAAACATTGTATTTTTGACTCCTACAAAGTAGTGGAGATAAGATTGGCTCTGAGATGTATTATGATCCCTTGAGTAGAGCCAGGGGGCAGAGCCACCTCCCCATGGTTTCCATGGGCATCAATAAGAAACGCTGCCATTTAGTGGGGAAAACAAGGTATGTGGATGGGCTCATAGCCCATGGTTCCAAGCCCATGCCCCTCTCAAGAGGGAGCAGACCAGGGGAGGGTGGCAGGAGCATCCAACGAGGGTCGGGGTGCCCCACTGGCCTAAGCTGCTGCCTTGGAAGTACCCTGAAGACAGATCATGGGGCACTGTGGAGCCGACCTGGGGTTGCCACCAAGGGCTCGTTTCAAAAACGTCTCCAATCAAACAGCAAAGTTTCGGGGGTCCCTGAGCCTCAGCCAGGGTCAGTTGCCTGAGCCACACCTGCTGAGGCAAGCGTGCAGGTGCAGGCCCCACCCACAGGCACCCCCTTTTGGCCCACCCAGCTCCATCTCCCACCCAAAGGGGCGTTGCCCAGCAAGCGTCTCCCAGGGGCACATCTGAGCTCCATCCAAGGCCCCCTTGGGCCCCAGAAGAGGAGGGCAGACCCAGAAGGGCCCCCAGAGAGAGGCCAGATGTGGTCAGGGGAGGGTCAGGAAGGAGGGACAGGCCTCCCGCTAGGTGTCCCCCTGGCCTCATGGGCCTGAATCCTCTGAAGCCTGGAACCACCCTGGAGCCACATGGCCAGTTCCAAGGGCAGTGCCTGGGATGGCTCTTGGGATGGCTCTCAGGACGGTGAGGCCTGGTGGCCTCCGTCCTCTGTGGAGAAACAGCTGAGAAGGACTCTCCTCTCTCCAGGCAGTGAAGGGGAGGAGGGGAGATGCTGGGCAATCTGTCTCACCCGGCCTGGGCCCCGGGCTCGGGGGCCCTCAGTGACTCACTATTAAGGCATCAGAAGGGCCCCTGGGAGGGATTTGTGAATATGTCCCCAGGCCTTGGAGGAGAGAACACAAGGGTACCCTGAAGCCAATTCCTGGCCTCCACCAAGAAAAATGAGCTCAGAGAGCACAGCCAGCACAGTGCCAGGGCAGGGGGGCAAGGGCCGGCTCAGCCTCCAGGAGGAAGGATCCCAGGCGGTGGCCTTGGCTGAGATTGGGTGCTGGGAGCTCCGGGACCCAAGGGACCCATCCTCAACAGAAGGGTCTCCAGAGTCAGAATCGCTGGGCAGCCTCTGCCACTTGGAGTGGCCTAGGGTTGCCAGGGCTGTGGAAGCGCTGACCCTGAGGGGGTCACGGGGACAGCGAGAACAGGGAATTGTCATGTGACCCAGGGCTGGGTGGAGGAAGTGCCCCCGCCTGGCCATGGTGGCGCAGGAGCCATCAGCGTGGGCAGAAACCCAGGGTGGGCAGCGGGCTGGGGTGCCTGGGCTCTCTTGGGGCCAGGTGACCAGCTCACAGCTGAAACTGATGGTGAGGCATTTCATCAACCAGGGTGTATAAGTCAGCTCAGCCTACGTAACAAAGCACCACACTGGGGGGCTTGAACTTCAGAAATCCCTGACCTCACAGCCCTGGAGGCCAGAAGTCTGCGATGCAGGTGTGGTCAGGGCTGGCTCCTCCTGGGGCTGTGAGGGAGCCTGTGGTCCCCATCTCTGCCAGCTTTTGGCGGCCTGAGGTGTTCCTGGAGACGGCCGTCTTCTCCCTGTGTCTTCAGTTTGTCCTTCCTGGACATGCCCCTCTGTGTCAGAATGGCCTCTTTTGGTAAAGACACTAGTCTTATTGGGTCCAACCTGTGACCTCATCTTAACCTGATCTGCCAGGACTCTGTTTCCAATGAAGGTCCCACTCACAGGTACTGGGGGTTGGACTTCAGCATGTTTTGTGGGGAATACCATTCAAACCATCACCTGGGGGAGGGGAAGCTGCAGGCCCCTGTGGGCAGGGAGAGGTTAACCTTGTAGCTGCAGGATGGGCCCCACCCTCCCAGCCTTGGCCTGCCCATAGCCATGCACAAGCATAAACTTGCATCTGGTTTTACGAGCTGGAAACTTAACATCGAATCCTTTGTGCCATTTCACCTTCTACATTAGGACCTGGAAGGACAAGAGCACTTTTTTTTCTCTGTTTTACACTGAGCTGATTCAAGTGGACACATTGCTGGGGTCAGCAGCAGCAGTGAGGTCCTTTCCCCAGCCTTGAGAACACACGACTTTACATCCAGCCCAGTGGCCCCCACATACCCCCAGGAACAGCCCAGGGAACGCGGTCCTTGGTTTCCTCTGGGGCGGAGTTTTCTGGAACCACACTGAGAAGACACTGAAAGCATTAGAGAGGCTTGTGCTCCCCGGACATATTTTATTGTTTTAATATATAAATTGATTCCTTTAAAAAACAAGCCACAGATCTCATGGCGGGCCCTTTTACGTGAATGAGCTCTAATTACTTGTTTTTTTGGAAGCGCCTGAAAAATTATATTTCTAATTCCTCTAGGCCTGTCATGAAAGAGGCTTTTATAGCTGCCGGGCTGTCCCTCCCGGGAATCAGATGCTGCGGTGCCGAGGAGGATGACGACAGGGACCGCTCTTCTCAGAAAAGGGCCCTGCGCCCTGAGCGCTTCCAGCTCAAACAGAACGGATGAGTCCGCTAATGATGTCTGTCGCTATTTGCATCGTGGATGCGTTTCCAGGGTTTGCGAGCCCTGGAGAAGGAGGAAAAGCTTCCCACCCCGTCATGCTCAGGATCGTGTCGTCATCGTCCACAGCTGAGTCACATCGCCTGGAGCAGACAAGAGGCCTGGCCCCCACCCCCTCTGTGTGTGCAGAGAGATGCTGTCAGAGGGTCAGGAAGCCAGAGCCTCTGAGCCCAGCCTGGAGCACGGCAAGCCACGCTGGCTGGAAACCCCTGGGCGCAGAGACTTGCTGAGGGTCCTGTCACCCTGCTCCCCGTTCCTGTAACCTCCCGAGGCCGGGCAGTTGTCATTTTTGGAATGCGCCTTTGCCAAGCACTGAACAGACCTTGACTCTAGAATGTCACTGAGAGTGTCTGGCTGCGGGGAAACGCGCTCCCTCCCCCTGGGGTTTGTTAGAAAGAGTTCTGAAGCCTTGCAGAGGGCGTGGGTGGAAAGTCCCTCTGGTGGGGAAGCCAGGTGCAAAAAGCCTGAACTGAGAGCGCTCAGGGGAGGCGCCCAGCATCGGGCGTGCGGCCGGTTACCTGGAGGTCAGGCAGCCACTGCTGGCGCTGCTTCCCCATCCCATGGCTCGGCTTGGTACAGCCCAGCTTCAGCTTGGCCAGCGCATGCCCAGCTAACACCCCTGGGACTTGCCCGGCAGCAGCCTAGACCCTACAGGAGCAAGAAGAAAAGCCGTGACTCATGCACTTGGGGAGCTTATGGTGTGGGCTTTGCAGGGATGGAATCTGAGCAGCTAATGATCAAACAGGAGGCGGTTTACATGTCAGTGTTTTACCCAGAGTCCTTGGGGCAATAAGGGCGGTGGGCAAAATTCTGCTAACTACCCCCAGCCCTTCCATCCTTCTTCCTGAATAACAAGAACCCCAGCTTTTCACTGGACACACTGCATTCAGATAAAAGACTGCATTCCTCACACTACATCAGGACTAAGTGAGGCATAGTCTATTGGCTGGAATGCAGAGGTGATGACAGGCACTTAGGCAGCCACATTGGACCATGAGATGGCAGGATCAATATGAAGGACTGTGAAGAGGCATGAAGCAATGAAGGGACTTGGAGAAAGTCTGAATCCCCACTCTTACTGGAGCACGTTGTAATATGAACTCCTTAATTTTAGCTGGATACAATTCCCATCCCCCTCGCAGCCAGATGTGACCATGTGCCTAAATTTTGGTGCCCATATTTTAAGCAGAAGTGTTGTGTGCAACCTCTGGAAAGCATCCTTAACGGGCAGGACCATGCCCTCTGCTGTGCACTGAACTGTGTCCCCTGCAAATTCACATTGGAGCCCAAACTTCCCATGTGGCGTGATTTGGAGATGGGGCCTTTGGGAGATAATTAGATTTAGATGAGGTCATGAGGGGGCCCTTGTGATGGGATTAGTGCCCTTTCAGAAGAGGATGAGGCACCAGGGCTGTCTCTCTCTGCCGTCTGAGGATACAACAAGACAATGACCATCTGCAAGCCAGTTCGAGAGCCCTCCCCAGAATACAACCTCGCCGGCTGAGATCTCAGACTTCCAGCCTCTAGAGCTGGGGAAAGAAATGCCTGCGGCTCGAGCCACCACCTACGGTGTTCTGTTACAGCAGCTGAGGCAGACGACATCCTTCCTTCATCCCCTCCTCTTTCCTGCTGGCTCAAGTGCCCAAGCAGCCACCTGGCTCCATGGAGAGCTGATGATAGAGCAGCTGTTGTTCTGGCTGGGCCAGATCGCCCTCCACGTTTGTCTTTGATTTGCAGTACATTCAGGGACAGAACCTACGTCTAAACCCTGAACATTCGGATGTCTTCTGCTTTGATTTCCCATGAAAGAACATCTGAGTAATTATTGTGCCTGAAAATTCTCACCCACAAGCTGGTATAGATTTCCCTGTTCTCATCTTCCCAAATTAGGTGGGTGTTTCCTGAGGCCACCCTAACATATTATCACACACACAGCTTAACACAGTGGAAACTGGCTGGGTGCAGTGGCTCACGCCTGTAATCCCAGCACATCGGAAGGCCAAAGCAGGCAGATGGCGTGAGTCCAAGAGTTTGAGACCATCCTGGACAAGATAGCAAGACCCCATCTCTACAAAAACTACACATACACACAAATTAACCAGGTGTGGTGCTGTGTGCCTGTGGTCCCAGGTACTCAGGAGGCTGAAGTGGGAGGATCACTTGAACCTGGGAGGTAGAGGCTTCAGTGAGCAGTGATTGCACCATTGCACTCCAGCCTGGGCTACAGAGTGAGATCCTGCTTCAAAACAAAACAAAACCAACAACAGAAATTGATTCTCTCACAGTTCTAGAGACCAGAAATCCAAGATGCCGGCAGGGCTGTCCTCCCTCTGAAGGCTCCAGGGGAGGGTGCTTCCTTGGTTTCACCAAGATCAGGTGAGACCGAGCACATTCAGAATGCGTGGCCATAGACGATACTTCCTGGTCTCCTCCACCTCCTGGTAGAGGAGACCAGGTTTCCCTGGCTTGTGGCTGCACCCTCCGATCTCTGCCTCCATCATCATGGCCTTCTTTTCTGTGTCTGTGTCTCTTGAAGGACACCTGTCGTTAGATGTAAAGTCCACGCAGATAATCCAGGATGACCTTATCTCAAGATCCTTAACTTAATTACATCTCCAAAACCCATTTTCCCAAAGAAGGTCATGTTCAAAGATTCCGAGGATTTGACGTGGACATATCTTTTGTAGGCCCGTTTGTGGGCCTGTCACTATGGGTGACCCCAAGCAGAACAGACCCACCCTCGGAGAGGGCCTTCAGGGACCTGAGGGAGTGTCTAGGCGGCAGTGGCTGCCTGGAGGTTCCCTTGGCTCTGACGCCTCTCTGCCTGGTGCCCAGGTGTCTGTCACCTGGGGGCTGCATGCCTGGATCCTGCCTCCTGGCCTGGCTGCGTGGGGTCCACAGATGGCCTGTGGCATCTGCCTGGGTGGAGCACGTCCTTGCAGATGTTCTCTCAGCCACCCAGCTCTATGGCTGCTGGCCCCCGCCCTGAGCTCTGTGCAGCTGCTGGGGACTCGGCTGGACTCAGGGATCCTGAGCTTGCCTGGGAGGGGTTTCAGACACCCTCTGGTGCCTCTGCCATCCTGGGCCGTGTCCCCCTCCCTCTCCCCCACCTCTCTGGTGCTCCCTGTGCCCTCAGTGGGTTTGCCCCCCTCCAACACCCCCGACACCCTCCGGCACTTCAGGGACAACTGGGGCTTGATGTTTTCACGCATGTCTCCTTCTGCATTGGGAGCTGCTCATTACTCTCTCAGCTCCACCGGCCCCAACCCAGACCCCATTCCCAAGGCAGGTGTCTTGCCCGGGGTGGGGGCAGATGGTGAGAACCTCAGTGGGAGGGGCCGGTCAGTCCCTCCTGGAATCCTGCGCCCTCCATCTCCAAGCACAAGAAGGGGAAGTGCGAAGCCTCTCTGAGCCTCAGTTTCCTCCTATTGAAATGGAACCAATAAATCCTATCTCATGGTTCTCGCGCGGACGCACAAAGTAACTGCTCTCATGAGCATGTGCCCAGCCTGCCGGCAGTCAGTGGTCCCTGGGGCGGCTGGGCCATCGCCATCGGGTGCCGAGGCTGCCAGGCCCCTGTGAGCAGGGAGGGGTTAACCTTGCACCTGCAGGATGGGCACCAGCCCTCAGCCTCGGTCACCCCACAGCCACACACAAGCGTAAACTTGCTTAGACTTCTCCACAGCTGCGAAGTCCCAGAAGCCTCCCACAGTCTCTGGGCAGCCTGCAGCGTCCCAGCCTCCACACCTGAGGTCCCACGGCCCCCACCCCGCACTCCTGTCCTGCCCTCGAATTCCAGGCATGGTGAATGGTGTCACAACCCAAGCTAAAAAGCCAGGGCACACGCTAAGTCCCCCAAGAGAAATGTGGGAGGCACTCTCAGGGCCCCTGTCGCTCACCAGCCGCCTGCCGAGCTCTAGACCATTTTCTGCGTCTCCTGCCAGCTTCCCTCCTGGCTGCCTGTCCGCTGCCCACAGGGGCCCCTGCAGCTTTTCAAGGGTGTGCTTCTCTCCAAGGCGCATCCCTCCCAGTCTCCCTCATCTCCAGGCCTCCTCCACACTGTTAGCCTCAGGCGCCTTCTGGCAGTGGCTGGGGACCCTCACTCAGGAGCCCCTTGGGTGGGTCACAGGGCCCTGCTCACCCAGGCTGCAGCCACCTGCCCTGCTGTGTTCCCCTCACACACCCTGCTGTCAGAAAGCGCCTGCCTTCCCGCAAGTGCTGCCCTCTGTGACTAGAACACTCTTATTTGACTCCAAAACTCACCTCTTTTTTATAATCAGCAACGAAAATTATTTGTATGGTTTTGTTATTGTTGTTGTTTTTGTTTTTATTTTATTTTATTTTTTTTGAGACAGAGTTTTGCTCTTGTTGCCCAGGCTGGAGTGCAATGGAATGATCTCAGCTCACCACGACCTCCGCCTCCTGGGTTCAAGTGATTCTCCTGCCTCAGCCTCCTGAGTAGCTGGGATTACAGGCATGCACCACCACACCCAGCTAATTGTGTATTTTTAGTAGAGATGGGGTTTCTCCATGTTGGTGAGGCTGGTCTCAGACTCCCAACCTCAGGTGATCCGCCCGCCTTGGCCTCCCAAAGTGCTGCGATTACAGGCATGAGCCACCACACCTGGCCTGTACATGTTTTTAAAAACAACTCTGGCTCCCCTCTCTCCAGAGCCCCTCCAGGGCATCTCTGTGTGCTGTGCCTGTGGCCCTGCCATCCTACGAGCCTCTATCTCCCGCCCCTGCCACGATCCGGGAGGTGCCCCTCCACTGTATGACCAACACCCCAGTGCAGTGCCAACCAGGGACGGGGTGGGGGACCCTCAACAGTGGCCCTGGGCAGCCCCACCTCGCCTCCTCCTCCTGCCGACCTTCTGAAGGGGCCTCCCAACAGCGGAACCCCACGAGGGAGGCAGTCAAGGTTTTTTCATGAGAAAAAGAGATTTCCTGCCAACAATAAGAAATTGTACAGAGTATTAGCGAAGGACACAAAAGCCAGAAGAATTTGCTATCCTGCTTCGCTCTTAAAGTCCACACCAATCAAGACCACCAGCTTCTGTGGCTGTCTTGTTTTTGGAATGTTCTAGAAGCCTCAGACCCCAGGAGAAGGAAGACCTAACTTGAGGCCCCAGGAGCCTACTTGTTCCCTCCGGGGTCTGTAGGAACCTCCGGGCCCAGCAGGGCCTCCCCACTCTGGGGCCGTCAGGGTCTGCGGACTCCGGCTCCCAGAAGCCCCTGTGCCCCCAGGCCACCAGGCCAGGGCTCCTGGAGGGCGTGCCTTCGCCACCCCTGGTGTTGCAGGAGCCCAGGGGAGGTGCACATTGGCAGGAAGGGCCATGTCTTCCACCGCATGGGCACCTCCTCAGTGTGCAGAGAGAAGGGACTGTGGCTTTCTGGCTGTCTCCATAACTGCAAAGTCCCCAGAGCCTTCCTCAGTCCCATGGTCACACCAGCTTTGAAGCTCCAGCCAATATGAGTCTCCCCAGCCACAATGTGGGACTCAGAATGGAACTGGTAAGTCCCAAGAAGATAACAGGGGAAGTTCAGAGGGGCTGGGACCACTGAGTCCAGAGAAGGGCAAGGAAAACCCAGATGGGGTCACCGTGGGGCAAAGGGTCCCGGCAGAACAGGCCCCAGGGCCGTGCATGTGAGCAGCCTCCCTGGGCAGCAGGTGAGCCGGGCCACCGCCTGGGTGCAGAGACGCCTCCAGTCTGGCCTCCAGAATAACTGTAGCTCTCCAGCTCTGTGAGATGATCAACAAGAACAGACCCCCGTCTGCCTCCTAGGAGGGTTGCCTCGAAGGGGGACACACTCCTCAGAGAGAAGCACAGGAGCCTCTGAATTCCTCTGGAAGAAGTTTACCCTCTCTGCCCGGGATATCTTTACCATCAGCCCCGACGCTCAGGCCCTGGCTCATGTTGCTCATATTTGGGGCTGGAAAATTCCTTCTGGCAGGGGCTGTCCTGTGCACTGCAGAATGCTGACTGGCACCCTTCCCTTCCTAAGTGTGGCAACCCAGACTGTGTGCAGACCTCACCAGATGTCCCCGGGTCTAGATCACCCCTGTTTGAGAACCACTGATACTGCGGGTCTGGCTGGGAAAATGTGTAAACCTCCCCAGGTTCCCCTCCACATCCCAGGCCGCACGTTTAGGGATGCAGGTTCACAGGTGGAGGATTTTGTGCAACACCGACTTCAGTGAATCAGGAGGAGGTGCTGGGGGGCGGGGGTGGGCACAGGGTGGGAGGTGGGGCAGCAGGGTTTATTCTCAGGACAAATGGAGAGCAGACCGAAGGGCCCAGGAAGGAGATGGCTACACCAGAAAACCCTGAGTTCGCAGAAACAATCTGGCTGACACAGAATATTTGCATAGACCCGTTTGCCTGTGACTGACCTAGCTTTGGGTCACTCACATGCAAATCTGTGGGGCCCCATGGGGAAGGGAGAAGCCCTTTGCTGGGAACGCTGGGGGTGGGGGAGTTGAGTGGGAGCCAGAAAAGCATAGCTGTTCCTGGACCCTCCTGTTACGGAGGAAGGAGGGCACCTGCCCCACCTACTGGCTGCCTGTCCCCACACCTGCTACTGCCCTGTGGCTTCCCCACCTGGCCAGCGCGCCTGTGTGTGTGTTTATGGAGTGGGGCGGCCAACTAAAATAATAGATGAGTGAGTTACGATAAAGTGGAAAATTGTTGGCATTAAGAAAGAATTTTGCATTGTTAGAAATAAGAGATTATATATATATATATATATGGAGAGAGAGAGAGAGAGAGATGAGCTCTCTGCTTATGATATAAGAGCAGCAAGCAGACAGGAAGCCCAGCTCCAGAGTGGTGTTGGGGGGTCAAGGTGCCCCTCAAGGCCCATCCTTAGCATGGGAGGGTGTGGGTGTGGCTGGTGCTCCACTGGGAGACAGTTTATGCACAGACCTCCTCATTGCCACGGAATAGCTCCAGCTACTTATGTTGATAAGAGGTCATTCCAGGCATGGTATAAAATCTCAGCGGGCAGGCCATGATCTCTTCCTTACCTCTGTTTCCGGCAGTAATGGTTTAAATGGTGAGAAAAAAACTTTTGCCTGAGGAATGAGTGTTTTAATTATCAGGCCCAGAGAGACCTTAAAATGAGACAGCAGTCACACCCTGCTCCCTGCTTTGAGCTATATGTTCATGTCTAGAAACTGCTTCCTGTTGCCACAAGTAGCTATGGATTAACCCAGTAATGCCCCACTGGACACCGTAACCCACACCCTATAGCTTAACAATGTATAGCCAATCACTCATCAACGCTATTTCTGTAAACTAATGAGAATTCCTGATAGAAAACTTGGTATGAGCCAACTCCCTGGCCCCTACTTTCCTTTACAAGCCACGTGAACTGCTGCTCATCAGAGTGTAGATCCAGGGCAACTAGAATCTGTTGCAATCCTCAAGCTTGGCCCAAATAAACTCTCCACTTAGATTAATTTTGCCTCAGCTTCTTTCTTTTAGGGAGACATTAGTGAGCCCCTAAAAGATGTGTCCACCCAGAACCTATAAATGTGACTGAATTTGGAAAAAAGATCCGTGCAGTTGTCATGAAGGACCTCCCACTGAGGTCATCCTGAATTGGAGCGGGCCCGGATACAATGACAGTGTTCTTAGAAGAGGGGAGAAGACACACACAGGGAGGAGTCACGCGAAGATGGAGGCAGAGGCCACCTGGAGCCACCAGAAGCTGGAAGAAGCAAAGGGTTCTCCGTGGGAGGCCTCAGAGGAAGCGTGGTACAGCTGCCACTGTGACTTTGGACTTCCGGCCCCAGCACTGTGAGAGGACAGGTTTTAAGTCAGGTGGTTTGTGGTGCTTGGTTATGGCAGCACCAGGCACTCAGACACCTCACCAGAGGTGCTGCTGCCCAGGGAGTGTTTTGCACGCTGCCCCTGGCTTCCTGCTTTCAGCAGTAATTTGTGCATTGCTGCACGTAAAGCCGCCTCCCGCTTTTTACCAGCTGCCTGACACGAATCCCACTGTCTGGGAGTAGCATGATTTATTTCTCCAGGCTCTCATCCGGGCATGTTGGAGCAGTTTCCAGCTTTTGACTACTTGCAGGTAAAGCTGTGTCAGTAGCCTTGTGCAGATGTTATTTAGCACTTGTGTGCACCTATCTGCAGAGCTGCTGGGTGTGTGCGCTGTACGTTTCTATATCTGTTTCAAAGAAGCCATCACAAGTTGCTCACACCAGTAATCGGTTAGGATGCCTCTCTCCTAGTCCTGACCACAGAGCGTTCTCACGTTTTTGTCTTTGGCAATCGGACAGATTAAAAACGGTCTTACATTCTAATTTTAATTTGCATTCTTTCTTTTTTCCCATTAGTGCATGTATCTTTCCATATGTTTAACAGCCTTCACATTTCTCTTTTGTGAACTGTTTTTGTACTTCGCCCATTTTCTATCACTTGGTTGGTCTTCATTGCATTGATTTCTAGAACTTCTTTATGTATGAACCAAATGAAGCTTTCCCTGTGCCTTGCACTGCAGACACTATTTCATTTCTCACCTGTCTTTGTTTACGATGGTTGTGTTTTTCACCAGGCAAACATTTTTAACTTTATCATTATTTCTTTTAATCCATGTTTATGGCTTCTGAGTTTGTGTTCTATTTCAGAAGATCTTCCTCCTTCTAAAACTAGTAAAGGAAATGGCTCTCTGTTTTCTTCTAGTATGTTTATAGTTTCCAATTTTATTAAAATTTCTGCTGTAGCTGTAACATATGGAGGCCTTAGGGAGTAAAGTAGAAATGCAATTTTGTTTTTTTCTAGAAAACTATTTAGTTGTAATTCAGTTGGGGTCTTCTGAACAACTGGAATTCATCACACCGATAGGCGAAAATCACCTCTCCTATGTCCTAACTACCTGGGTGTGTTGGATCCATTTCTGGTTCCTCTGCCTAATTTCTTTGCTGTCTGACTAGGGGGTCCATGTCCCAACTACTGCAAATTTTATAGGCTCTATGAATGTGAAGATCTATATTAAGATATCTCCTAATATCAAACCATCTTCAAGTCTCCTAGGTCATGGCTTACAGTTTTTAGACAATTTAATTCACATTTTTGTGTTGGTATTAATTCATAAGATTGGCTTATGATTTTCTTTCTGTGCTTGTCTCTTTGGGTTTTAGTATCATTCTCATGGTAGCTTCATAAAGAGAATTTAGAAATTTTCTTCCCTATTTATGCTTTGCATCCATTTAAATATTATCTGTTCCTTAACAGTGTGGTGGAATCACCTGTGAAACTATCTGGGCCTGGAGCCATTTGTAGCTTTGTTTGTATCAGTTACAGTCCTAGGCATCTACGGCTAGGATCACTGGTATAGCAGGTGGGTAGTGTAATAGGAGGGAACAAGACAATTAGGGAGTGTGATGCCTGTGAAGAATCTAAAAATGATAGTAAAACCAACTATTATTACCACATCCTGCCAATTCTAAACAGTCAGCAAGAGAATACACACCCTTTTAAGAGGACCAGCCGCTGGCATATCATGGAAACACAGCCTCCCTCCTCCCTAGCAAGGTGGCACAACTCCTGAACCTCTGCCAGTGCACAACGCCCGGTTTTGTGGCTGGATTTGTATGCAATTACATTATATTCAAATCACACTAATTTATTCCCCCAGAATGAGAAGATAGAGAATGCGTGTTTTTCATCAAAATTAGTTCTGTGACACTATTATAAAAAATATGATGGAAGCTCCCAAAGAAACCCTAAACCTTCAAAAACTTATGAAGAATGGCAGCTCCTCAAAACAATTAAACCTCGAATTACCACGTGATCCAGCGATTTCTTCTCTGGGTATATACCCAAAAGAATTGAAAGCAGAGATTCAAAGAGATATTTGTACACCCATGTTCACAGCAGGTTTATTCACAGCAGCCGACAGATGGAAGCCACTCAAGCACCCAAGGACAGAGGCATGAGAAAGTGAAAGATGGTCTATGCATGCCAAATAGGATAGAAAGCAACGACATCCTGACACACGCCACAGCAAGGACGGACCTTGAGAACATGATGCTGAGTGACATCCTGACACACGCCACAACATGGACAGACCTTGAGAACATGATGCTGAGTGAAATAAACCAGGTACACAGGGACCGACACCGGGTGGTTCCACTTGTATGAGGTCTCTGGTGGAGTCTGATTCGTAGAGACAGGAGGTGGAATGGTGAGTGCTGGGGACCGAGGAGGGGCGTGGGGAGGGAGTGTTCAATGGGGACGGGGTTTCAGTTTGGGAGGATGGGAAGTTCTGGGGATGGGTGGTGGTGATGACTGACAGCAACGTGGAGATGCTTCATGCCACCGAACCGCACACCTAAAAATGGCTGAAATGGTAAATTTTATCGTATGCATATTTTACCAAATATGCATAACAAATAAATAAAACAAAAAGTTCTTCAACTTGTTGAAAGTAAACAGAAAAGTGTTAGAAAAAACTTTAAATGGAAAAAAAAAAAAAGGAGAGAAGAGATAAGTAAAGTAAAAGCGCCAGCTGCCTGGATCTGCGGCCTGGCCAAGCTTCTCACTTGGAGGCGATCCCTGCAGGCCTCCCTGCCCCTCCCATCCACTCGCCCTCCAAGGAGACCCAGCCGGAGGGGGTCTGGAAAAGCCTCTGGCTTTGCTCACCCGGCCTGTGTGGCCCACAGTAATTCTGGGCAGGCTGTTCCTTCACCAGCACAGGACCAAGCTCACACCCTCTTTCCCGACCTTTTCCACCAATACAATCTCATCAGATGCTTAATCCTGGTCTTATTTCATAAACGCATGAGTTTCATTCCAGGGGCTCTGGGGTTACTCTGACCATGAGAAGCCCTGAGAAACGGGGTGCTTTCTGCGTGGGGCATGGGGGTCACCTGTGGCGAGAGGCCTGGCTGTCCTGGGGGGTCCTTCCGGGCTGGGGTGCCGTCCTTCCAGCACATCCTCCTCCTCTACAGTCCCTGGGAGGGCCCAGGCTGTCCGCCCCATAGGCCTGGCTCGCACTCACAGGGAAGGGCCTCATCTTATCTGCAAAGGGTGGGTCTGGATCAGCAGGAAGCCCACGGTCTCCTTGTGCCTGGCACCCTCCAGAATAAGAGACAAATTACTGGCGGAGGTTGCAAGCTGCTCAAAAAATTCACTCTAGAAAAGCAGGGGCTCCTTTCCCCAGTCAAAGCCCTGGGGCGGATGTCCACGTTTCTAGAATCTGTAAAGTCATTCTGTGGTGTTAGCCCATGGTGAAAGAGTCTAGCTGGGAGGTGTGGAAAGTCTGATATGTGTGTTTCCTTTGCAGGATTTCTTCCGTCTGGAGGAGGGAGGGGTGATCAGCAGGCACTTAGGGATGCTCTCAGAGGTGACGGCTTCATATTCCAGGGGGCTTCCAGGGGGCTGATGCTCCTCTGCACTCTGGCCTGTCCAACTCTGAGTCCCAAATTTGGGGCTGGCAGACAGGGTCACCATGTTCGGGGGCTCCTCATTTTTGCCATGGCTGGGTGGGCAAGAGATGTCCACAGGGCTGGGGTGGACAGAGCAGCCATCCTGTGGGTCAGGTTAGACCCCAGGTCCCATTGGTCAGAGACACCCCCTCCTTAGCCCCTTATACCTTCCTCAACTAAGACATGAGCAGCGCGGGTTCCAGGCCGGGAATTCCCATGCCAGCTGTGTGGGCAGGACGCAGCTGCCAGTGTCACTGTGGCCAGCACCCTTCCTTGTTCTCACGCCATTTGCATTCTTGAGTACAGCCAGTTCAGTTTCTGGTCCTGCCCCACCCTGGCAGCCACGATACCCTCAGGCCCTGTACTTGGGAGAACCAGCGCCGAGGTGGGTGAGGCTCTGTCTGGGACAGCGAGTCCCAGGGATCCCCAGGGAAGTCACAGGCTTAGGAGAACACTGGGGAGCCGCTGGCCCCAGACACTTGGCGGGGCTGCCCCACCAGCAGCTGGGCTCAGAAAACCTCTCTGTGGTCTCCTGTGTGGAGAGGAGGCCGGGAGCTGGTTAGCCCGAGGCCCGAGAGCGGGGCAGATGCATGACTCAAGGTCACCTTGGGTGTGACTCATGGCCCTGCACTCCCAACTGCCATCACACTTCCAATAATAACCGTACACATCACCAGGCCCTCCTGGCCCAGCGCTGCCCTTGCTTCCTGCGCACCTGCTCATGTCGAAATTGGCTGTCATTGCACCCACTGGAAAGATGAGAAGACCCTTTCCATCCTGGCCCGACTGGGAGATGTGACACCTGTCTTTAATTCCCCAGGAGTGTGTTTCCATGGAGGCACTGCTGTGGGTGACGCTGGGCTGGCCTCGTCCTTTGACAACCAGGCCATCATGGGGGAAGGGCAGGCACGCTGCATTAGGGGGTCTCAGAATACTGCTGGAACTCATTGGGACCTGGAGATTTTGCTGGAAGACCAAGCTGTCACTGCTGGAGATTCAGCAGCCAGCCTCATCCTTGGGGTGCCTGATGCTGCCTTCAGGGGCTTCTGGGTGGGGCTGCTGGAGGGAGGAGGGGCGCCTTGTCCTACATGCCTCTGGATGACGGGCGGTAGCTCTGAGAACAGGCTCGCTTCTTCCCCATGCCTGTTCATCAGGCCACCCCTAACGAATGCTCCGGGAGACACAACACGCTCACCTGGGACCGGATCCCAGACCCGCTGGGGGCTGGTTGGAGCTCCCTGGCTGGTGGGGTGCTCTTGGGAGGGCTCCCCTACACGGAGGACAGCACTCGCTCCATCCACGCTCATGTACACACGGTCAGCCAGTGGAGCAATGAAGGGTGCATGTGTGGCCCCCGGGCTGTGCCTGCCTGGGGGTCCCTTTATGCCTCCACCCCCTGGAGGAAGGAAAGGAAAGGAATTCTCCTCTTCCTTTTCTGCTTTGAGAAAAGTCTTAATTCTCTTCCACCGAGCCTCAGGCCCCAGAGGCCCATGACGTCCCAATGGGCATTCGCACAGTGGGCTCTGGCCAGGTTTGTACTGCTGTGCTTTGACAGTTTCCCTGCCCCACCCCCTCCAGCTGCCCTACGGACTGGACAGGGACCCGGGCACTGCAGGTCCCCACTCCTGGCCTTGCAGTGGTGACTGGGCAGGATCTCTCGGTGTCTGTGTGAGTGGGGACTTCCTTCTCCCCTTGCTGTGGGTGGACTCACCCATCCCCTGTTCACATGCTCACAAAGTGGTGCATCTGCACTGCTGCGGGGCCCAGGGTGGCTGCATCCCGGCATCTCCTTGGCTCCCCAGCACCGTGGCTGCAAATGTCCTTTGCCCGCAGGAAGATGCAGAGGGGGCGGCCCTGGCGACCTCCCAGACAGCCTGCATTTACGTTCCCAGGGCCTGCTGGTGAGAAACAGCTCCCAAAAACCCCCATGGTCACTGGTCGGGGTGGTGCATCCACATCCTCACGGCCCACCCTTGCATTTTGGCCAAGTACTGCTCCTAAAGGGAGGGGCTGCCTTGCCATCTGTTACAGGTCCCCTGTGTCCCCCCCAAAAAATATGTGGATGCCATGACCCTGGCACCAGTGAACATGACCTTACTTGAAAATCGGGTCTTTGCAGATGGAAATAGTTAAATTAAGTTGAGCTTACACTAGAATAGGATAAACCCTGACCCGATGTGACTGGTGTCCCCATGAGAAGACAGACACAGACACACGAGGGAGAGCCATGTGCAGCCGAAGACCGAGATCAGAGGGGCGCTGACGCTGCAAGCCCGGGGCCGAGCAGGGCAGGAGGCAAGCTGGGCTCCCCACCCCAGGCCACGCGATGCTGCAGAGACTGCCACGAAGTCCACTGCGGTGGGAGCCCCAGGTTCCTCCTGGCTGCTCTTAGTTTTCATTAGTAAATAATGAAAAGCAAGTGCCTCCCAGCGAGCCTGTGCCATGCACCTCCTAGCCCTTATCCAGGTGTCTCTTGGATGCTGTGGAGCCCAAGACCGTCGTGTGCTCCTGAGGTCAGGACATGTGACACTGGACCCACACATGGGATTCCACCCTCCACGTGCGCTATACCCAGGGAAAGCAGTGGCTCTGTCAGCAGCGGGGTAGTGGGAGCCCCACAATGGCAGGGGCGACCCAGGCGTGTCCAGTGCCACCTGCAGGCTCTCACCACATGGCCCAGCGACCCGGGTAGACCTCCCCATCACTGCTCCTCGGGAACCCCCATTTCACTCAGCAGCCCACGGGGGAAGCAGGCAGCCACCCTGGGCCCCCAGGGTCAGGGAAGCTCAGTGACAAGGTTGTGACCCCCACCGAACACACAAGCCCTCTGTCTGCCCCTTGGCACATAAGGCCCCCCAAACACGTGTCCTTGATGTTTGCACTAATCACCAACTCCCGGACAAAAGCAAATAGAATTAGCGAAGGCACTGGGTTAATTCTGACCCCAAACAAGCTAAACAATGGACACACCCAAGCCGGGCAGGCGTCCTGAAGACCCGCAGCCACCCTGGACACAAAGGCTCTGCCTGTGTGGACCACCGGGGCTCTGCTGACCCCTCCCAGGGGCGACTGTGTGGCTGGTGATGCCCAGGGCTCTGCTGACCCCTCCCGGGGGTGACGGTGTGGCCGGTGATGCCCGGGGGCTCTGCTGACCCCTCCCGGGGGTGACGGTGTGGCCGGTGATGCCCGGGGGTTCTGCTGACCCGTCCCAGGGGTGACGGTGTGGCCGGTGATGCCCGGGGGCTCTGCTGACCCCTCCCGGGGGTGACGGTGTGGCCGATGATGCCCGGGGCTCTGTGGTCAGAACCATCACATATTTTCAAAACAGACCCCACAGGCCCTGTCAACAGCAGCAAAACGTGCTAATATTTATCTTCCTAAAATACTTCTTCAAATATGCATGGGAAAAGTTCTAAACAGAGAAATATGCTGCCAGTGCCCTTCAGAAACGGAGTGCTTTCTTCAAACCACCAGGAAGTTCCAGAGGAGACACTGGGGAAACTTTTGTGACATGTCCCGTGTGAGTTCACCGGAGTGGCTGCCACAAAGGACCCCAGCCGGAGGCCCCAGCAGCAGATGCGGATCTTCTCTTGTTCTGGAGGCTGAAGTCCAAGGTCAAGGCGTGGCAGGGCCGGTTCCTCTGAGCCCCTCCCCCAGGCTTTCAGGTGACCGTCTTCTCCCTGCGTCCTCATGGGCGCCCCTCTGTTCCTGTCTCTGTCCACCTGTCCTCTCTTTATAAGGACACCAGCCATGCTGAGTTAGGGCCCAACTTCACGCCTCCTTTTAGCTCATCTCTTTAAAGACCTTATCCAAATAAGGTCATATTCTGAGGGTTAGGGCTTCGACATATCATTTTTGCATGACATAGTTCAGCCTGTATCCCCCTTCGAGTTCCACTGCACCCCAGATTTGCACATTCACCTGCGGAGTCTTCTCAGTGCTTTTTCAGGTAGAAACCATGGAGGTAGGAGGTGGGACTTGACTCCGGACCAGATTGAGGACTATAGAAACAGGAAGGAGTTGGGAGCACCTCTCCATGAGACATGCCCACCAGGGCCATGGCCACACCCAGAAGTTACCACCCCTTTCCATGGCAATGACCTAGAAGTTGCCTCCTTTTTTCTAGAAATTTCTGAATAACTCACCCCTTAATTTTCATGTGGTTAAAAATGGGTATAAACATGACTGCAGGCCTGTCCCTGAGCAGCTGCTCCCCACGCTGCGGGGCAGGGGGGAGGGGCTCTGCTCTGCAGGCACAGTCATGGAGCTGTGACACGGCCACCTCAGTGAAGCTGTTTCCTTCCACCCCTCTCTCGCTCTGAAATTCCTTTCTAGTGAACCCAAGAACCTTCCTGGGCTAAGCCCCAGCTTTGGGGCTCACTGTCCTGCATCTGTTCCAGAGGAAGAAACTGAGGCCGCGAGAGCTTTTCCAGCACAAGGCGGAGCAGCCACAGGTCCCCTGCTGAATAATCGTTGCCTGTGATAGGAGCCACCTTATCACTGACACCCATCTGCAACGCTGTTCCAAACACCCTGCCTGCCAGTGCCGAGTGGCTGAGAAAGGACACGGTGGCACCAAGCAAACGCCGGGCCTGTCCCGCCACATCAGACTCCAGCATGCAGCAGTCACTGCGGAATATCAGACACGTGTCTCCACGCTGTGTCCTTGGGCAGCTCTGGAGTCAAGAGAGCTGACGGAAACCTCGAGGGGAGCTTCAGAATTCTCTAGGCAAAATTCTCTCCTGTTTGGGGAGACGATGGGGTCCACAACGGGGTCAATGGCAAAATTAGTAAGACACTAAGCTCCTCAGAGTTTGGTCAGCTCCCACACTGACTGACCCAGGAAGTCCCAGAGCAGCTCAGGGATAGCCCCGGCCACGTGAGTTACCGTCAGCCGCCCCTAAACGGCGTCCACACGATAGTGCTGCAGGAAACGAGGAGAACGGGGGTCAAGCACACATGACGTATGTTTTAGGGTTGATACAGGCAGAGATGGGGACACACAAAACATCCACCCCGCACTCCTGCAGGGCCAGCCCGAGGCCACGCTGTCCTGAGTTCTCCAGGCCGGGCCGGGCTCTGTCTGCACAGAGAAGCCTGGGGGTGGAGGCTGCTGAGTCAACGAGGGTTCTGGCAGATTAGGAAGTTTGGGTCAAATCCCTAGGTCCACCCCTCAAACAACCCCACCTCATCAAGGGCTCTGCATCCAAAGCAGGGTCAGGTGAGGGATCCCCCAAAACAGAGCCAGGGGAGGGGACCTAGGGAGAGGTCCTCTCTGCCGACAAGGACCCATCTTCCTTGAGTGGACGCAGAAGCCAGGCTGAGTCGACGCAGAAGCCAGGCTGAGTCTAGAACTGGTTGGTGCTGGTACAGCACTGCCTCCCGGGGCGCCCCCAGGAAGGGGCTGCGCAGAATCAAATCCCACTGCGTTTTCCTGGCTGGCCCAGTGAGCTCCCTTTCCAAACAGGTGGAGGGAAAGCCAGGATTTGTCTCCTGAGTTAGCTGGAGGGATGCTGAGGTACAGAGCAGCGGGAAGGCAGAGTGCGGCATCTTCCCGCTGGCAAGGCGCACGGTTCTCCTTTCTGACTCATTGGCCAGCATGGAAGGCCCACTCGGAGGCAGCCCCTCTCCTTGGCCTTGCCCCTCAGCCTCAGGGGCAGGTGGGGTGTGCTGTAGCCTCAGGGAGGCTTCTGGAGCCCTGGGCCTTGCGCTTTGCTATGTGACTTGCTCGGGCCTGTGGGTGTCGGTGGACTTGGTACAAGCAGTGCCGGGGTGTGTGGGTGCAGCCAGGTCGGCCCCTGGTGCTCTGTGTCACTGTGGCCATGTGTCCTGGCCAGCCCATGGGCCAACGGAGATGAGTACGAGGAGTGGAGCTGCAGCCCGGAGCTGAGCTGGGAGCTGAGCTGGAAGCTGAGCCGGGCGCATGCAGCAGCTGTAGCTGGTGAGCAGGAACCACAGGCGGTTATTTCAGTGTTTCCATCAGGAGTGTGTGTTACACAGCACTAGTGTGACAACAGCTGACTGAAGGGGCCTGTGTCTGCATCACCAAGTGTACCCCGCCTGCACCCCCACCACCCTCATGGACCCCCGTCCACCAGGTGGGCTGAAAGGTTCTGACAGGCCCAGCCACCATCTCCCTGTGATTCCCGCATGGACCAGCTCAGGCAGGGAGCTGCTTTCAGCCTCAGAAGAAGGCTCCCAGGAAGCCCCACCCATTCCATGCTTGCCTCTTGCTTGGTTTTTATTTCCCTGGGGAGGAGGCCCCGTTTGCTCCTAAGGAACGAGTCCTCCCAGGAGGAGGATGAAGGCGGGCTGGCTGTGGTCCATGCTGATTCACCTGCACATGCCTGAGATCTCAGTCTCAGCAGCTGTTACTCCGCAGGTTTGAGAACAAGTCCAGCAGCCCCGAATCTGGTGGCTGAGGGGAGGGGGGACAGGCTCTCCTGCAGAGTAGCTCCTCTTGTTCCAGGACCCTGAATTCACCCCGGGCCCCAGGTTCCAAGGCGGGGTCATGTGCTGTGCTGCGGGCAGGGGAACGGCCCCTTGCTCCTCCCCCAGCTCCCGTTCAGCCCCTGGGGTTGTCAGGCTGAAAAAGCAGCTCTGTGCAGCTTGCCTGCTTTGACGCAGCTGTCTACTGGCTTGTTTCAGACAAGTCCACGCAGGCCTTGCTCCTGTGCTCGGGCTCCCAGGCACACGCCCACACACGGCCAGGCGTGTGCACACTCGGGCAGTCACGTAGGATGAGCACGCCTCGGAGCCCTCGTGCGAAGGCAGCCGGGCCTGGGAGAGCCAGGCAACTTCCCAAGGGGGCCCCGGAATGCGTCGTCTGCAGGGCAGGGAAAGGGACCCGGCAACCCGGCTTCCGGTGGGACTCATGCCGCTGACGCCTCCCTTCTTGGGAACAGACGGGCCTCTGAACTGGAACGTGGAATACAGGGGCGTTTTTTATCCTGAAACAACAGCTCTGTGGGCAAACTCGAGATGCCCTGGAAAAGTGTGGAGACTCAGGCTGCCGGACCAGCAGGGGCCTGTCCTGAGCGCCGGCCTCCAAGGCCCTCCCTGTTTGCCCTCAGGAAAGGGTCACGCTCCAGCCACCTCAGTCCCGCTGAAGAGTCAGCTCTCCCGGCCCATGCCCCTCCTCACCAGCCAGGAGTCCACAGCCTCTGAGGCCCTCAGCTTCTGCACCTGCAGCTGGGCATGGTGGCTCACACCTGTAATCCCAACCACTCCTACTGAGGCAGGAGGATTGCATGAGGCCAGGAATTTGAGACCAGCCTGGGCAACATGGTGAAACCCCATCTCTACTAAAAACACAAAAAAATAGCCGAGTGTGATGACGCCCACCTGTAATCCCAGCTGCTCGGGAGGCTGAGGCAGGAGAATCGCTTGAACCTGGGAGGCAGAGGTTGCAGTGAACCAAGATTGTGCCACTGCACTCCTGGGCAACAGAGTGAGACTCCATCTCAAAAATAAATAAGTAAATAAATAATAAATAAATAACAGCGTGAGAGCTAGCATGGGAGGAAGCGGGGAGATGGAGGGGGGCTGGGGGTGTTGGAGCAGCC
Source organism: Hylobates moloch (assembly GCF_009828535.3). NCBI lineage: Eukaryota > Metazoa > Chordata > Mammalia > Primates > Hylobatidae > Hylobates > Hylobates moloch. The sequence continues at coordinate 3,197,662 of NW_026652289.1, forward strand.
AGTGTCGTTTCCAGTGGCTGGAGTCCCAGAGCCATTTCAGGCCTTAGGGTGACATCTTAATCATGATCTAGGTTGGGAACACAGCCAAGTACCAGAAGTCCGCCCCCAGTGTCACTAAACGGCACACCAGGCTGGGCATCCCTGCCTGCAAATTTTTTTATGTGAGAGAACAATAAGCATCTCTCTGGGTTTACGGATTATTTTCCTGGGCCGTCCGCTCCCTGGCGGTTTGGACTGAACGTACTGGACCAGCCCCACGGCCCCACCCACCATAGACACTTGTCTAAACAGATGGACCTGGCGCTCGCTTCCACGGAAAACCATTATCACCTGACGTTGGGCCAAAAGTAAATACATCTCAAGAGTTTAAATAACAGCTCCCCCAGTGAGGTGGAATTGTTGGAGAGAACTTTTGAAATAATAATAAACAGACCCTCAGTGGTACGACCTCAGGCCCCGAGAGTCAAGTGTGAGGAAAGAGGTCATGCGGGTGTGCACGGGCGCTGCAGGCCCGGGGGGCAAATCCTTCCCTGAGTCTCCATCCACAGGTGACAAGTGCAGCTCCTGAGGTGGCCGAGCCAGTGAGCTTCCTGGGGGGCTGACCGTAGGGAGGACTCAGCTAATTGAAGCTGCTCAGCCGTCTGGTGCCCCCAGCTGCCATCACGGTGGCGTAGTCGAGCCCCTGGGGAAAGGCTGGGGCTCTGAGTGGGAGAAACAGCATCCAGCCCTGGGCAGCCCAAGCTCCGTGTCACCTCGGGGGAACCTAAAGCTCAGGACACAGAGGGATCCTGCCTCCCACGCCCAGCAATGGGACGTGAGACCTTCCCGCTCTCTCCTTGCTGGGCTCTGAGGACACTGGACAAGCAGGAGGCCTCAGCTGAAGCTGGTGATGAGACAGGCTCCGCGTCCGCACTGCCTGGCTGCCCTCCAGCTGGGAGCACCGCGTCTGCCCCTGTGCCTGGTTCTGAGGCTGGAGAGAAGAGCAGAGGGGCTGGGGGAAGAGAAAGGCAAAGGGCCCCTGAGTTTGCTTCCCTGGGGCTGCTGGCCTTGTCCCTAGGGGCTGGAGCGGGTCTGGAAGGCCCCTTGCCTGGGGGTGTGGGAGTGCACAGCGCTGCCGCGTGAGAGTGTGTGTGCACAACTGTCAGTGGAGTGTGTGTGATCAGCCCATGGGAGGGTGTGTGTCAGCGTGACTGCGTGCCACACTGTGAGAATGCACAAGTGTGTCTGTAAATGCATGCGTGCATGTATGAGGCGGTGTGGGAGGGTGCACGTGTGCGTGTATGGGGCAGTGTGCAAGGGTGCACGTGTGCGTGTATGAGGCGGTGTGGGAGGGTGTGCGTGTGTGTATGAGGCGGTGTGGGAGGGTGCGCGCCTGCTTGTATGGGGCAGTGTGCGAGGGTGCACGCATGTGTGTATGGGGTGGTGTGCAAGGGTGCGCGCCTGCTTGTATGGGGCGGTGTGCGAGGGTGCACGTGTGTGTGTATGGGGTGGTGTGCCAGGGTGCACACGTGCGTGTATGAGGCGGTGTGGGAGGGTGCGTGTGCGCGGGTGTGGGTGAATGATGTGTGTGGGTATGTGATCATGTATGTCAGTGTGAATGTGTGTATCATTGTGTGTGTGTGTGTGTGTGTGTGTGTGTGTGTGTGTGTGTGTGCATCCATGCGTGCTTCTCCCCAGAGACAGAGCCTCCTGAAGCCTGGCCTGGCCCACTAGGCCGTGGCCTCAGACCTCTCTGGGCACAGCCCCTCGTATCCACAGCTCATCTACCAGTGTTGCTGATTGACCAAAAGCTGCCACTCTGTCTCACTGGGCAATCCTTGTGCCTATTCCAAAGAGAAGTGCCCGTTTCCTCAAGATTCTCCACTGCCAGAATCTCCAGCTCTGGCCTCTGATGTCTCAGCACAGCCAATGCCAGACAGGAGTCTTTCCCCCACAGGGTCCGGCCCCCAGTGTGGGGCAGCCACAGCACCCAGGGAGGAGCCTGGCTGTACTCGGCCCCTCCCATGCCTCCTCCAAAACTGACCACCGGCAGCGGGCAGTGCCAGGGTCTGTGTGCAGGGGCATCGGTGTGGAGGTGGCACCAGGCTCCTGCATCCTGGCCATGGAGCCTGCAGTCCCCTCAGCCGGGATACAGCCCCATGGTCCTCAGGAGCAGTCAGTCACCTGGGAAAAGGGAGGCAGGGCCGAATGCAGAATGCAGAGCCTGCCCATGCCCTGCTCAGGCCCCAAGCCCAGTCCAGGGTGCCAGCCCCCTCCCGGGCCTTCATAAGGCATCGGGGCCCTCTGTTTCCACCAGTCATGATCTGAGGTCTGGTGTTTACAGCAGAGGAGGTCTGGGAGCCCAAACCCCCAGGCGGTAGAAGGATGGCCAGTGTTGAACTGCACAAGGCTGGCCAGGGTCCCCGGCAGAGGAAAGCCACAGCGGCTGCCTTGCCGGTGCCCATGGCTGTCGCGGGATGGCCAGGGTGGAGAGGGATGCCTGCCTTGCACAATATCTGCATGTGGGCAATGGGGACGGCCCCTCCCTGGCATGCCTGGAGGAGACAGTGATGCAGGTGCCAAGCGTGGGGAGGGGAAAGGGCTTTTGACATGAGTCCGGCTGGTTCCGCACATCAGCCTGTTCCCCCCACCCCTTCCAACCCCGTAACATGCAGGTCGATGACACACGTGGTTGGCTTAGGAAGCGCAGCCACTGGTGTGACCCCTGGAGACCAGGGTGGGGGTCCCCACTAGCCGGGGCTGACCACATGACTGATGGTGATCTCTGACCACAGGGCAGTGTTTGGGGAGAGGCCGCTGGAGCTCCTGGGGGCAACAGGGAGTCTGAGAGGGACCAGGGGCCCTTCCGGCCACCTTTGATAATTTCTTCTAATGAGGTGACTCATGGAGGGCCCCTAGGTAGTTTATGCTGATGAGATGATTCTGGGTGGGGGCCTGGCCTCCCGAGGAGGACCCAGAACGTGATTAGAGGGTTGGGGCTTTGCGCCAGATGACATGGGCCTGACCTCTGGTGTGCGTAGGGGTCTGGAGCCTGAGTTTAGCTACATGGACGCCTATGCAATAAAACCCCGATAAAAAACTGGACACCAAAGCCTTAGTGAACATCCCCGAATGACAACACTCAAAGAACATCGTCCCATATCCGTGTGTCGGGAGGGTAGCGTGTCCTGGGGACAGCAGAAGCCGGTTGCTCAGCCCCCCAGACCTCACCCTCTGCACTGCTGCCTTTGGCTACCCTGACTTGTATCCTTCTACAACAATGAGTGTCTGCTGTCCTCACAGGCACAGGGCTCGCCTAAGTTCTGTAAGTTATTCCGGTGAATTATCGAACAGGAGGGAGTCCACGGGGACTCCACATCTGCAGCCCACTGGTAAGAAGTGAAGGTGACCCTGGGGACCCCCAAATTTGCAACTGGCGTCTGAAATGAGGAAAGTCTTTGGAGAACTGTGTCCTTGACCTTGAGTTTGGCTGATTCCAGGTAATATCCAACAAAAGACTTGCATCCAGATGGACAAATTCCCACAGACCAATAAGAAGAAAACTGATCACCCAGTTTTAAATAAACGAGTGAAAGGCTTGCAAAAACACCTCCCCAAAAAGTCTCTGCAAAGGCCAAGAAACAGGTGAAAAGTACTTGACACCATCAGTCATCGGGGACATGCCAACTCAAGCCACCGTGAGATGACACTACCCACCAACAGCTGCAGAGGAAAGGCCCCCTTACGCTATTGGTGAGTGTGAAAATGGTCCCTCTACTTCAAAACATCCCTTGCCAGTGTCTGTCGGGCATCCAGTGACCCAGCAGCTCCACGCCTGGGTGTGCACCCAACAGCAGTGCATGGTTACACACCGAAAAAGTCATACGAGAATGCTTGCGGCATCATTCCTCATAATAATCAAACCCTGGAAATGGCCAGTGGCCTGTCAAGATTGAGTGGGCAATCCATGATCTGTTCACACCGTACAACAGTGCACAGACGTGAACAAGAACAAGATGCTGCTGCACTCGACAATAGGCACACTATGACGTGTAAGAAGCCACTCAAGAAAGAGTACACACCACGTGACTCCATTTGTCTATTCCGCCTATATTCAAAATTAGGCAGAACTAGTCTATGCCAACAGACATCAGGGTAGTAACTACCTTAAGGGGCTGGTATGGACTGGAGGGAGCCCCCTCGAGGGCCCACTGGGTCCCTGGAAATAGTTTACATCTTGATCTGGGCACCTGTTATACAGAAATGGCAGGCTGTGTTTTCCAAAGATGACTGCATAGTTGTCTCCCATCCCACAAGCTCTTTCCAATGTGACCTTGAGAAGCCTCCTATTGAGAGTCAAGGTCTATGTCCCTTCCCCTTGAACCTGAGGAGACCTTTGTAATCTCCTCGACCAAGAGTATCATGGAAGTAACTCTGTGTGACTTCCAAGTCTGGATCATAAAAATGCCATGTGCCTCCTCCTGGCTCTCTTGGGACACTCCATCATGGAATCCAGCCGCCATGTTGTGAGGAAGCACAATCCAATCCATGAGGAAGCAACACAAGGAGAGGCCAGGTGTAGGAGTTCCAGCCACAGCTCCCCAGAGGTCCCAGCCAGCAGCAGCCAACAGACATGTGAGAAAAGATGCTCCAACTTCGTGCACCCCAAGGCTTCAGGTCATGCCCAGCCTTCAACTCTTCGCAGACACCACAGTGCAGAGGCAAGCTGTCCTTGCCTGCCTGGCTGGCCTCCGGGTCCACAGAGTCCTGAGCACAACAGAGGGCTATGTCATGCTGCTCGGTTTTGGAGAGGTTGTTTATGCAGCGCGTGCAATCAGTGTAAGTGAGCACATTTGTAAAAAATAATTGAAATGTACGCTTGAGGCTTGTGCACTCTGCTACGAGTAAGTTACGACCCAATTTTTAAAAGGAACAGCTGAACACATTTGAAGAAGAAAAAGAAGGAGGTGGAGTTGCCCCATCAGTTGAAAAGGCTAATCATACAGCTATAATACAGTGTGACGTGTGGTATTGGCCCAGGATAAACAAATTGATTAATGAAGCAGAATACAGAGCCCAGAAATACACCCACCCACAGATGGGCTTGTACATAGGCAAGTGGCGTGTGGGTCCCTGGGGAAAGTTGTTTGATAAATAGGACTGAAAAACCACTTTAAAAAAAATTAGATTCAGTGTCCACACTGTATACAGAAAGTATCTCCAAACAGATTAAGGAACGAAATGTCAAAAGCAAAGATTTAAAACTTATGGGAGAAAATATAGGTGGGTATCTATGTGACCTCTGAGTAGGAAGGGATTTCTTATACAAGACACACAAAATATCAACAATATGAAAGAAAAGATTGTTACAGTTGACTTCATTCAAATTAGGACTTTTATTCATCAAACTATGCCTTAAAGAAGATACAAACACAAGCTACAACCCAGAAGACAAGATTCACCGCACAAAAAAATTAAGCAAAGACCAGTGTGGAGAATGTACAAATATCTCCTACAAGTCAATAAGAAAAAGCAAATGACCCAATAGAAAAATGGACAAAGGCCATGAACAGGCATTTCCCAGAGGAGGAAAAACACATGGCCAGTGAGTGATAAGAGGGGCCCATTCTCACTGTTAATTGAGGGACACAACTCAAGACAACATACGATTTTGCATGGATTTGATTGAAACAATTTAAAATTGTTTGATAATTCTAAATGTTCCAAGGCTGGGGATCAACAGCACCCTTGCCCATGGCTGGCAAAGTGTAAGTCGATGCAAACATTTTGCAGAAACTGCCAGGTATCACCTTGTCAAGTCAGGATTTTGCATTTCCAAGATCCAGCTTTTATTCTTAGCTCCCCACCCAGGAGAGACCCTGCAGGCGTGCCAGGAGCTCAGTTGGCAGGAGGAAGCACCGGAGCAGCCCACACGTCGACAGTGAGAGGAGAGAAGGACGGATCACTCATGATAGGATCACACAGTGGAAAATTCTACAACCACGACACTGAATGAACTACAGCGCACACAGAATACGGACAAATAGCAGCATCACACTGAGCAGGAAAAGCCAATCTCAGAAAGCTGCTGAAGAGCGATATCCTTTTTATGAATTTCATAAACAAGCCAAACTATTTAAGTATACACACACACACACACACACACACACACACACGTACCATAAGACTGAAAACCAAACTCCAGCACCAGGGATGGAGTTGTGGTTACCTCTGATGGAGGAGGAGGGGCTGGGATGGGAAAGGTCAGACCCAAACAGAAGTGACTACATTTCAGCTTTTGGGTTGGTCACTGGTGCCCAATGTTCATGATATAATCACAATAATATTAATATAGGCCAGGTGCGGTGGCTCACACCTGTAATCTCAGCACTTTGGGAGGCCAAGGCAGGCTGATCACGAAGTCAGGAGTTCAAGACCAGCCTGGCCAACATGGTGAAACCCTGTCTCTACTAAAAATACAAAAATATCAGCCAGGCATGGTGGCACACATCTGTCATCCCAGCTACTTGGGAGGCTGAGGCAGGAGAATCACTTGAACCCAGGAGGCGGAGTCTGTAGTGAGCTGAGATGACCCCATTGCATTCCTGGACAATGGGCAAGACTCCGTCTTGGAAAAAATGATAAATAAAATAAAATAATAAAATGACAGCTGAGCACAGACCAGTGTGAGTGTGTTGTGACCACGGATGATAACTCCAATTCGTGCCCCTGGATCTGGAATCTGTGTAAACTATGGTAAAAAGAGAGAGGAAGAAATGAGCAGGTGCAGTGCAGGGGGGCAGACCCCTTACCAGGAGGGAGGTCAACCTAAAACTTGTGCAATTTGAAATATGGAGGTGTTTTTGTTTTGTTTTGTTTTGTTTTTCCAAAATGTGTCTCCCAGGGGCTCATTTACCAACACCTCACATCCAAATGCTAGAAGTGGCCATCTGCCAGCCACCACTGCTTGGGCCCGGCCTTCCTGGGGGGCCGCTGTTCCCCAAAAGGGTTCTGTGCACCATTCGCCCAGCCCCAGCCTGCCCAGCCTCTCTGTGCCCCGGGAGGGTCACTGGAAGAAACTGTCTGGCCTGGGACTGGAGCTTGGGCTGCAGGGAGAAGGGCAGGGAGGAGGGCGGGGAGGAGGGCGGGGAGGAGGGCAGGGAGGAGGGCAGGGAGGAAGGCAGGCACGAAGCGCCCGGCCCCTGCACCTCTGACCAAGGCCCTTCCTGACAGCCTGGGAACCTGTCTGGTGGCTCCTGGCGGTGCCCAGTTCACGGCAGGTGCCTGGCTGAGAGTGCCGGGGGTCCAAGCTCTCACTCCTGATAAGTGTGCCTTGGGGACTCATAAAACAAGTCCAAACGAGAACCCGAGGACCCTGGCTGAGGACCCTGGCCTGAGGGGGCTCACAGGCATGTTCACCATGGCCTCCAGGCCCCACCCCCTCACTTTCCTCCTGCCCTCGTCTCTGAGTGAGGCCGACCCCAGGAGGGTGGGAACGGGTCTCTCTCGGGAAAGAGAATCAGAGTTGATGCCAGGGATTAGGAAGAGAGACCGTGTCCCTCCTGTGGGGGGATCTGCCCTCCTCCAGGACGTGGTGTGGGGGTCACGGCAGCCCTTGGAGGTGCTTTCCAGGGGGACACTGCCTGGGGCCTTGTGTCCACTGTGACGCTCCGGCCGACCCTATGAGGATGTCCCAGTTCCTTCTGTAGGGCGAGGGGCCCTGGCACAGTGAGGCTGAGCCAGGCCCTGGCCCGCCACTGCCCCTGCCGGTGACCGCTGTGGATTGGAGTCATGGCCGCCGGGAGGAAGGCGGTGGGGACAGCGTCAGCACCCGGGCACGGGCCATGGGCACTGTGGCCCCAGCAGCACCTTGGCTCCTGCCAGCAGCCAGCTGTGAGTCGCGATGTATTTTGCGCCTTCCCTGCATTTGTTTCCTCTGGAAAGCGGGAGTAACAGCAGCATTCACCTTGGTGGGCGTGGTGGGAGTTTGAGGGCATCACACTCAAGGGAGTGCATTGTGGACGCGGACTGCTCCCTGGACAGGGACAGCTGTGGCCATCTGGGTTCTTGTGGTACCTTCTGGAAGAGGGGCCGAGGTGGCTGGGGTGCCAGCCCTTCCTGCTCCCATCTGAGAGCCCCAGGTGCGATGGGGACTGTCAGGGCGGCCACCATCCAGCTCTGAGAGGGGGGCACAGGGGAGGGCCCAGGAGCAGGATTAAGCCAGAAAGACCAATCGCATGGGGAAATGACGGAACGGAAGCTGGACGGCTCCCTCACACCTGTGCTCACAATTGGCCTGCAAACAGCCTTTCTCTGCTTCCTCTTTTGCCTTTCGAGATCAAAAGAACAGCTGGCCTGGGCTTGCTGCTGGGATGCGGGTGGGGCTCTGGGGGGCAATTAGCAGGGCTTTGAAAAGGGTCTTGAATGGACAGGGATGCCCATAATCGGGAAGCACCTTCAGTGGAAAATAAAACCTCCCGGGTGGCTTGCCAAGCAGAAGCAGGAGATGAAGGTCGTTTTGTGTGGGCGCCACGGCTCCCAGCCTGGGGGTCCAAGGCCAGTGTGCCAGAAACTGCCTGGAAACTACAAACACAATGGGACCCCCCAGGGAGGACACCTCCTCTCCAGGGCCAAGGGCCAGCAGGGAAGTCCCAGCTGCAGTAAGGTTTCCGGCGGGGCCTGCTCCAGAGGAAAAGGGAGACCCTCCCTGACCTGAAGGTTCAAGTTCAATGCCGGGAAGCCCACCCCTCTCTCAACCTGCCTGAGGTTGTGGGAGACCCTCCCAAGGCAGCCATGGGGGACTCTTACACCGGCCCCAAAACAGCGTCAGGAAGGAGCTACTGAAATCAGGCGGGTCTCCAGGGAGGGGACATCCTGGCCACAGGGCCTTTGCCAGATGCTATTGCTTTGAAAATGGCCCAGACTCAATCTGAGAAGAGTCACTGGCTTCACCAAGAGGAAGGTGACCCACGTCTCCAGGATCTAGTTGAATCATTTCTGGAAACTGGGTGAACGCTCCTTATAAATGGGCTCCATGAGCAAAATCTGAAATCCTAAATTAAGTTACATTCTTAAAAAAACACTGCTACATCAATTTCTGATTCAGTTATTCATTGCTCAATAACAAACGACTCCAGAACTCAATGACTGGGGGTTAAAACAACCATTTCTTATCCTTCCCAATCCTATGGATTGACTTGGGGGTTCTCCTGCTTCCACAGTGCCACTGGCTGCGGGGATGGTTGGAAGGTCCCAGATGGCCTCACTCCTACAGTTGCTCAGCTGGGCTGCTGGTGGGAGGCCTGGTCCTCCGCTGACTGGGCCTCTCCATGTGGCTGCTTGGACTCCCTCACAGTATGGTGGCCGGGTTCTCATCTGCAGGAAGTGGAAGCCTAGTTTTCTTAAGATCTGGGTGTGGAAATCTCAAGATGTCACTTCTGCTGCATTGTTTTAGACAAAGCCATTAACGGGGAATCCATACACTCTGTCTCTCGGTGTGAGGGGCAGTATGCAGTTGTGCTGGGGAGGGAGAATTGGTGGGGCCATCTTTGATGACCACAATACTACCAGCCTGTGTCCGTGCAGAACCACCTTGCCACACTGCCCAGGGCCAGTGTGCAAAGACAAAGGTAAGTGTGTTGGGAGAGTCTTAGAGACAGGTGCTGAGTGCAAACCTGCCTCTCGGTGCTCAGGTACCTGGGCCCCTGCCAGGTGAGATGGCAGACAGTGCCCTGCTGTCCTTCAGAGGCTTCTGGGCCTTTCCCTCTCTCTGTAGCCATCTCTATCCGTCTCATGGGCCTGGGATCTGTAGAGCTGGGACCTTCTCCATCACCACTGCTGTGCGAGCTCCTTCCCACCCGATGGGCTCCCGGCAAAGCCCTGGCAAGACTGATCAGTTGGTGGGAATCCACCTGCAGGGCCAGAAGGGGGAGACCAAAGTCAAGCCCTGTTGACTTTTGCCTCTATCTGTAGGCTGCAGAGTGGAGCACCCCGCCCTCTCCACCCCACGTGGAAACCCTCCCATCATTCCACCTCTCTCCCCACCCCAGGATCCAAACAAATCCTGTGCCTTGGTCTACTATGAGGAGGGGGAAGGAGTATTTAATTTGGTAATAAACTTGGATCAGGTCCTGCTCCTGAAAACAGAGCCTGCCTCCATCTGCACTTGGCCATATACACCCAGCCTTGGATTTGGGGGCCCAGCTCAGGAGGGAAGGGGATAGGCAGCCCCTGAGCCCTGGTGAGACACTCATGGTGTGGCCATCTAGAGAGGGTGCTCACCGAAGTCTGGGGTCCAGAATGTAAATGAGTAGTCACTAAGGTTTAGAACAGTATCTAGACCTTGGGAATGTATGCAGCATTTAGCAACAAGCCATTTAACTTCCAGAGATGGACCTCTAAGCAAAATACCGGAGCTGTGTGCAAAGACCTCTTGTACACAGTGATATTCTGGGTGACATTTGCCATTCGCCATTCTTTCTGCAAATGCCTGAGTCATGCCCAGTTCGTGCTTGTGAGAGGCACAAAACAGTGAGCAACAGTGAACAGCTGTGTCCCTGTCCCGGGACAGAGAGCTCGTGTTATTTGCTTTTGCAAATGATTAGATAAAATAGATTTGACGAAGATAGAGCGTGCACAGCCAGCCCTCCCCTGCCCCAGCCTATTGAACGCTTGCATTTTGTCCAGACCTCAGCCCAGACATCACACAGGTGGGCACCCTCCCTGAACCTAATACGGCTTCTACTCGGGACTCTGTGTGGCCTCACCCACAGCACTCGTGGTCTGTGATCAACGTGCTCATCTGCGGACCAGCTGTAAGTCCCATGGAGCAGGACCAAGTCTTGGTGACTCCAGCCCCACCCCAGCATTGTGCCCGCCAGGTTCCGCAGCAGACGCACAGGTGCGGCCATGGAGTGGACACGCGCTTAAGTAGCCCCTGTGGGACTGGGCCCTGGGGCTGTTTACCCACATGCTGCCTTACTCAGCAATTTAAAAGGAGTTGTAGGAAAATACGTGTGAGAAATGCTCATAAGATCCTATCAAGGGAAACAAGCCCATTATAAAACAGCATGTACAATTTGATCCCAAGCAAGATAATGACAGTAATATCTGTGCATTAAAGAACAGACTCATATCCTGCTTCTGGGAATTAAAATGATACCTCCTGTGGGTGCACTGGGAAGGGAAGGATGGTAGGCCAGGCCTTGGCAGTTTCTTTAAAAACTAAGTCTATTACCATGACCCAGCAATTGTACTCTTGGGCATTTATCCCTAGGAAATAAAAGCTTCTGATCACACCGAAAAGGGCACATGAATGCTCACGCAGCTTTATTTATAACAGCCCCAAACTGCGTCAAACCAGACACAGCTGACCCAGATGTCCTTCACCAGGTGACCGGCTAAATACACCGTAGTGTCTGGAATACAGCGGTAGGACGAGGCGAGCTACTGCACACACCCACCTGCCCGATGTCACGGGCATTGCACTAAGCGAAAAGGCCGGTCCCGAAAGGTCATGTTCTGCCTGATTCTCTATATACCACTGTCTTGAAATGACCAAGTGTGGCGCTGGAGAACAAAGGAGTGGTTGCTAGGGGTTAAGGATGGTTCGGGGGAGGAGACCAGCAAGGGGGAGCCCGAGAGAGATAGCTGGGTGATGGGACACCCCGGACTGGGCGGTGGCTTCATGAATCTACACGTGCGATCGAATGGTGGAGAACTGTGCACACATCGTACAATGCCCATTTCCTGGGGTCGATTTGCGCTATGGTGACATCAGCTGCAGCTGTTGCAGGGAAGCTGGGTGAAGGGCCTGTGAGAGCCCTCTCTGCTCTCCTTGCCACTTCCTGGAATCTGATAATTATTTCAAAGGAAAAGTAAAAGAAAAAAATGCTGAAAAGAAAGATTCCTAAAGGTAACTGGATTTATGTCTTAGTGCTAATATTAAACTGATTGTTTTAAATCCACTTCATTTCCAATATTTCCATACTTTCTCCAAGCAACATGGATTACATTTGAAACTAAAAAATAATCAATAGTGAACATTAGGGGAAAGCAGGGATAGAATCTACAGGAGCTGTCTGGACTATCTTTGTAACTCTCTGTGTTTCTAAAATTATTTCCAAATGAAAAGAAAGTTTTTAGGCTGGGTACAGTGGCTCACACCTGTAATCCCAGCACTTTGGGAGACTGAGGCAGGAGGATCACTTGAGCTCAGGCATTCAAGACCTGCCTGGGCAACATAGCGAGACTTCATCTCGATAAAAAATACATAAACAAATAAACAAACTTTTTTAAAAAAAGAAAAGTTCTTAAAAACAAATAGCAAATAAGATCAAATGTTGCGTACGTGTAGTGAAAAGACAAAAAGTGACAATGAAGTGAGAACTCTTTGCTTGGGGAAACTCATTAATTAGATTAGAGCAATTAAAAGAGGAAAACAAAAATATCATGAAATGTTGTGAATAAGGCATTTAAAACATGTTAAAAGTCCAGTCTCTTCATAGGTGCATAGAGAGGGTGTTGGTGGATTTTCTGTCCCTAGGGCAATACCTGGGTGCCTAGGCATATTGGATTAGTTTGTTCCAGCTGCCATAACAAAGAACCACACACTGGGTGGGTGGCTGAGACAACAGAAATGCATTCTCCCAGAGTGCTGGGCGCTGGAGGCTGAGATCAAGGTTCCAGCAGGGCTGGTGCCTCCCAAGGCCTCTTGGCTTCTAGATGGCACCTTCTCCATGTGTCCTCGAGTGGTCATCCCTCTGTGTGTGTTGGTGTCCTAATCCAGCAGGGCTGATACCTCCCAAGGCCTCTCTCCTTGGCTTCTAGATGGAGTCTTCTCTGTGTGTCCTTGAGTGGTCATCCCTCTGTGTGTGTCGGTGTCCTAATCCACTCTTCTTACAAGGACACCAGTCAGATTCAATTAGGGGCCATGCCAATGGCCTAATTTTACCTTAGTCACCTCCTTAAGGTCCCTCCCTCCAAATAAGGACATTCTGTGGTGCCAGGGGCTAGGGCTGCAGCATATGGACTTGGAGGAGCACAAGTCGGCCCACCCTGATTGTCTTTTGGGTTGATGTTTTAATTATCACCTCATAGAAAACACTGAGAAAAGCAGCGAATAGGCCACATTCGAGGACAGTGATGCAAAGAAACAAAGATGAGGTAATAATTTGAACTTAATCAATACATTTATTTATATCCCAACATTCAACGAACTTCTGGCACCAGATGGACATTCCATGACTATTTTTGAATGATTTTATGAATGACATAAATTTCTCCTCTTTGGATGTCTTCTCATGTGAGTCCTAAATAGGTTTTCCAACGTATACAATAATTCAGACACAGAGCAAACACATTTTGGTCTAATTTGAATAATAAGAACATCTATGTTGCCCTGTCAGCATGAGAACTTGGGCTTACAGATCTAGACCTTCCACTTTTCCAGGTTCCTCTTGCAAGCGCTCCCCCCTGGCCAGGTCTAGTTCCCAAGTTGCATGTGAAGTTAAGCCTAAATCAATACCAATAATACTGAAGGGTATTATTTTGTGATACTAGCAGTTTGGGAATAAAACATCAAGGCACCAGCAATTCCGCTCCAAGGTGTACACACAAGAGAACTGAAAACATGTTCACAGAAAAGCTTGTACGTGAGTGTTTACGGCAGCATTATTCGTAAGAGCCAAACAGTGCAAACAACTCAAATATCCATCAACTGGTGATTGGATAAACAAAACAAGATACATGCTTAAAATGGAATATCATTTATCTATAATAAGGAGTGAAATGCTGATACATGCTACCATGTGGATGAATTCTGAAAACATTATACTGAGTAAAAAAGCTACACACAAAAAGCCACATGTTAGATATGAAATGTCCAGAACAGGCAGCTTCATAGAGAGAAAAAGCAAATAAACAGAAAGATAAGGTGGATGAATGAACAGATGGATGGATGGATAAATGGGTGGATAGATGGAGGGATGGATAAATGGGTGGATAAATGGCTGGATGAATGGATGGATGGATGAATAAGTAGATACATTGATGGATGGATGAATAGATGGATGGATGGATAAATGGATGAATGTATGGATGGATGAATAGATGATGGATGGATGGATGATGAATGATGGAAGGGTGGATGATGGATGGATAGATGAATAGATGAGTGGATGGATGGATAGATGAATAGATGGGTGGATGGATGAATGGGTGATAAATGGATGGACGGATGGATGAATGAACGGATGGATGGATGGATGGATGGATAAGTAGATAAATGGATGGATAGATGAATAGATAATGGATGGATGGATGGATGGATGATGAATGATGGAAGGATGAATGACTGATGGATGGATGAACAGATGGATGGGTGGATGGATGAATAGATGGATAAATGGATACATGGATGGATGGATGGATGAATAAATGGATGGATGGATGGATGAATAGATGATGGATGGATAATGAATGATAGAAAGATGGATAATGGATGGAGAGATGAATGGATGAATGGATGGATGAATGGATGGATGGATGGATGAATGGATGGATGGATGAATAGATGATGGGATGGATGGATGAATAGATGATGGATGGATGATGAATGATAGAAAGATGGATAATGGATGGAGAGATGAATGGATGGATGAATGGATGGATGAATGGATGGATGGATGGATGGATGGATGGATGGATGGATGGATAAGTAAGATGGGACATGATAGGTGAGTCCCAATGATCATTAGGTGCAGCCATGATGTAAACCTGTCAGGGGAACTGGAAGAACGTACAGCCTCTTTTCTAGACCTGCCATCCAAAGGCAGTCACAGTTCTGAGGCCTAAGGTTCCTTGAGCACTTACCATGTGCCAGGCACCATGCTAAACACTGTGGTCAGCTCAACACAGGGATGAGAGTTGCAGACACAGACTCAGAGATGCTGCCACAACCACTGGCCGCAAGTGGTGGAGAGCTGTGCCGTTGGACTCTGGAGCCTTCACATCCCCGGACAGATAATCAGAACTGGCACTGGGGCTTCTCTGTGACTCCATCAGCCAAGGCCGAGATCCACTGTCCTGCGAGCTCAGTGCAGCTCTGATGGTAAGAAACCAGCCTCCTTCTGACAGCTCCTAAACCCAGATGAACAGCTCCTACTCTTCCTTGCACCTTGTGAATGCTGACCTGCTCCATCCTGTCCCCAGCCCACGTGGCCAACAGGACTGGTGCTTGGCTCTGAGGCTACATCCTCAACTGGGCCATGCACGTCTGCCTCTCTGAGTTCTGGTGGTCTTCAGCCCTGCCGAGTGACGATGACTAACAACGTGTCGGTTCTGTGCTGGTGCAGTTCCAGATGTCCCTGCATCATCTGACCCCCACATCCTTCTGAGAATACACAGTGGAGAACATCTGGCCCTGGACTCCTCAGCCTCAGCCACTGCGTCACCCTGAGCCAGACTGCTTTTTGGAGCCTCAGTTTCCTTCTCCGTGGAATGGATGCTGTCCTGATTGGGCAAAGTCATCTGAGGCTGACTGATGCACGTGCCCTCACGCCTCCAGGGTCTGCCCACAGCAGGTGCTCAAGGGGCTGGTTCCCACTGACCCAGGGGGCCCAGGACCAGGAGGCTGTGGCCTGCCTCCAATAATGCGCCCCTGCCTCACTCGGCCACAAGGCAAGGCTTCACTAATCAGGACGTTGTGGCCCAAGGCCTGGCCATTCTGTCCCTGTAGCTGGAGGCTGGCCCCTCCTGGACCCCCTCTTCACCCTGCCTGCTGCCCCCACCTCTCTACTCCGCTCATTTGCTGAGTGCCTGGATACCTCCTGCAGGCATCCTTGCCTGTGCCCGCCTCTGCCCACCTGGAAACCCACACATGACCCATTCTCTGCTCCTGCTGGGTCCACAGGCCTGAAGGGGGAGCTGGGTCCAGACAGGTAGGGGGAAGCAGAGGGGAAGGAGCAGTGCCTGCCGTGGCTGGGGCAAGGGCCAGGTTCAAGTAGGTCAGAGGTGCCGAGAGTCTGAGGCTGGGAACCCGGCTGCAGGCCAGTGGGGAAGGGCAGACGCATGACAGGGTAGGCGGGGGAGCCGGCTGACAGGTATGGGGCCAGGAGAGCCCTCTGGAAGCCTGTGGTCCCAGGGCTGAAGAACAGTCAGGTTTGGGGAGTGAGAGGGGGTCCCTCTGGGTGCAAAGTCACCCAGGGAGATTGCTGAACGTGGTGTTGGGGGGAACTGAGGCCAGGGGGCTGGGCTGTGATGGGGAGGTGAGAGGGAGGCTGAGAGCAGAGGGGGCGTGGTGGGGAGAGGAGGACCTTATCAGCCCCCCTGCAGGGAGGGGCCGGAGCTGCAGAAGCCCCAGGATGCGCCCCATGCCAAGAGGGGGAGTCCAGGAGTGGGGAGCTGGGTCCTTACCAACAGCAGAGGCTGGCAGCCGAAGCTGGTGCAAGGCAGCCCTTGGGCCATGGGGGACACTGGGTGGCTACAGGGTCCTTCTGGGCTGGCAGAGGCCCCTCCTGATGCCCCAGTCTCTTTGCCAGATGCTGAGGCAAGTGCCTCAGTTTCCATCTGGAAGCTCCCCTAGCCCAGGGAACCCCAGAATCATCACACCCTTTTTCACCTCTACACCCTCCAGGATGAATGTCAGGAGGAGGGGGCCCTTTCCAGCCCCAGGGGCTTGATTTCCACTGAAGTGCAGGCTTCAGGTTCTTAAACCCCTTCTCCCAGCACCGCAGCCCCGGTGCCATCCCAGGCTCAAAGCACAAGCCCAGGCGAGGCAGCCCATCCCCCAGGGGTCCCCACTCACCCTGCCGCCCCCAGCGCACGCCTATAGATGCAGGTGGGGTGAGCGGCCACCTCTGGTCCTGGGTGTGCAGTGACGTTTACTCTCCCAGACCTGCACTGTGGAGATGTCCCCCCCGGGGCAGACCTCGGGTGACCCACTGCGGCATCATCATCGTGTTTCCCCAAAACCAGGGCTGGTTTCCATTACGCTACCCACGGCTTGGAGGCCTTGAGGAGCGCTTTTCTCCTGTGGTTCTTCAGTGGAGGAATCGCTTGTGCACAATAAGCTGCACTCATTTAAACTGTCCAGATCGGTGAGTTTGACAGATGTCTACACCACGAGACCACTGCCACAGGCAGGATTCGGGGCCTTTCCCCC
>NW_026652289.1:3215201-3439220 GCF_009828535.3 Hylobates moloch
CTGCCCTCCACCTCCACCTCCCCTCCACCTTCCCTCCTTTCCCCCCTACCTCCCCTCCCCTCCACCTGCCCTCCACACTACCTCCTCTCCCCTCCGGCCTCACCAGCCTGCCCCTCCTGGAGCGCCCAAGCCTGCCACTGCCCCGGGGCCTTGGCACATGCTGTTCCCACTGCCTGGACAGCTCTTCCTCCAGGCACTGCCTCCTTACTTTCCTGGGGTCTGCGCAATGGCGTGCCATCACGGAGGCCCCCCTGCCCCTCCTGTGTTAGATGGCGCCCCCCGCTTCCCTGAGCTCTGCCTCCCCTCCGGCCCTCGTGCGGTCCAGTGCAGCACACACTGAGGCCGCCGTCAGGAAGCACTGGAGGGCAGGGCCTGGGTCTCTGGGGTTTTGCTATGGTCTCAGTGTATCCCCCTAAATTCAGATATTGAAGCCTCTCCCCCAGTGTGCTGGTGTGAGGAGGTGGGGCTCTGGGGAGGCGGACCCCTGGGAATGGGATTAATGCCCTTATGAAAGGGACCCCAGAGAGTTCCCTCGCTCCTTCTGCAACACGTAGATACAGCCAGAAGGTGCCATGAACCAGAAAACAGACACTGAAGCTGGAGGTGCCTTGACTGCGGACGTCCACCTCCACAACAGTGAACCAGAACAGTGAGAAACAGGTTTCTGTTGCTTATGAGCCCCCAGCCTGTGAGCATGTGTGATGGCCGCCAGAACAGACCCAGCGGGTTCACTGCACTGACACGGAGCGTCTTCGCTGCCTGCCTCTGCCACACGGCTGCGAGGGCCCGCAGACGGCCAGTTCCCCTCTCTCCCCGTGTGCCTGCCATGCGGGTTAAATAAAACTCCCACAGACAGAGCCAAACAGAGAGACAGAGCGCCGAGGTGGAGGGGGCGGGAGGGAGACCACTCCTTTTCAGTCACGTGGCCAATGGGGTCTCAGCCAGGCCTGGAGCCCGGACCTCCTGAGCCCACGCCAAAGTTGCCTCCCACAAACATGCCGCTTTCCTGAGTCGGGGAGCTTGCCATTCCCCGACACGGGCAGGGCCAGGCTCCGGGGCCGGCTGCTCAGGCTCAAATCTCAACTTGGTGTGACATGGGTGACATGCTCAATCTCCTGTGCCTCCACTTCCCCTTCTGTAACATGACGATCGTCGCAGTTCCTTCCTCCTGGGGTCTGTGAGAACTCAGTGGTAGCCGTGGGAGAGGCTAGGGAGCCTGCCTTGACTCATGGCCAGCATTTGATGAGCTAAAATGGGAGGGGCCATGAGACGGGGAGATGGCAGGGAGCTTCAGTCACCTGAGAGCACCAAAGGGGAGGCTGGAGCCTGGCACACCCGTCCTGCTGGCCCCGTCTTTGTGCCTGGCCTGGAGTGGGTCACTTCCCACCCCACCTCCTCTCCGTGTCAGGCTGTTCACCCCCACCTTCCTGCCCTGCACCCCCAGAGGAGTGTGCGGATGGATGGGTACGTGGGCAGATATCCAGATGGACAGACAGACAGCATCAAACACCGCACTTAAGCAAAGAGCAAGTCTTAATGTAGCGGGGGCTGGAGGGGAGCGAGCGCACTGTGAGAACCGATGTTCATCGGCCAGCACCGCCCAGCAGCCTCCTCACCGATTCACTCAATTAACCTCTGTCCTCCGCGAGCAGAACACATTCTGCTCAGTGTCGCCCAGGATTCCATTTGACAGAAGCCAAACCACTTCATGCGGCGCTTAAATAAAGATCTCTCCTCCTACCCTTGGAACACACTTGCGCGTAAGCCTATTTCTGCATGCGTTACGTAACACTCTCCTCATTCATGGACGGGGAACGCTTCCCTGTGAATGGTGCTCACATTGAGGCAGAAGACACTCCCTCCCTCGCGGAGAGAAGAGCCGGAGCCCGTTGCAAAGTCCGCAGCCACAGGTGGAGGCCTCCGGGGGGCTCCTGGGAACACGGGCAGACAAGCAGATGCCCCTCGTAGGCTCCCACTGGGTGAAGCCTTGTCCTGCTGCTGGCTGAACCTGATAGGGACGGGGGCAGACTCTTCAGGACCCCACAGAGCAGACTGGCTGTGACAGTGGGCTGGATGGTGGCCCCTCGGGGAGCAGAGCACACCACCAGGACCACATGAGGGGATCCGGTGGCATAGGAAACACCCCAGCCAGCTCACCTGGGCGGGATCACAGAGGCTTGAGTTCTAAGCTAAGGACTTTGGGCTACTTGGTGGGCCCTAAGAAGACAAAGGCAAGACCCAGGGCCTGCCGGGGAGTGACCGGGGCTTGCACAAGAGCCGGGCTCGCCTTCACCCAGGACCGAAGGTGCACACAGCCTCTGGGTGCCACTGACTGGAGAAAGACAAGAGGCCCCTGATGCCTTTCGACTTGGCCCATTAGCCACATGAACCACAAAGTCACATTTGCAATAAATCTTATAATTCTGTTTTGAATAGCACAATTAGGCTGCTTTGTATTTTTATGAGCTAAACGTTAATTCGTTAACTATAAACATTGCATTCCACCATTTCTGAAACACTGTTTTGGATTTTTTTTTTTTAGGGGACTAAGAAAAGTGGGATGGGTCACCTCCAAGAAGCCCAGCCAGACCTCATCCCACAGGGCTTGTTTTCGTCACAAAGGACCGCAGGGCCCCGGGAGGGTGGGGAGGACACAGCCTGGGCTGGCAAGGCAGCTGGTTTTTCACAGCGGGGCAGGAGAGCACCCCACCACCTCTGCTCCAGCGATCCCCCCACTGCAGGGAATGGCACGGGGCAGGAACTGGCAGTTCCACAGTGAAATATCCCCAGAGCCAGGCAGAGAGATCCATGCTCTGCCCATGCACTGGGTGCGTGATCATGTGAGGAGGGCCCAGCTGTGACACGAGGACCCCAGCAGTGCCTGCGCCCCCGGGCTTCCCCAGACAGGCCTCCCCCACGAGGCATCTGGTGGTTCCCATGCTGGCCGAGGCGTCCCCTTTGAGGCCGTCTCTACCTGGCGTGAATTCTGCCCCGAGCTCACTCCTCCCAAAGCTTCACTGCTTCCTTCTTGACAGGTGTCATGCCTGTGATTTGGAGGGAACTTTCAGGATCCTGCCCTCATCTGGGCAGGATGACAGGCCAGGCACAAACCCAGTAGACACATTCCTCTCTAAACAGCCCCATGGTCTGCCGCCTGCTCTTGGGAATACATGGACTGTGAATGAAAGTTGACCAAGGAGGTCAGAAATTAAGTCAACTCGGAGAAATCACCTCCTCAAATTCGGCCACACCAGCGCAGAGCCCCTAACCTACCAAAGAGTATTTGCTGGCATGGGCACCCATCAGCGTTTGTGTGGAGACACCTCCTCACCTGCCATCTCTGTGGTGCAGACACCTCCTCACCTGCCGTCTCTGTGCTGGGGACACCCCCTCACCTGCCGTCTCTGTGCTGGGGACACCCCCTCACCTGCCGTCTCTGTGCTGGGGACACCCCCTCACCTGCTGTCTCTGTGGTGGGGACACCCCTTCACCTGCTGTCTCTCTGATGCGGACACCCGGTCACCTGGTGTCTGTGGTGGGGACACCTCCCTTGGGCATGTGTGCATGGTCAGGGCACCGCCTCCCCTGGCCTGTCTGTGTGTGGGTCCCCGAGGGAAGGGAAGCCACTTGCTTGCTAGCCAGGAGATCATGTGCATGCTTCCCCTTCACACTTTGGGCCTCTATGAACTGCTTCCTTATGCAGCAAAAACACCGAGCTCCCAGCTGCTCTAGCGAGCGCTCCAGGCTCCCATAGGCGCCCCCACAAAGTCAGGTTTGTTTCCTTTGGCGCAGGAGGCATGGAGAATTGTAGAAAGGAGCCTCCACCAAGCAGAGCAGATGGAGGGAGGAGGGCAGCTTCCTGCTTCCCAGGCGATAGGACCCCACAATCGTCTGACCCACTGCCATAGCTTCCTGGACATTACTGAAGGGCTCAGCTTGGGGTGGGGGCAGGAGCACCTCTGCTGTGCCTACCTCGAGTGTGGATCCGGCAGGACTGTGTGGAAGGGCTGCCTTTCCTGCCTTGCCCATCTCCTGGTGCCTGGATGTCCCTGGCACATCCCGCTGTCCAGAGCTTCCCCCTGCCCACTGTGCTCCCAGAGCTCCAGCATCACCCCTCCCTTTGCTGGTGCCTGAAACCACCACTGAATCATCCTGCTCACAGAGCACCTGGCCTGGCTGCTTCCTACTTTTCCTGCACGTGTGCCTGACAGCCCAGTCAGGGAGTGGGAAGGTGGGGGGACAGGGGACCCTCTTGGAAGTGTACCTCACCTTCTCATCATGCCGCTTCCCCGCCTAGGAGGGAGAGTCTCAAAAAGACCCTTGCTTTGTCAAGGAAGCAGCTGGCCAGTGTCCCGTTGCCCCCACAAGGCTGCCCATCTAACCCTCTTCTCATGCGGGATGGAAGGAGGGCAGTCTCAAAGGCTCACTGCGCCCTGGGTCCTGCAGTGGATGGATCTGAGGAACCAGGAGCTGAGAGTATCCCAGCATCAGCAGCCCAGGCTCTTCAGGAAACTCCGCAAGCAGCGGCTCACCCCAGCCAGCTGCTAAACTCCAGCCACATGCAGAGACTCTGAGTGGACTTTTGCCCCCAGCCCTGCCTGGGCAGTCCCCCAGACCCGAGTCCAACTTACACAGGCCACACTGGCCAGGCCATGGTTCACTGTGCTCTCTGGCACAGACCACGGCCCTTGGGGTCTGTGGTGCATTGAGCTGTCACGGGCTTGCAATTCCCCAAACTAGAAGAAACCCTGGAGAGACCAGAGGCACAAAAAGGAAACCCACGTCCCTCGTCTTTCATTTCCTTCTCCTTGCATTTCCAACCTGGGGAGGGGAGGGGAGAGGAGGGGAGCCCGGGAGGATGTGGAAAGGGAAGGACAGGGCGAGACTCGGCTTTCCAGCATCTACCACAAAACGCTGCATGCAGGGCAGGTCAGCAGGTCCCATCCCCTTCCACCTGGCTTTCCAGCATCTACTACGAAATGCCACATGCAGAGCGGGTTAGCAGGTCCCAACCCCTTCCACCCGGCTTTCCAGCATCTACCAAGAAACACCGTGCACAGAGCAGGTCGGCAGGTCCCAACCCCTTCCACCCGGCTTTCCAGCATCTACGGCAAAACGCCGCATGCAGGGCAGGTCAGCAGGTCCCATTCCCTTTGAGGGCGTATCCCACCAGGGCTTTCTTCCCATCTAAGGAGAGGGGAGGCATCTGCCGGCATTGGGTTTTCCTCCGGGCGAAAGACAGCTGTAAACAAAACAGCACTAGGCAAGCATGCCGAGGTGAGAGGGGCCAGAAACCAGGGACTAAGCTCTCCAGATAACAGAGGTGAGCCTGCCTGATCGTGGCATCTGCAGGGCCTGTCCCTGCCACACAGGTACTCCATGCCAACGTGGAAGAAAGCTCCTCCAGAGCCGGCCCTCAGGAAGTTCTCCAATACCCTGAGCTACTGTGAACCCTCGGAGCACCTTCGGTGGAGGGTGCTTTTTGAGGCTGTCAGGGTGAGTGTGAGCCCCCAGGCCCTGGTGGCATTTGTTGTGGGTGGCATTGGTCTCTGTCCCTAAAGCCAGCCTCCTGGGGCCACCATCACCTTCCTGGCTGTTCCCCTCCAGCCTGGCTACTTAGGGGCTACTGGTACCCAGGAGATCAGGGAAGCCTGGGCTGCCAGCGGCCGGGGCGGAGGCTGTGGCACCTGCCGGGCGCTATGGTCTGAACGTTGGTGCCCCCAGAAACTCATCTGTTGAAATCCTCACCGCATCATGATGGCATTGGGAGGCCACAGGGCCTTGAGGAGGTGGGGAGATCCTCAGGGTGGAGCCATGTTCGTGGGATTCGCGCCCTGATAAAGGCCCCACAGGGCTCCCTCAGTCCTTCCACACGCGGGGACACAGACGAAGGATGCTGTCTGTAACCCAGCCTCAGGCCCTCACGGGAATCCGACCCTGCCGGTGCCCCGAGCTCAGCCTTGCAGCCTACAAGGCTGTGAAAAATAAATGTCCATGCTTAGAAGCCACCAGTCTATGGTACATCATTATAGCAGCTGGAACGGACTGAGACATGTGGTGATCTCACTTCTGGGGACAGCGGTCTCTGTCCCCAGCTCTCAGCCCCATCATCAACCCTGACAGAGTCCACAGTGAACACCCAGGGAGCGAGGCCAGCTCCCGGGCCCCTATTCCTGGGGTATGGCTGCTTGTGGCTCACAGCAACGCTGCCCACACCCTGCACCTTATAGAAAAGGGGCGGGACTCATGAAGACTCCTGGGTCTTGGCTCCCAGCCTTGCCTGCTCAGAAGCCAGCTGGGTTCCCCCATGGCCTCCATCCCGCACCCAGTCCCGAGTCATCATTGCCCACTTGGCACCCCCCAGCCCTCCCTGGCTCCCCCCAGGGTCCATCCCTTCCTGCCAGGTCCTGGCTGGGATTCTCTCTGCATGTGGGACTCCCCCATTTCCGGGGGGATCAACCCCAGTGCTGATGAAGGCAAACCCAACAGCAGTCACACCTGGGACTCCCAGTGTCAGGGTCTGGAACCAAGAGGGAGCAGCAGGGCCAGGCAGCTTGCTGGGCCCTCTGGGATAATATGAGATCCCGCCCACACACGAGGATGGCCAGTGGGGACGTTTGAGGTTCTCCCAGGCTCGATCACTCCCAGGCCAGGGCAAACCCCACACCCCAGCTTCCACCCTGGGAGATATGGTGCCCCTGGCTACAGCCTCAGTGAGCACCCCGGTCTCCTTCCTGGCCCTGCTTCCCTCCGAGCTCACTGCAACCTCCACGTCCCGGGTTCAAGTGATTCTCCTGCCTCAGGCTCCCGAGTAGCTGGGACTACACGTGTGCATCACCACGCCCAGCTACTTTTTGTATTTTTAGTAGAGACAGGGTTTCATCATGTTGACCAGGTTGGTCTCGAACTCCTGACCTCAGGTGACCTGCCCGTGTTGGCCTCCCTAAGTGCTGGGATTCCAGGCATGAACCACCGCACCTGGCCAAGAATTTGTTTCTTTATAAAAAGTCATGGCTAGAAGGTTTGGCTGTTTTTTCTTACTATAAAAGCAATGAATGTTTATATAATATTGGACTTGTAATAAAATGTATCCCAAGTCTGCAGGGAATTCCCATTTGGGTGTCAATGGGCACCTCAACTTAGTGGCCGGCTCTTAATTCACGGGTCCACCCCCTGCACCTCTTCCCCCTTGGTTGTCTCAACTTCAGTCAGGAGGACTGGAGCCCACCCGGCCACTCAGGCCACAAGCCCTGGATCTCCACAGAGTTGGGGGTCCCCTCCCACCTGCATCCAACCCATCAGCTAGCTCTGTTGACTGTGCCTTCAAAACACATCCTACATTGGGCCTTTCCTCACCGCTCGAGGCGTGTCCCTGTGGAAGGCCCTCGATTTCCCCATCAGCATTTGCAGCCAGCTGGGGGCCCAACCTGGGCAGATCCAGCCAGAAACTGGGAAGTGGCCACAATGGTGGCGGCCACCTTGGCGGACGTGGGGAGAACTGGAACGGCAGGAGATGAGTGAGATGCGGAGATAGATGTGTCTCTGCGCTTGTGCCAGGCTCCAAATTTGGAAGCATCGCTGATGGCCAAATTCCAACGAGCCTGGAGTCCTGCTGTTGACTTTCTGATCCAACCGGTGAGCGCGGGGTGGCCCGGCCCTCCCTGTGAAACCAGACTTGTCTGGGGTGGAGTCTGACTTTTCTCAGTGAGCTCCGAGGCCCACCATTCTCAGACCATCTGGAGGGTTTGTCAAAATGCAGATTCATGGTTCCACTTCTGACCTATAGAATCAAAGCTGTGGGGATGGGGCCTGGGAGCCTGCATTTCAAACAGCTCCTAGGTGGTCCTGGTGGAGGTTAAGAACTTCTGGCCTGGGGGTTGGGAGTGTGGACTCCGCAGCAGTCATCTCAGGCTGGAGTCCTGGCTGGAGTTTGTAAGTTACACAACTGGCCACCCTCTACGTCCTCCTCCGCAGGACAGGCTCCTGCCATGAGTGAGACGATGTCCAGCTCAGCTCGGCGCCTGGCACACTGGGGACTGCACTCAGCTCTGCCACTCTTGTTATTGTGGTTATTGCTGTTGCCATTGTGATGCTCTGCCTTCCCTGTTGTTGAGCCTGCTGGCTGGTTGCACGTGACTTTGGACACCCATTTCCAGATGCCTGGCCCTGCACGCATTCATGGGGTTGCCGTGGAAACTGCACCGTGAGGATGGCAGAAGCCGCAGGGTGAATGGAGTCTGAGTTTCACAGGCACCGCGTGCTGGTTATCAGCGGGTGCCAGCTGATTATCTGCAGTGGGCATCTCTGTGTTGCTCTGCGATGGTCTGGGGTTTCTGTTAAGCATCTTCACTGACACAGTACCGATACTCCCCCTTGTCCAAGGCCATCCCCGACGCCACCCTAAGGCAGCTTTTACTTTGGAAATCTTTATTATGACTTTATTTCCTATTTAATTTATTCGACTCACACCTAAGTTTCCCCTACTCTCCTTTAAAACAAATTCCCCTCCATGGTTTCTGTGTCTCCTCCTCCTTCGCTGTCTGAGTTTCTTGGCTTCTCTGTTTGAATCAGTGCCCAGCTCTGTGGAGGGTCTGCGGCTGCTGCCTCTGCCAGTGCTGGTCCCACCCCATTGCAGAAAACACGTTTATGAGAAGGCGTGGGGCGGACGGAAGATGCCCCGTCCTGGACTCCCTGCCCGGCCTGGGGGCAGTGGGGCCCTGAGGTGTTCTGGCTCTTGTTGAGAAAAGTATTAGTATTGGGCTGGAACCCCGAGAACAAACCAGAAATTTCAAGGTGCATTGCCCTTATCTAATTTTGTGTCCTTTTTGTTTTTTAAACGTTAGAGACCTTTGGTCCATCATGTTTGCTTTCACCTTTTAGCATTTTTGGCCCCAGGCTTAGTTTCATCAAATCCACTTTCCGCTCAGCAAGTGCCCGTTGTGAGCTCATCCTCCACTGGCACTTCCATTTCATGGGCATCTCTGCGTATCGGAAGTAGCTTCCTGCGGTCTGGTGCATTGTGCCAGTTCCAAGAGCAAGAACAGCAGAAAGAAGAAAAAGCACTCGGCCCCTCCAGGCCAAACTGCATCGCAGTTTTGGAAGACTCCTGTTACCTTGGTGTTTTCTCTCCTGGTTTCATTGGCCTTCTGATTGCTGGGAACAAAGGTTAAATATTTCAAGGGAGCAATCGAAATCCTTCTGTTCAGCCCCAGACCTTGCCAGACTTGGGAGTTGCCTGGTCTAGGCACCAGCAGCTCAGCAAACACCCACCACCTCTGGCCACCAATTTGCAATGTTGGTTTGTGCAGACAGGAGGCCTCCCCTCCCTCTGCGGGAAGCAGGTGCTGGCCTCTCCTCAGCCTCCAGCCGCGCGGAGCCCCTCACCTGGGGCCCGTAGCTTCCACTCAAGGAGGCAGATGGAGGAAGGAAGCCCAGGAGGCTCCTGAGGACGCCTCCACCAGGGGGCACAGTCTCTGGAGGGGCCGAGTCTTGCACGGTGGGTCTGCACTGGAGGGCAGCCAGCAGGGTGCAGCTCTGCCAGGCACATGCCCCCTTGCAGCACTCTGGGCCAAAGGGACTTGGAAGGTGACCAGAGGGTTTAAAAGGCCACGTGCCCTTCTTTGCAAGCATGGGCAGTTCCCTTCGTGGTTTCCTCTGGGGAGCCGGGAATGATGTGTGGACAGTAAGGGAAGGGCCACCTTTAATGAGTCTAGCCCTTCAAGGCCCCTGTGAAAGGCAGCTTCGGGGACAACGATGGAAGAGGGGACAGGCTCCCAAAGACCCCAGAGGCCGGGAGACATCATGGTCAATGCAGGTGACCTGGAGCTGCCAGCAGACCCCTGGAACCAATCCTCAGGAAGTGTGGACAAAAGCTAAAAGCTCTGATGGGTGGAGCGTCCAAGCCAGAAATGAATGAATGAATGAATGAATGAAACCCAAGGCTGCTCCAACAGCCACCCAGGGACTCGCTGTCCTGACCACAGACCCCCACCAGAGGCATGCCGGGGGAGCCCAGGGATGCACTTCACCAGCAGAGAGCACTTGTGGCCCATCCATGGCCAATGCCATGCGGGTTGTGCCCCCGTCACCTGGAAAGATGGGGCAGCCCGTGGCCACATCGGGCTTCTGAGGTCAGGAACGGTTACTCCAAGGGGCTGAGGGTGATGCCTGGGCAGGATGGATGTGGGTGGGGGTCAGTTGGCTCCTTGGCTCACCAGTGGGGGACCCGCCTGGTCGCCCCAAGCAGCAGCGGAGCCTCATGTCAGGCTGTCTGGAGCTGCCCCCCTCTTCCCTCTCCCCAGCCCGGAGGGAAGCTCTGACCTCTCAGCTGGAAATGGGAGGGCAGGATTGCTTATGCTGGGTGATGTCAAAAACGCCCCCTGCCCCCACCTTCAAGATGTAGAGAGAAAGGAGGGCAGAAGCCTGGGGTGCCCCCTCCTTCCAGCAGCTCCCTGGTGATGTGTGTTGCTCTAGCCTGGAGAGCGTGTGTGTGTGCGTGCCCGTCACCCTCTGTCTCTCTTCTTCACTATTGGCAAGCATCCATTCGGTGCCTTCTGCACATCAGGACTGCCAGTGGGTGGCCCCAGGGAGGAAGGGAGCTGCTCTCAGCTGGTTCAGGAGCCTCTATTACTTTTGCTCATCAATGTCCTGTTCATATTTTGAAGCAGCAGATAGGAAGGAGCAGGAATGAATGTGAGGAGTGGTCCTGCCATGAGCTGGTGGAAGAAGGCCCCACTTTGTTGGGACAGGAGCTGTGCGCCGCACCTTGCACCCTGCTTCCCTTCCCCACCAGCCGGGGTGAGAGTGGAGGCCAGTCCCCGTGGTATCAGCGCCATCAGGCTAAAGGACACGTGTGGGCGCTGGCTGTTAAGGGGGCCATCACAGCCCATGCTACGTGGCTCTGGCTTCCTCAGGACCACCAAGGGAGAAGGGGCCCCTGTAGCAAAGAAACATGGTGTTCTAACTGACCCTGGAAGCCTGTTGGCTGGGGAGTGGACAATCTCAGACTCTTCTCCCAGATGCCCATCCTGTTGCTTCCTCTGAGTCCCCTCAGGGAGCAGGGCCCCGCTCAGTCCCCCAGCAAGCCCTTAGAGCCCAGAGCCAGGCCATGAGCAAAGCCCGCGGTGCCAGGCAGCTGGCATGTGGTCCTTGGGACACTCCGGGAACCTCAAGTCCTCTGCAGGTACAGCTGCTAATGACAGATAATGACACACCATGGCCTGGAAGTGGGGCCCATGGCATCTGACTGGCAGCAGCTGAAAAGAACTTAATGACGGTCTCTGAAAAGGCCCAGCGGAGCCCCCACCTGGCACGTGGCAGGAACTCGTGCTTTCCTTTTACTTAGGAGTTGAAGGATCAATTTAGAAAATTGAAGCCAACTACATCTCACCATCAAATCCCTAAAAGCTGCCCTCCCTCTGAGAAGCTTCCATGCGGCCCCCAGGACCCAGTGCCGCCACCCCCAGCCCACAGCCTCCTGACGTGGAAACTTGGCTGTGGCCAGTGAAATTGTCTGCAGGTAGCAGGCCGGCCTTTTCAGCAGAGGAGCCTCCCATGGGGAGGGGAACAAAGCCCGCGGAAGCTCGGGGAAGGGAAGAAATACTGTTTCCTTCTCGTTTGCAGGACTGCAGGGCTTCTTGGACGTGGGTGGCTGTGACTCTGGGAGCCCAGGGTGACCTTGAATGTCCCCAAGCTGCCAAAGATTTCTGAAATTGAGCAGCTTGGAGAGCAGGCCCCATTTCAACAAGCAGAGCCTGGAAGGGGTGCCCTGAAATAGCACTGAAGGACACTGAGAAGCAAGGCCTGATGTCCCAGGGCCGGGAGGAGGCCAGGGCTGCAGCTGGGGATCCCAGGTGGCGCTGTTCAGAGAGCACCAGCCCATGTGCCCACCCCTGCAGGGAACTTCGGGGGGTTTCTGAAGGACCTGAGGCCGAGAGGAGGAGCTGAGCAGGGAGAGAGCTGGAAAGAAGAAAGACAGCCCCGCCTTGCCATTCACTGCTGCTGGCCTGCGTGCTCGCCAAAACTTGAACAAACCATTAAAAAACCTGAAAGCTGGGTACAGAGGCTCAGGCCTGTAATCCCAGCACTTTGGGAGGCCAAGGTGGGCAGATCACCTGAGGTCAGGAGTTCGAGACCAGCCTGGCCAACATGGGGAAACCCCATCTTTACTAATAGTACAAAAAGTTAGCAGGGCATGGTGGTGGGCGCCTGTAATCCCAGCTACTTGGAAGGCTGAGGCAGGAGAATCGCTTGAACCTGGGAGGAGGTTGCAGTGAGCTGAGATCACACCATTGCACTCCAACCTGGGCAACAAGAGTGAAACTCTGTCTCAAAAACAAAAACAAAAACAAAAAACAGGAAATGGGATCTGGGCTGGGCTTGTGAGCATGAGAATAAGAAGGAGTATTTTTTTCATTGTGATCACAGTTTGCAAAGACTTTTCTTGCAGCTGGGGTGGAAAGTAGGAGAAAGGTCATGGACTGAGGTTCTAGGTTTGGATCCTGCTCCTCAGCCTTTCTTTCCTCATTGTAAAGTAGGTTTCAGTGGCCGCCTGGTAGGGCTGTTGAGAGAGCACCCAGAGCCCTGGCACCTCGCATATAACAGGCACCCAGCAACTGGATCTTAGGGACTGTTTTGGCAAGGCGGTTGTAGTGGGTTGAATGGTGGCCCCCCAGGAAGGTAAATCCACATCCTAACCCCTAGAACTTGTGCATGTGACTTATTTGGAAAGGGCTTTTGCAGATATTATTAAATTAAGGATCTGGAGATGAGGTCACCCTGGATTATCTGGGTGGACCCTAAGAGGAAGTGTTCTTATAAGATAAAAGCAGACCAGTTGCGGTGGCTCATGCCTGTAATCCCAACACTTTGGGGGAGGTCGAGGCAGGTGGATCACCTGAGGTCAGGAGTTCGAGACCAGCCTGGCCAACACGGTGAAACCCCGTCTCTACTAAAAATACAACAATTAGCCGGGCTTGGTGGTGGGCACTTGTAGTCCCAGCTACTCGGGAGGCTGAGGCAGGAGAATGGCGTGAACCCAGGAGGCAGAGGTTGCAGTGAGCGAGATCGCACCATTGCACTCCAGCCTGGGTGACAGAGTGAGACTCCATCCCCCCCAAAAAAGAAAAAAGCAGAAGGGGACCTGAGACAAACAGAAGAGAAGACACAGAGGCGCAGTCAGAGGAGAAAGCCACTGCAGACAGAGTGAGTGGAGGCTGGAGTGATGTGGCCCCAAGCCAAGGAAAGACTGTAGCCCCTGAAGCCGGAGGAGACAAGGAAGGACCCTCTTCCGGAATTTTCAGAGGGGCAGGGCCCTTCACACCTTGACTTTGTGCTTCTGGCCTTCAAAACATGAGAGTAAATTTCAGTTGCCCTCAGTTTCCAAGTCCCTGGTAATTAGTGTAGCAGCCCCAGGGCACTCACAGAGGCCACAGCCGAAACTGTCAGGGATGACCACGTACCCATCCTCCACTTTAGCCCATTCAAATGCCCAACTAAAAGCCCTACATCCCCAGCCTCCTTTGCATCTAGGAGTGCACGTGACCGTGCAGAGAGGAGCACTGGGTTTGGGTTGAGGGGGCCGTGGAGAAAGCTGCTTCAAAAGAAACGGACTCCGCCGGGACTTGCCTTTCCCTTTGCCCTTTGCTGCCTGGAGAAAGGACTAAAGGCTGGGACAGAGCAGCCATCTTGCAACCATGAAGCAGCCAAGCACCTCCACTAAAACCCCACTAGGAGTGGCTGGAAAAATAGACAGGTCCTGGGTCCCTGGTGGTGTGTGGAGCCTTGTATTCACGTTTTCTCTTTTCTTTTCTTTTTCTTTTGACGGAGTCTCACTCTGTCGCCCAGACCAGAGTGCAGTGGCGTGATCTAGGCTCACTGCAACCTCCACCTCCCAGGTTCAAGCAATTCTCCTTCCTCAGCCTCCCAAATAACTGAGATTACAGGCGCCCGACACCACACCCGGCTAATTTTTGTATCTTTAGTAGAGACAGGGTTTCACCATGTTGGCCAGGATGGTCTCAAACTCCTGACCTTCAGTGATCTGCCTGCTTCAGCCTCCTAAAGTGCTGGGATTACAGGCATGAGCCACCATGCCCGGCCTGTTTTTTATTTTCTATATCTTACGATGTTTGACATCTTTTTTTTTTTTTTTTGGATGGAATCTCACTCAGTTGCCAGCCTGGA
Organism: Hylobates moloch; assembly: GCF_009828535.3. NCBI lineage: Eukaryota > Metazoa > Chordata > Mammalia > Primates > Hylobatidae > Hylobates > Hylobates moloch. The sequence goes on from NW_026652289.1 coordinate 3,229,386, forward strand.
GTGCAGTGGTGCGATCTTGGCTTACTGCGATCTCAGCCTCCCGGGTTCAAGCGATTCTCCTGCCTCAGCCTCCCAAGTAGCTGGGATGTTTGACATCTTAAAAGTCTTGCTGGCCAGGGAGAGACTGGCCTTCCCAGGGCTACCCAACTGTGAGAGACACTGAAGGGCAGTCCTGGGCTTCTCATTTGCAAACCAACCAATCCCGGGTCTACGCACATGACTACCTCTGTTTAACTCTCATACACCAGGCCAATACTGCCCCTGCTCTAGCTCATCCCAGGGCCAGCTGCCAGGCAACTAGAGACCTCCCCTGGAGCCCGAAGCCTGCCGGAATCATTCAAATTAGCAGATCCTGAGCTGTTCCCCTGCTCTGCCTTTCCCGAGGAAACCCCAATAAATACTCCGGCCTGTGCCCTCTTCTTGCCCGTTTCTGCCTTCTGTCCAAAGCTGCTGCTCCCCCTACAGCCCTGCGTGGCATGGCAGGCCCCCCTCTCAGGACCTGTGAGTAACAAATTCTTCTTTCAATAGGATTTGGCTTCTCTGAGTTCTCATTCAGTTACCTCCATAAATTACAATCCCAAGGATACAAATGAGACGAGCCTCGACCTCCAGACTTGTTGGGTGAGAAAAATACTAGATTGAGCCACTGAGGCCAATGCCACCTGCAAACAAACGCAGTCTCCAAACCAGCCCATGTTGGCATGGCTTGGCCTGCATGGGGCTCTGCTCAGAGGGTGCAACTTGAATTCCCACTAAAGGCTCAGCTTTCGTCCTTTGTCCTTGAAGGAAGTTCCTGGGCCAGTTCTCTCCCACTGTGTCTTCCTTCCCCTCCCCAGGGGAAGGGGAGGGCTCTAGTCAACCGAGGGCTCCATGGACGTGGGCATGGAGACTGGCACACACATTTCTCTCAACCTCCCCCCAGAGGCCTCAGGGACCACACCTTCCTCTCTCATGGTACACTGACTGCGAAAACACCAGACGCCGTGTACCTGTGGGGGTAGCCTGGGCCAGCTGGCCAGGGCCCAAGTGCTCATCAGCATAAGAGGTCTCCACTCTCCAAGATCACAGCATCCTCTGAGGGAGGTGACAACTGCGATAACAATGATGGCCATGGTGTGGCCACCTACTGCAGGATCCTCCTCTCTTTTACAGGTGTGACCATTGTGCCTTTGATCCTCACCACAGCCTTCGAGTAAGGATTGCAACTCTCATCCCATTTTTACAGATGCAGAAGCTGAGAAGCTGGAGATGTGATTGTGTCAGTTTCGGAGGACACGGGGGTGAAGGCACAGCTGGGATGAGAGCGTGAAGCACTGGAGAGGCAAGAAGTGGGCCACAAATACCACCAGACTGTGTATTGCTGGGGTAGTAAAGAAGATAGGAGGGGCCCAGGGGGCGCCCCGGTGACAGCCTTGGCCGATGCTTTGCAATGGAACCTCCTGGCTCTGCAGGTTTAGCTCTAGGCCGAAGAGTCACAGCAGCAGTTTCCATCAACTGAGGTGCTCCAGTGTCCGATCAGGCACCCTGCAAACACAGTCTGTTCCACCGCCCCCAGGCAGGTGCCAGTGTCCCCATTAGCAAATGGTGAAGCTGGGTCTCAGAGAGGTCAAGTAACCTTTCTAAGGTCAGACAGCTAACAATGGACAGAACCTAAATTTGAGCTGCAGGGGAGCCCAAGTTCTTCACTTCTAGGCTAACCTGACTCATAAAAAGGTACACTATGCTCTCTTTCTCTCACTCTTTCCTTTTTCTTGCTGATTTTATGCAAAGGGCTGGCGTTCTGACTGTTCTTTTTTCAGGTTTAATCTTTATTTTAATAAAGTTTTCAAGCAAAAAAAAAAAAAGGTACACTAGAGGTTCACCTAGGGACTAGTTTCACCCAGAGTCATCATTCAGTTCAGCAGCGAGTGCTGAATGCATTTGCCCCAGCTCCCTCGATCCATCTCAGTTTGGCTTCTCACCATTCCCACCCCATCACCAATACTACCACCAATACAACCATCACTATTCCCATCACCACCACCATCACCCTCACCATCACCACCAACACTACCATCGCTACAACCACTACCATTACCATCACCACTATCACCATCACCATCCTCACCATCACCACTATCACCATCACCATCCTCACCATCACCACTATCACCATCACCATCCTCAACATCACCACAAACACCAGCACCATCACCGCCACCATCACCCTCATCATCACCACCACTACCATCACTCCCACCACCACCATCACCACTATCACCATCACTATCCCCACCATCACCACTATCACCATCACCATCCTCACCATCACCACTATCACCATCACCATCAACATCACCACAAACACCACCACCCTCACCACCACCATCACCATCCTCACCATCACCACAAACACCAGCACCATCACCATCCTCAACATCACCACTATCACCATCACTATCCTCAGCATCACCACAAACACCAGCACCATCACCACCACCATCACCCTCACCATCACCACCAACACTACCATCACTCCCACCACCACCATCACCATCCTCACCATCACCACAAACACCAGCACCATCACCATCCTCAACATCACCACTATCACCATCACTATCCTCAGCATCACCACAACGCCAGCACCATCACCACCTCACCTCAATTCTTCACCCCCTCACCATCACCACCAACACTACCATCGCTACAACCACTACCATTACCATCACCACTATCACCATCACCATCCTCAACATCACCACAAACGCCAGCACCATCACCACCACCATCACACCCTAGCAATTCATCACCACTGCCAACACCACCATCACTCTCACCATCACCACCACCACTATCACCATCACCATCATCACAAACACCACCACCATCACCATCACCATCCTCACCATCACCACCAACACTACCATCACTACAACCACTACCATTACCATCACCACTATCACCATCACCATCCTCAGCATCACCACTGCCACCACCACCCTCACCATCACCACTACCTTCACTCCCACCACACTATCACCATCACCATCCTCAGCATCACCACAAACACCAGCACCATCACCGCCACCATCGCCCCCATCATCACCACCAACACTACCATCACTACAACCACTACCATCACCACTATCACCATCACCATCCTCACCATCACCACTGCCACCACCACCATCACCATCACCACTATCACCACTACCATCACTACCACCATCACCATCCTCAACATCACCACAAACACCACCACCATCACCATCACCACTACCTTCACTCCCACCACCACCATCACCACTGCCATCACCATCCTCACCATCACCACTGTCACTACCACTGTCCCCACCACTGCCACCACCACCATCACTGCAACCACCACTGTTATTATCACCACCCTCACCATCACAACTATCACTACCATCAGTACCACCACCGCCATCACCACCACCACTGCCATCACCACCCCCACCATTACCACCCTCACTATCATCACCATCACTGCCACCAGCATAACCACCACAAAAACTACTGTTTTCATGACCACCACTATCACAATGAATATCAGATCCATTATCACACCAGTGCCACCAACAACAACCCCTTGATACAGTCTTCCAGGGGTTTTTGAGAGACTTATTATGGCATCTCTGTTGGAGATCTCAACAGCTGAAAAGCAGAAACTAACATTTGCCAGCACCTCTCTGCCAGCCACCCTGCTGGGCACTGTCCCTGTTATTAGTTGCTTCAATCCTCTGAACAACTCTGCAGTTTGGTCACTGCAGGTCCCATCAGAAGCTGGGGATGAGGGAGTAATTTTCTCAAGGCCACACAACTAGAGGTTGGGAGGAGTCGGGATTGAAGCCCAGGTGTGGTCCCTGCACACAGCCCTTCTTACTTCTGGAAGCCTAACAGCACAGGGTGAGTGCGTCTGTGGTGAGAAGGGTTTAACTCCGGGGCCTGAAGCTTCAGGTGAGAGAGGGGCTTCCCTCAGCTCCCTGCAGTGACTGTCCCAAGCCAGATCAGGGCAAGGATGAGCAGCAGAACCAAGGTGAGGAGGCTACTCTAGCCTTGGCTAACACAGGCCACATGGCAGAGCTGTGCTGTGAGCTTGGCTGCCCCCCGGGGAGACCAGCACATCCTCTCTGGACAAGGGCTCCACCAGCAGCCCAGGGCAGCACCAGCCCCTCCCCAGCTCCCCAAGGCCAGCTGACATTGGCAGGCTGCCCCTGGCACCAAGATGGGAGGAGGGTGGCTGAGGGGAGCCCTGCCCAGGAGACCTGGCAGCCAGTCGGCTGAGGAGTGCCCCTCCCACAGCACTTAGGGGACTTGCCTTGCCTGCAGGGACTTCTCTCCCCTCTGAAATGCCCTTCTCTCCCCCAACTCCTCCCTCCCTCCTCTCCTCTCTCTCTCGCCTCTCTCCTTCCCTCCCTCTCTTTTTTCCTCCCTTTCTTTTTCCCTATCAAAAACAAATGAACAAAAAACACAAAAAGCCATGCAAACTGCCTGCTGCCCAGGGCTGCTCCGCAGGCTCCAGCACCCACTGGGAACTCCCGGCAGGTGACGCATGGCCGCCACCCTGCTCACGCCCTCCTCTCGCACATCCCAGGGAAGGTCACAAGTGGAGCTGGACAGAGGCCAGCGGCAGTGACCGCTGAACCCTGCACAGTGGCGGGTGGGGCTGTATTCTAAAGAGCTGGGCAGAAATGCTGTGCCTGCTCTCGGGAGCTCCACTCCACCTGGTGGCAGGAACATCCCATTCTAAGGCCAAGGCAAGAAGGCTTGGAGGCCACATGGGACTTATCCAAGGTCACAGGGAGCCACACCTGCCACAACTCGACTCCTCTACTCCGCCCAGCTGCCACACTCTGTGCTCCTGGAGCTGGATGAGGTGTGAGCTCTCGCTGGGTAGCGGCCAGTGGGAGACAGGCAGTCACAGGCCATGAGACTGGGCCCTGGGCACTGCAAGCAAAGCCAAACCCTGCCTCCGGGAGTGAACGGAGGAACCCCACTGGGCAGTGGGCCACAATTTCACCATTAGAAATGCTTTTTTTTTTTTTTTTTTTTTTACCACGCTGTCCTGTTGCACAGGTCACCAACACGTACGTTTCCTGGGATGCCCACACCCCAGGCGCAGCATCCCTGCCCACTCTCCAAGGTCAGAACAGCCTGGGGATGGGTGAATGCCTGGGCCCTCCAGTCCCATGGCCACAGAAAGCAGACCAGCCCCGGCCCACCCTCGGTGTGTGACAACCCACAGCTCTCTTGGCTCGGGGAACAGGCTGGCATGGGGCAGGCTCAGAGAGGGAAGAGTTCTCTCTCGCAGACCTGGCCAGGGGCAGGGCCAGAACTCAGAGGCCTTTGCCAAGCCTTAGTTCCAAGTAATGAATATCAAAAACAGTGAACAATGAATTAGCACCAGTTGTCCACATAGTAAAGCCTCCTGTCTCCCCACAGCACCCCTCCTGAGACACCTGGGGAGGGCCCCTCCTATCCTGGGCCAGCTCTCTGCATGCCCTGACCTGGTCCAGCCTGCCTTGCTCCTGTTCCTCAGGCCACCACTGGCTTTCCATTTGTCCTGGGGCTGACACCTTGGGGACTGGGTGGGTGACTCAGATTTGCCTTGTGTGTGTCAAGGTCAGGGAGCAAGGTCACTGGCTAGCCCCCAGCACCAAGCAGCTCCAGACTCCCCAGGGGGAGGAGGTTCTGACAACGTCGTTCCCTTTGGCAGCTGCACAGAACAGCACCTTAAAGTAGGAGCCCGTGACGACAGAGGCTTGTATGCAGCCAGCTTCACCCAGGCGCCCTCACTCACGGTACCGGGAGGCAGGCAGGCTGCGTGGGGCCGCGGCACAGGCTCTGGATTCAGACGGGTCACTGTGTCAACTTGGATGAGTGACTCAACCTCGCAGCACTTCTGCCTCCTCCTCTGGAAGATGGAGCAGGACTGAGTCGCTGGCCTGATACCAGGACGAAAAGCAAATCCCAGCGGAGAAGTTCTAGGTCAGTGCGTCCTCCACAGGAGGCGCAAACACTCCCCGGACGAGGTGCACATCCTTATCCCACTCACAGATTCAGAACCGCAGCCCAGACAGCCGGGTGCTGGCCCAGGGGCAGGAGCACGTGAGGCCAGAGCTGAGCCACAGCTGGGTCCCATGCCCACTGCCCTGACACCAGCCACGCTGCTGAGAGCGACGATCAGGCCTTTCCCATCTTCCTACAAAGGCGTGTGCTGTGCCACCGCTCCACGGGACGCAGCAGCAGCCCGGGACAAGCAGGCAAGGACACTCCCAGACACGGGGTGTGACTCCAGGCCCCCTGGCAGGGGAGTGAGAGCTGAGACAGGGAAGTGGGGCCCCCAGCAGCCCTGTGTGGCCAAGCAGGCTGCCACCACGGGCACAGGGCCAATCCCTGCCAGGCAACACTGTCCCACACTGCAGCTACCCCGCTGGCCGGAGGGCAGCCACAGGCGCTGAGCACTTTCCAGACGCTGGGACACAATGACCTGGAAGCTGGCCGCGGTGGCCTGGCACAGAGGGAAGGCCCGAGGGGACATGGTGGGGGACGCTAACAGCCCCTGCCATTGTCCCTGTGGACAGTCTTAACGGATTTCTTCAGAAATGCTGGGGAAGCTAGGAGACAGTTAGCCCCCATCTCTGGCTATGAATCATGATCAATTTTTAAATATCAGATTCAGAGTGTTCCAGAGAAAAAAAATAAAATAAAATAAGCCTGTGGTCCGTGGTCCTGCCCCTCACCAGCGTGCTGGGATGGGAAGGGCCCAGACCAGAGTTTGGAGCCCTGGGCCCTTGTCCTTGTCCTCCACCACCTGGACGCAGAGGTCTCTCCTTTCCCATCAGTTTCACAATCCTTGAAATGGGCCCAATGATGTTGACCCAAAGACATCACAGGATTCCACTCTAAACTTGGGACAAAATGTTGTTCAGGATGCTGGCTCGGGAACCTCTTGCACCTGGTCACAAGTGGAGCTGGACAGAGGCTGGTGGAAGTGGCCGCTCAACGCTACATAGTGGGGTGCAGGGCTGTGATCAAAGAGCCACTGAGGAACCCTGTGTCTGCACTCAAGAGCTTCGTCCCAGGTCTGGGGCAGAAAACATCAACTCTGTCTCCCATGTTAACAGAAGATCACCAACAACACAAAAAGTCATTTCAAGACACCCCAGAGATTCACACGTCCCCCCCCCCCCCCCCCCCCCCAGAGCCAGGGGCAGGTAGCTCTGCTGCTTTCCCTGCCCAGAGTCACCAGGCAGGCTGGGATGCCTGTCTCCTGGAGGGGAAATTGAGCCGTAGATGGGGAGGCCGCGTGAAGCTGAGTCCACATAGCAAACAGCAGGGCCAGAATGGCCCCGGGTCATCTGAGACCTTGCCTGTGGGCCTCCCACTGTCCACACTTCCTGCCGTCGGTCCAGGTGACGCATTTACTCCTAAGTTGCGGTCACGGCAGGGCCTACCCTTACTTCTCACCACCTGTCTCTGCGTGACACTCAGGTCTGACTTCATGACACCAGACGGGTCAACATCCAAAGCCGTGGGCATGAGTGACAGTTCTCCAAGGGGTGACCCCCAGGTCCTGAAGGGGCAGCTCAGCTTCGATGGGAATCTTGCTCGTTGTTGGATGGCAAGGAGAGCAGAGCGGAAAGTTTGAGACCCAGATGCTTATGGCAAGATGATAATTCTTGACTCTCTGGTTGAAAAAACAAGACACCTGTTTCTCAAAAGAGGTTTTCACCCATCTGGCAGGTGAAACATTCTTGGGACAAGAATCTCAAAGATTCTTAAATGTCATGAACCAGACCTCTCCTCCCCATCTTTCCCACCCACTCCACATCCCTCATCCGGGTCACGCCCCGTGGACTTGTCTCATCAGAACAGATTTGCTGGTCATGTCTCCGGGAAATGAATGAAACCCAGAACAGGGCCAGTGTTTCCAGAATCTTCCAATGTCAGCCTTGAAAATAGCTTTGAAGCTTCAATCCTAGGGCTCCAGGGAGGTGTCTCCCTCATCTGATTCGACCATAAAATCAGTTTTGGCAACAGGGGAAGGAGAACATTTGGCCAAAAGAGTGGAAAAGCAGCTTCTGGAAGGACCCCAAATCCCCGCCACAGACCCAGGCCTTCTTGTTCGTGGATCCACGTGGGAGCACGGGTCAGAGAGGAGCCATTTAAGAGAAGGGGGTGGCCGAGAGCAGTGGCTCCTGCCTGTAATCCCAGCACTTTGGGAGGCTGAGGCAGGTGGATCACAAGGTCAGGAGATCAAGACCATCCTGGCCAACATGGTGAAGCCCCATCTCTTTTAGGCTGAGGCAGGAGAATTGCTTGAACCTGGGAGGTGGAGGTTGCAGTGAGCCGAGATTGTGCCACCACACTCCAGCCTGGCAACAGAGCGAGACTCCGTAGAGAGAGAGAAGGGAGTGACTGCTACTGCAGAAAAGAACAATAAACATATGATTAGCAGCGCTGCCTGGGCACCTGCTTGGCTAGAGGCTGCAGTGCCTGGCCTGGGTCATCCTGACAGCTCACTGGGCAGGTGGCACTTTCCCACTGAACAGTGAGGGAAGAAGGGACTGGCCGTGTCTCACTGACTGGCTTAAGAGGCAGAAAAGAGAAACACAACACGCCTTCGGAACTGCTCAGCTGCTTCCCTCCCCTCTTCACCTCCATCAATGCTCCCAGTGGCTGCATCCACGTGTCTCCCCATCCCGATTTCACACCACGGGGGTCTGAGTGCCGATTCTGCTGCAGACCCTCCGAAGGCTTGATCGGCTTCTCCCCCACCTACCCCCACCCTCGGCTAATAATAAAGACTGTCCTGTGATGCAACGGGGATGAAAGACACTTGACTTCCCCCAGCGAGCTCTGCTAGGTCAGCTTGTAGGAGAGGAAATGAAAACACCTGCGCTGTGACAAACCTGTTGGCGGGAGTGACAGGCGCTGGAGAGCCGCTCCAGTAGGACAAAGAGCTCCAGCACCTGCAAGAGCAGCCACCAGCCCAAAACGGACGTGCCACTTACTCTGGCTTCCAGGCAGGGCTCTGGCCCCTGCAGGGCACCACCCTTTGTCTGCCCCATGGAAGGCGGGCACCAAAGTCCAACGCTCAAGAAGGAGGAGGTATAAAGGCCCTTAGCTCAGTCGCCTAAACTGGTCACCTGAGTGTCCACCCACAATCCACTTGAGCCGACCCAGTCTGCCTTGGGGGAGTCCCCTCAAACACCACAGAGGGGCATGTGTGGTCATTGTCTCTGTTGTCCACCCAATGGCCCTTCCTGCAGGCTGGATGATATGGTTTGGCTTTGTGTCCCCACCCAAATCTGATCTCGCGCTGTAATCCCTGTGTATCGGAGGAGGGACCTGGTGGAAGGGGATTGGATCATGGGAGCGGTTTCCCCATGCTGTTCTCAGGATAGTGAGGGAGTTCTCACAAGATCTGATGGTTTAAAAGTGATTGGCAGCTCCCCCCTCGTGCTCTCTCTCTTCTGCTGCCATGTAAGACATTACTTGCTTCCCCTTCGCCTTCCGCCATGATTGAAAGTTTCCTGAGGCCTCCCCAGCCATGTGGAACTGGGAGTCAATTAAACCTCTTCTCTTTATAAATTACCCAGCCTCAGGCAGTTCTTTCTTTGTCTGAGACAGAGTCTTGCTCTGTCTCCCAGGCTGGAGTGCAGTGCCGCAATCTTGGCTCACTGCAACCTCTGCCTCCCGGGTTCACGCCATTCTCCTGCCTCAGCCTCTTGAGTAGCTGGGATTACAGGCACCCGCCACCATGCCTGGCTAATGTTTATATTTTCAGTAGAGATGGGGTTTCACCATGTTGGCCAGGATGGTCTCAATCTCTTGACCTCGTGATCCGCCCTCCTTGGCCTCCCAAAGTTCGGGGATTACAGGTGTGAGCCACTGCGCCCGGCCTCAGGCAGTTCTTTATAGCAGTGTGGAACCCACCTGGATCATGCACATGTGAAATTTACATTGCCCAGAAGCAGATGGTGGATGCAGTGGCCTGTGCACGGTTGGATTCCGGGGGTAGCCCAGGAGGGCACAAATGGGTTCTGTCCCCAACAACAGGGTTCCTTTCCACCAGCAGCCCAGCTGGAGCCTGGAACTCCAGCATTAGAACTTTGATTTCTTTTGACTAAGATCTGGAAAGTTCTCATAGATAGCATGTTGATGTGGCCTCTGGCATTGATCACTCAGTGGGAATGATTCTACCTGCTGTTTTCCAGAGAGCTGGTGTGTAGGGGGGCAGGGGAGAGAGGTGATGGCTGTGGGTCCCTGAAGGCCTGGCCTCCTCCACCGTCTGCTTCAGCCACTTCCTTTGGGGGTCAAATCAGAGGCCGACAGAAAAGTCTGCAAGTTCCAGTATAAGGAGGCCTTCTGAGAAAAGCAAAGCAAATTTAACTAAAATTAGGGGACACCGCCCCACACAGAGAACTTGTAGGAAAATTGAGAAAACCCAAAGACAATTGGCTTTTTTTTATTTTTTACATTTTGTAAGATTGGGTTTTTATACATGTTTTAGACAACTGGCTATTTATATATATGAACCCAAGAGAAAAGCTTTCTCTTTATCGAGATAGAAAATTCAACTCACCTCTCAAAGCCTGGGAAGGCCACTGTCATCTCCCTGTCTAAATAGAGATTCTTCTACCAAAATACTTAGGTAAATTTTAAAATTGCTCTTCAATCGAATCACTCATTTATAAAAGCCATTTCAGACCCTATAGTGCCCCCAGCCCTGGGCAGCCCTGCACTTGCTCTGTGGGGTGAGACACTGAGAAGGGGTGGGTGAGGGGGTGCCCACCACAGTCCACCTTATGCTGCCCTCGTCACCCACTGGCAGGTCCTGATCAAACGTCTTCCACACATCACCGCTGATTCGATTTCATATAAGTAAGGAAAGATTTTCCCCACTGTAAGGTGTCTTGAGTACAACTGACATTACCCTGTAGTGTAATATACCTATTTTGTAGTGATAATTGTTTTTCTTATAACTCAGGGATACCAGGACCATGCTGAATGAATAACGAATTTTCTTCCTTCTAATTGCACATGGATCTTATGAACAAAGGGGCAGGCACTGTGCCCAAATAGATCCATGAATCAGGGTCCCAAGAAATGAGTGCCCTTTACTGAACTATTAACAGCAAAGGGGTTTGCACTGATGGGGAAGTCACTGGAGGCTTCATGGCGTTTGATTTTCTCTGGGTGGATATTGACTTTCATTTTCAGCCTCTGCCTCTCACTGAGATGGCTCTTCTGTCAATACGTTAGTTCTTCAGATCTTTTTCCCCTTTCAGACAGAAGCTGTTTCCCCGCTTGGTTGAGTCACAGGTGGAGAGGGTTAAGACTCCCTCATTCATGACCATTCCCGTCCCACCCCTGCCTAAGGGTGATTCACTTCGTGGTGGGACTGAGGAGCTAGGACCGCAAAGGCGGGGTTATCTGAAAGACCAAGCCTTCTTTTTTTTTTGAGACAGAGTCTTGCTCTGTCGCCCAGGCTGGAGTGCAGTGGCGCGATCTCGGCTCACTGCAAGCTCCGCCTCCCGGGTTCACGCCATTCTCCTGCCTCAGCCTCTCGGAGTAGCTGGGGCTACAGGCGCCCGCCACCTCGCCCGGCTAATTTTTTTTTGTATTTTTAGTAGAGACGGGGTTTCACCGTGGAGACCAAGCCTTCTAACGCTAATGATATAAACACGTGCCAAGCCCCAGAGATACCAGAATCCTGGAGCCCTGGGGAACCCTGGGTCTCCTTCCTTGCCACATGCACAGGAGCATGAGATGCAACCCGGGGCATTTCCAGGGGAGGACAGGAGATCCTACAGTGTGGCTCAGCGAGGGAGACTTGCAGTAGGAATACCCAGGCCACCTAATCCCAGACACGGAGTTGGGAAGCCACAGAAGGAAAAGCCCAGGACTGGGAAAGCCCCGGAGCTGCAGGGGCCTGAACAGGGAGAAACTGAGCCTTGCGGAGGAGTCAGGGTTTTATCCTGAGGTCCATTGAGAGCCTTCACATGCTCTTGAACAACGGCTTGACCTCCTCACGATGCAAAGCATAGGCTGGCCAGGCACCCAGCTGCAGGCAGGCAGAAGAGGGTGATGCTCATTTAGACAAGAGGTGGTGGGGCCCTACGTGAAAGCTGCACTGTTAGGGGTTGAGGGGAGAGGCCTGCTGTGAGAATATGAGCCAGGAGCCCCACTCAGAGCATGAGGGACAACACGGCAGAACTGCTGGCCAAGTTCATGCTGGAGCCACCCCACGCCAACTCCTATCGACGGCGAATCTTTTTATGTTTAACAAGGCAGAGCTGAGCTCAAAAGCAAGTTAACGGAGCCTGAAAAAGAACAGAAACTCTCAACAGGAATCTGAAGTTGAAGCCATAGACTCAGGACTTCAGAAGGCAGAAGTAGCAAGAGATACTCTCTCCGCTGGCCTGGTCAATAGGCACTGATGGCTCTGCTCTAGACTCAGGCTGAGGCCAAGCTTGCTGCATGGGCTAGGGAGCTGGCAGTGGCTAGGACTGGGCTGTGTAAGCCTTCTCTGCCTATGACTAGGGGCCTAAAAGAAGCTGTTACCTTCAGGGGACAGAGATAGCCATGCAACCAGCACCTGATCCGGTCAGCCACAGAGCTTCAGGTCCCCCGGGGAGGAAACCCCTGTCTGCTGAGGTAGGACTTGGCTCTAAGTTGTGAACCCATTGGTGGTTGCTAAAACTCACACACAGAGGGGCAAGCAGGGGGGAAGAGGCAAAAGCAAAATAAAAAAGGAAACACCTAATTAAGGTGAATTTACAAACTAAACTTTCAGAACACATGAGAAAAACCAACGTCAGGAAACCCAGCTGATAAACACAACAAATGGGAGAAATTAAAACAATAAACCAACCAAAACAGTCATAACATTATATATGTTTAAAATCCTCAGAGAGTTGCAAACAAACCAAAAAGGATATCAGTAAAAATAGAAGAATAGAGGCCAGGTGCAGTGGCTCACACCTGTAATCCCAGCACTTTGGGAGGCCGAGGCGGGCAGATCATGAGGTCAGGAGATCGAGACCATCCTGGCTAACACAGTGAAACCCCATCTCTACTAAAAATACAAAAAATTAGCCGGGCGAGATGGCGGGCGCCTGTAGTCCCAGCTACTCGGGAGGCTGAGGCAGGAGAATGGCGTGAACCCCGGGAGGCGGAGCCTGCAGTGAGCCAAGATCGCGCGACAGCCAGACTCTGTCTCAAAAAAAAAAAAAAAAAAAAAAATTGAAAATTGGCTGGACATCCCAGCACTTTGGGAGGCTGAGGTGGGCGGATCACGAGGTCAGGAGATCGAGATCATCCTGGCTAACATGGTGAAACCCCATCTCTATTTAAAATACAAAAAATTAGCCAGGTGCGGTGGTTGGCACATGTAGTCCCAGCTACTCGACAGGCTGAAGCAGGAGAATGGCATGAATCTGGGAGGCAGAGCTTGCAGTGAGCTGAGATAGTGCCACTGCAGTCCAGCCTGGGTGAAAGAGCAAGACTCTGTCTCAAAAAAAAAAAAAAAAAAATTGAAAATTAGCTGGGCATGGTGGCATGTGCCTGCAGTCTTAGCTACTTAGGAGACTGAAGCAGCAGGATTGTTTGAGCACAGGAGTTCAAAGCTGCAGTGAGCTATGATTGCACCACTGCACTCCAACCTAAGCAACAGAGTGAGGCTGTGTCTCAAAAAAAATTAAAATAATAAAAAAAAACTTAAAGGACAGAAGAATATAGGAAAGAACTAATTTTAAAATGTTAGAAATGAAAAATATGGTCATGAAATTATTTTTAAATCTCAATGGGTGGGATAAATACTACACAAAGAAGAGGGAATTGGTAAATTGGAAGTTTTTAGCAAGAAACTGATGGAGACAATAAATAGAGATGTCAAGAGAAGAAAAATATGAAAGAAAAGTTAAAAGATGAAGCCAGATAGAGAAGATTTAACATTAGCTTATTAGGGATTTCAATTTTAGAAAATACAGGAAATATCAGTATGGCACTGTAAGAAGAGGTTATGGCTAAGAATTTTTCAGAATTGAAGACATGAGTACTCAGGGCACATCAAATGCCAAACAGAATAAATAAAAACAAACATCCAGGATAATAAAAAAAATTATTAAAAGCTACTAGGAGAAAGACAGATTTCCTAAAAAGGAGAAAAAAACCTGCCAGTGGATTCATTAAGAACCATATTCCAAGTCTTTCCAAAAGACTTGGAAGTGATGTAATAACATGCTGAAGAAAAATTACTACCAACCTGGAATTTTTATACCCAGCTAAACTATTCTTCGGCAAGGAGGAACAAAAGTCACTTCAAAAAAACAAAGACAAGATGTGTTTGCCTTTCACAGACACTCAGTTTCTACTTCAGGATATACTTCGGAATCCCAGAATGGCTCAGGATTGGATATATCAGGTATTGTGGAAGGTGGGGTGAAGGAGAGAGTTGAAAGTTGAAACAGCAGATTTGGTTGAAAATGGGGAGGTCTCCTTTGACGAAGACACCCTCCTTGACCAAACTTTAGTCTCCTTTGAGCCCCTTTCTCAACTAGGCCTCAACCCTATCCCTCCACACCCTTGGGCTGATGAGCCCGGTTTCAGCAAGAAACGAGTTAGGTCAGCTTAGTGAGAATCCCTCCATCTTTGATATCTGGTAAATCCCTCATCCCCAACCTTTGATATCCAGGTCATTGCCCTGCCTTTAGCAAGAAACTTCCTACCCTTGATGTCTGTTATGGCTGAATTGTGTCTCCCCAAAATTTACATGTTAAATTCCTAACCCGTAGTACCTCAGAATGTGACTATATCTAAAGATAGATTATTTAAATTATTTATTAAGGGCTGGGCATGGTGGCTCACAACTGTAACCTCGGCACATTGGGAGGCTGAGGTGGGTGGATTGCTTGAGCCCAGAAGACAGAGACCAGCCTAAGTAACATGGCAAAACCCCATCTCTACAAAAAAATACAAAAATTAACCAGGCATGGGTGGCATGTGCCTGTAGTCCCTGAGGTGGGAGAATCACCTGATCCCAGGGAGCCTGGTGAGCTGTAATCACACCACTGCACTCTAGCCTGGGCAGCAGAGTGAGACCCTGTTTGAAAAATCAATAAATAAAAAACTAAAAAGTAAAATAATTTATTAAAGTATAATGTGATATGAATGAGACCTAATCCAATATGATTGGTGTCTTTATAAGAAGAGGAAATTAGGAGACACAGACATGCGCACACACAAAGGGAAGATCATGTGAGGACATAGGGAGAAGGCAGTTAAGGAGAGAGGGCTCAGAAGAAACCAAACCTGATGACACCTTGATTTTGGACATCCAGCCTCCAAAACTGTGAGAAAATAAATTTCTGTTATTTAATGTCCATCCAGCCTGTGGATTTTATTTTGGTGGCCCTAGCAAACTAATACAACATGGAATTAAGTTCCTGTTAGTACTTTTCCATCCACTGACCCCTTTGCTTTGCTCTTTGGCTATGAATTCCCAGCTGTCTTTGCTGTATTTAGAGCTGAGCTTAGTTCTGCACTGAGGTTTCCCCTCTACTGCAACAGCTCCAAGATCTTATGCTCACAAAGAATTACTATGACTTACAGTAAGTGTGATCATGGAATTGTGATCACTTGAGAAAATATCCAGTTTTTTATAGAGGCAAACTATAATATGTAGGAGTAAAATTGTATAATATTGGGGATCTGCTTCAAAATTTTTCAGCATAGAGAAAAAAACAACTGAATTGGTGAAGCAAATATCCTATATTCTTGATAATTGTGAAATTTGAGTGGTGGGTATATGGATGGGTTTCTCTGAACTACTCTCTCAATTTTGAGTACATTTGCAAATTTCATAAAATATTAACGTTATACCTATTTTACATTTAATTTTCTGAAGACATACTTATAAGGCATGTCTCATGCCTCATAAGGATTTTTTCAGCACCTCAATTCATTTTTATGAACACTAATTATCACTGTTCCTTAAAGTAGATAGATAGGTAAATGGTATAGCTCTTAGCTTCTGAAATACTGTGGAAGTTTAATTCCCTGTGGTCAGAGAATATATTCTGCCTGATTTAAATCTTTTTAACTTTGAGAATTGTTTGATAGTCAAAATATTATCTACTTTGGTAAATTCTATATGCACCTGCAAACAATACATATTTTGCTTTTGTTAGGTGGAATTCTACATAAATGTCAATTAGATCAAGTTGGTTGATAGCATGTTCAAGTCTTCCATATTCTTATGAATTTTCTGTCCACCATTAATAATTGAGAGAGAAGTTTTGAAATCTCTAAGTATAGATTTCTATTTCTCTTTTCAGTTCTATTATTATTTTCTTTGTGTATTTTGAAGGTTTATTATTGGGAGTATACAAATTGAGGGTTGTTATTTTTTCTTGGTAAATTAATTTGCTTTTTCATCATCATGAAATGTCCCTCTTTATCTCTGGTAATATTATTCCTTTCCTACAGTCTACTTTGTTAGCCGCTCCAGCTCTCCTGGGATTACTGTTTGCGTGGTGTATCATTTTCCTCCATCCACTTTTATTTCTCTGTCTTTGTATTTAAAGCTAATTTCCTGTAGTTAGCATATAATTGGGTCTTGCTTTTTTAATCTAGCCTGACAGTTTCTGCATTTTAATTAGAATGTTTAAACCGTTTACATTTGATAGAATTATTAACATAGTTGGGTTCAAGTCTACCAACTTGATATTTGTTTTCTATTTGATTCATCTTCTTTGTTCTTTTATTTTTCCTTTCCTGGCTTATTTCAGATTGGGTTTTTCGGGATTCCCTTTTATCCTTAAAAGAAGTTCTTTTTATATTTATTGATGAATAGGCACACTAGTAAAAAAACTAATTTTTTGTGTGTGTCTGAAAAAGTATTTCACCTTCATTTTGGAAAGATATGTTTGCTAAATATAAAATTTTTGGTTCATAGATTCTTTTTCTCTGAGTATTTTAAAGATGTCACTCCACTGCCCTCTAGCCTGCATCTTTCTAAAGAGAAGTTTGCAGTCATCTTATTGTTGTTCCCCTAAATGTAAGGATTCTCCTCCTCTAGACACTCTTAAAATTTTCTTTTTATCATAGGTTTTCAGCAACTTGATTATGATATGCCTTGATATACTTTTATTGGTGTTTACACTGTTTGAGATTTGTGTTACTTCTTGGACCTGTGGGTTTACACTTTTTATCAAATTTGACAACTTTGGGGGCCATTATTTTTCCTAATGCATTTTCTCTGCTCCTCTCTCTCACCCTTCTTTTATTCGTGAATTCCAATTACAAGCATGTTAGACAACATTCCCTGAGGCTCTGTTCATTTTTTCCAGTCTTTTTTCCTCTATATACTTCTGTTTTGACAGGTTTTATTGCCCTGTCTTCAAGCTTATTGACATTTTTTTTCTGCAGTTTTTAATCTGCTGTTGATCCCCTCTAGTGAACTTTTCAGTTGCAAAATTATTTTTCATTTCTAGACATCCCATTTGTTTTTCAATACTTCCTTTCTCTTCAGTTTGCATTCATGTTTTCTTTTACATGCTTGAGCATATTTATAATATTTATAATAGCCATTTAAAATTCTTTTATCTACTAATTCTATCATTCCCGTCATTCCTGGGCCTGATTTTATGGACTGATATCTCTCCTAGTTATGGATCACAATCTCTAATTCACATATCTCACCATATTTTATTGGGTGACAGGCATTTTGAATATAACATTGATAAACGTATAGATTTTTTTCCTTTTTAAAGACTGTTGACATTTGTTCTGGTGAGTAATAGTTACTTGCAGATGAGGTTGATCTTTCTGAGGCTTGCTTTTACATTTTCTTGGGATATCTAGAGTCGCCTATACTCTAGAGTTAATTTAGTCCTACTACTAAAGCTTGATCCTTTGTATCGTCTTTTTTTTTTTTTTTTTTTGAGATGGAGTTTCACTCTTGTTGCCCAGGCTGGAGTGCAGTGGCGCAATCTCACCTCACTGCAACCTCCGCTTCCCAGGTTCAAGTGATTCTCCTGCCTCAGTCTCCCGAGGACCTGGGATTACAGGCATGTGCCACTACTCCCAGCTAATTTTTTGTATCTTTAGTAGAGACGGTGTTTCTCCATGTTGGTCAGGTTGGTCTCGAACTCCTGACATCGGGTGATCTGCCCATCTCAGCCTCCCAAAGTGCTGGGATTACAGGCGTGAGCCATGTATTGTCTATTGATTGCCCCAAGTGCTCTATGAGGTCTCCAACTGAATAGATGGAGTTCAAATTTCTTGCAGCCTGGTGTGAGTTCTAGGAATTGTTCAGCTTAATACCTCACTGTTCTTTATTCACTTCCTGGAATTCCACCTACGCATGTACAGATTGGTATTAAGTGAAGGCTCAAAGGGACCTTATGCAGGTATTTGAGTTTCTTTATTTGAGTATCTTCCTCCTCTCTGCTACCCTGTCTCACCTCTGCCTCCCCACAGCCCACTCTCTTCTCAGTTCAGCTAGATCGCCATGTTCTGCTTGGATTCTCCCTCACTGCCTGACAGTACGAAAACTGCCTCCAGCCAGAAAACAGAGTTGATTGTACAACTCACTTCATTTTTTTCCTATCTCTTAGGGATGCCAGCCCTGCACAGCCTTTTGTCCTGATGTCCAAATCCAGTTGTTTTGTCCGCTTTGTCCAGCTTTCTAGTTCTTTTGGCAAAAAACAAAAACAAAAACAAAAACAGATAGCGTAAGTTCCATACTAGCTACTCCTTCATGGCTGGCTGCAGAAATTCTGAAAACTGTTTTTTGTATTTTTAAAATCACTTTACTTCCTTGGGACTCCTTAGAATTGTAACTTGAGAAGGTTCAAACAGGCAATTAAACCACCTGTGACAGACGTGTGCTAAGCGCCTGCCAGTGCCGGATCCTGGGAGGCTGACTGGGCTATACAAGAGCCCCTGGGCCTGACCAAGAGGGAACAAATCTGGGTGTGGCCATCCAGGAATAGAGGCCAAGTCAGGTTGCAGAGCAGAACAATGAGGGATTCATGCAAAGCCCTTCTAACAATCTTTGTTTTGTTACTTTATGTGACCGTATTTGCTCCTTCTTTCAAAAATACAAAAAGTAAAATGCAGAATGTACAAATGTGTGGCTCTCCCTAAAGTGGGATGAGCTTGGGATTTCCCGCGGATGTGGCTCCTAGAGAAGCCACAGCTGAATAGAGTAACCTGGGTCTGTCCATTGCAGGGCTTCACAGCTCTGGGAGTAAAGAGCGTTCTTCTGAATTAACACATCTTTGTAAAGTCAAATTTCAGGAACATTTGATAAGACCTAAAGACAGCTGTAGGCCTTGCACCATGGCTCATGCCTGTAATCCCAGCACTTTGGGAAGCTGAAGCAGGAGGATCGCTTGAGTCCAGGAGTTTGAGACCAGCCTGCGCAATATGGCAAAACTCTATCTGTACCATAAATACAAATATTAACCGGGCGTGGTAGCACACACCTGTAATCCCTGCTACTCGGGAGGCTGAGGTGGGAGAATCGCTTCAACCCAGGAGCCAGAGGTTGCAGTGAGCCAAGATAGCACCACTGCACTTCAGCCTTGGCGACAAAGCAAGACTCTGTCTCAAAAAAAAAAAAAAAAAAAAAAGAAGAAGAAGAAGAAAAAGCTAATTGTGTTAGACATTTGCCTGTGCCCACAGCCCTCCTTAGAGAAAGATGCCCACAAACCCTGCCAAGCAGGCAGGCCTTCGGCTACCATGTTTTGTACTCCTCGACCCCAGCCCTCCTCCTCCAGTTCACTGGAGTGGACGCCTGACTCGAACAGTGAAGCCACATGCCTGCCCGTGACTTGGAGAGCAGCCGGCGAGGGAAAAATTCCTTTGCTTAAAAGGAAATGAACTAGTAAACACCAAAAGAACAGGACATTTCACAGTGACAACTGAAACTCAAAAGACACTTAAAGAGATAGCCAGGAGCTAGGAAGGGGCTTCCGTCCCACAGCCAACCCCTCTGTGAGAAGGTGGGCCTCAGGTCAGACCTTCTCTCCTCACGGCCCCTTCCCTCCCCTTCCTTTCCCACCTCACACCGCTCACTCTCCCTCTGTTCACTCTTCCTCAACCCTCAGGCACGCCCCACTCGCAATATCCTTTCTGATACATTCCCCTGTGACTTACGTCCAGATTTGTTTTCTATTTGACACTGTCAAGGGCTTCTCCTGTCCCCGGGACCCCTATTGAAGGGGCTGCAGAGCAACATCTGGCCATTTCCTGCCCTGCCAGGCCCCCTCCTCCCTGAAGCGCTGCTCAGACCCCAGCCCAGACACCTGCCTCCCCTGGCCTCCCCCGCACACCTCCTGTCTGCCCTGACACAAGGGAACCTCCCCACTGCCCCTTCGGAGATAACAGAGATTTGATAGCACGACCACAGTATTCCTGAGCTTCCAGTTAAAGTCAAGTCCGTTGTCGCCACTGCCCCCACGTCCGCAGCTGTTCCACCCGCTTTCCTTTCCTTCATACATGAAGGTCAAACCCAGGCTGGCCCTGCGTGAACCCAGCAGAGAGGATTCCAGAGCTGTCTCCCCAGAGCCCTCCCCAGCAGAGATCGTGACTCACCCCAGGACAGGAGGGCTGAGGCCAAGAGCTCCGCTTCCAGATGCTTCCTCCGCATTCAGCTTCCAATGTCCGCCCTGCCAAGGCGCCCCTCGGGAGCAAGCAGGAGCCCGTCCTGGGGGCACACGTTCCCCGCTCTCCGCTGAAACCACAGGGCTGCTGCTGTGAGGAAGGAATGGAACACCACTAAGGCACAGCAGCTGCGAGCTGGGGGTCAGACACAGAGGAAAAGCCACCCACAAATAGTCACCAGAGCCAAACCCTGGTCTCAGCCACGAGCAGTGCCCCACATGCGAATGCACCCATGGGTGGAGAGTGTGATGAGCCCCCTCCGCAGAAAGCACCCGAGCAGCAGCTAAAACAGGCTGATCCCAGGCCCCAGACCTCGGACTCCAGCCTTCACCTGCGACCTGGCCCTCGGTTTGGCCTGACCCTGCCTCTGTTTGCAAAGGGCCGGCTGGGGTCCCTGGACGGGTTTCTGTTCTCCTTTCATCCTCTCTGTGCTCCCCTGAAATTTCCCCACAGGCCGTCAGCCTCAGGCTCTGAGACCAGAATGTCACCTTCCCGTCACATGCAGTGTGACAATGTCTCTAGTTATTTCCCTCCCCACAGCACAAAGGGTGGAGGCGGCCTGAGAAATGAGGAGGGGGGAGGGGCATCCAGGGTGCAGCAGAGTCACTGTCACCTCCGGGGTCCAGCTGCTGGCGTGGAGGTCAAGGTCCACAAGAACGTCCTCTTTCCCCACTGCAGCAGGCAGGCCAGCATCACAGAACCATTCTGGGAAACAGCAGTTCCCGTCCCCTCCTCCTTGCTTCTAAATGCACGGGGCACACATCAGTCCCCCGACTCCTTCAGGTGGCCCAGGTGATCAAATCGGCCAGTTCCAGGGAAAGGTCAACTTTGACAGCCCTGGGTAGGGGACCCAGATGCCCTTTGATGGGTGTCAAATGAAACAAATCAGCACATAGGCGAGGGGGCTTTATCGGAAAGAACACTGAGAGGCAGGATGCTCCATCCGAGAGCCCCACAAGCCTCCGGAAGGCCAGGCGGGGACGGCTCCTCTCACGGGAGGGGAAGGAGGGAGCAGGCTTGGCAGGGTTGTTGGTGGGGATGGATGGGCCCAGGCCACAGCAGTGTCTGGAGGTTCCTGGGGCTGAATCATTCTGAGGTTTGCTACCGGGAGGGAGGGAAGCTGATTCGATTCTGAGACATCTGGGGCAGCCCAGAGGCCCCACGATCCACACCGGGAAGCAGCCAGAGGGGTGCAGAGCAGGGCCCAGAGGCCACAGCTGCAGGGCAGGTGGTCGTGTCACCAGAACCCTGCTGGCAGCCCTTCCTCCCTGGGGAGCTGTGTCTGGAGAGGTGGCTGTGGAGAAGTGCTAGGGTAACACCCAATCGTGCAGTGGTCCTGAGCCTGCGGGGTGGGTGCCCTTCTAAGGTGAGGAAGGGACAGCAGAGCCAGCCCCCACTCAGAGGACCCTGTGGGAGCCAGGAGGGGCCTCGCCAGGCCCAAGCCCCCGCCCCGGCTGTGGGATGCCCAGCCCCAGAGCAATGAGGAATCCAAGTTGCTGCTGAAGGCCCAGGCCATGGTGCTGAGTTCCGGCCGCCCCAGCTCACCAGCAGCGCAGTGGTGGCGGGCAGGAGGACTGAGCTCAGACACCTGCCACGCAGCCCAGCCTCAGGAGGCCACCATCCTACAGGCAGGCCCCCAGACAGAGGGGCACAGGCACAGGCATAGGCCCCAGGTCCCCTGGCCGTGGAGAAGGCATCATGTAAGTGTGTGTGTGTGTGTGTGTGTGTGTGCATGTGCATGTGTGTATAGCCCCAGGCCCTGGTTTGTCTCCGCTTGCCCTCTGGAAAGTAAGCACAGCACAGCCTGGCCATCCCCTCAGGGTCGCACTTGAATGAATGCCACCCACAGAGCAGTTCCCCCCTTTCTGGAGACTGAGCTGCAAGCTGTGGGTTGGCAGAAGCTCTAGGTTGGTGCAAGCTCTAGCTTGGTGGAAGCTTTGGGTTGGCAGAAGCTCTGGGTTAGTGGAAGCTCTGGGTTGGTGGAAACTGAGTTGGCAGCAGCTCTGGGTTGGTGCAAGCTCTGGGTTGATGGAAGCTCTGGGTTGGTGGAAGCTCTAGGTTGGCAGAAGCTACAGGTTGGTGCAAGCTCTGGGTTGGTGGAAGCTCTGGGCTGGCAGAAGCTCTGGGCAGAAGCTCTGAGTTGGCAGAAGCTCTAGATTGGCAGAAGCTCTGGGTTGGTGGAAGCTCTGGGTTGGCGGAAGCTCTAGGTTCGTGCACGCTCTGGGTTGGCAGAAGCTTGGGGCTGGCAGAAGCTCTGGATTGGCAGAAGCTCTGGGTTGGCAGAAGCTCTGGGTTGGCGGAAGCTCTGGGCTAGCAGAAGATCTGGATTGGTGGAAACTCTGGATTGGCAGAAGCTCTGGGTTGGCGGAAGCTCTGGGCTGGCAGAAGCTCTGGGTTGGCGGAAGCTCTGGGTTGGTGCAAGTTCTGGGTTGGTGGAAGCTCTGGCTTTGTGGAAGCTCTGGGTTGGCGGAAGCCCTGGATTGGTGGAAGCTCTGGGTTGATGGAAACTCTGGGAAGCTCTGGATTGGTGGAAGCTCTGGGTTGGCGGAAGCTCTGGGTTGGCGGAAGCTCTGGGTTGGCAGAAGCTCTGGATGGAAGCTCTGGATTGGTGGAAGCTCTCGATTGACAGAAGCTCTGGGTTGATGGAAGCTCTGGTTTGGTGCAAGCTCTGGGTTGGCGGAAGCTCTGGGTTGGCGGAATCTCTGGGTTGGCGGAATCTCTGGGTTGGTGGAAGCTCTGGGTTGGTGGAAGCTCTGGGTTGGCAGCAGCTCTGGATTGACGGAAGCTCTGGGTTGGTGGAAGCTCTGGGTTGGCGGAAGCTCCGGATTAATGGAAACCCTGGGTTGGCGGAAGCTCTGGATTGTTGCAAGTTCTAGATCGGTGGAAGCCCTGGCTTGG
Source organism: Hylobates moloch (assembly GCF_009828535.3). NCBI lineage: Eukaryota > Metazoa > Chordata > Mammalia > Primates > Hylobatidae > Hylobates > Hylobates moloch. Next base: position 3,252,969 of record NW_026652289.1, read on the forward strand.
TGGAAACTCTGGGTTGGTGCAGGCTCTGGGTTAGTGGAGCTGCTGGAGTCCACTTAGGTCCAAAGCTCCTGTACTGGTGCACCGAGTGTCTGGTGAGAGAAGTCTCCAGCAGGAGGACTCACTCCAGAAACAAAGGAGGAGGCTCAGGGTGAGCCTGTCTTGTTTGACTCATTTGTACCAAATCGCACTGGATGGCAGTTTTATCCCGTACAAAAATGAGCACATGTCACATTAGCACTAATTGTTGTGGGGAGGAAGCAAATAGCTAATGACTAAAGCTGTGGAGAAAAATGCTCGAGGCACTGCTGCCATTTCACACCCGTACAGCGCACCGTGCCCTGGCCAGCTGCCTTTGCTGCTAATTACGGGATCGAGCCCAGGAGACAGGGGGTCTCCTCTAATGGAAATGGGTCGCCTCCTTCCAGACACTGGCAGTCCTCCCCTTCCTCTCCCTGTGCTGGCCACTGCCCTCCCTCTCACCTGACACCCTGTTCCTTCTGCCCCTTTCACATGTCACAGCTCTCCTTGGGGTTGAAATCATTGTTCCTGCCATGTATTCTCTCTCTCATCCTTCAGTGGCCCTGAGCAGTCCACTGTAAGCAAAATGACATCAGAAAACCCATGTTTTAAAGAAAAATCCTTCCATTTACCAGAATGTCTGATGAAGATGCTGCTAAGTGTGGAGTCCCATGTCTTATTTCCAATAGGTTTGGATTGACAGGAATGGGTTGGGGCTGTGGCTTTCCAGGTGGCATCTCTAAATCAAGGCTTTGTGCACTTGCCCTGGGGTCTGGGTAGCGACAGGAGTGCCGCTGTCATGTTTTCCGGGGTACCCACTGTGTGCAGGTGAGGGGTGTGTGTGCCAGCACAGTCAAAATTCACAGCCCCTCGGGAGTGGCCTTGGCAGCCCACAGGTGTGCCAGCATTCCCAGGAGGCCAACGTGACCTTTACTCCAAGATGCTGCCAGCCCTCTTCCAGGAGGTGGGCACAGTGGGTTGAGGTGGCGGCAGCACTGGCTCATAGGTAGTGTGGCCTAGGTGGGCACTCACTGTCTTGAGGAAGGGAGGGAAAACACTGCAGCTTCTAGATCCAAGCAGGCTGAGCTGTTGCAGGGTAGGGGGATGATACTGACAGTGGCGGTGACCCCAGAAACAAGCAGTGAACCCCAGCCCCACCTTCTGCAGTTATGGCTAAGAGCCCAGCACACTTCCTGTATCAGGAAGGGACAAGGAGGAGGGTTCAGACTGTGGATGACCAGGGTTAACAGCACGACATGGACATCCACAGGGAAGGGCTGGGGCTCACATGGCATCCGCACCTAGGGGACAATTGCTGGGCATGTGAGTGTTCACAGGGGCTGCAGCCTGAAACCTCGCCAGCAGGGGCTGGGAGGCAAAGTCATCCCAGCAGAGAACCATCGATATAAAAAATGCCTGCAAATAAAAAAAAAGCCAAAATATGAAAGTCACGGGCAAAAGACTTCATGAAAGAAGAAATACAAAAAGATACTAATCCATGAAAAGATGATCAGGTGTGGTGGTTCATGCCTGTAATCCCAGCACTTTGGGAGACCAAGCCAGGAGGATCAGTTGAAGCAAGAAGTTCAAGACTTAGCCTGGGCCACATAGCAAGATTCCGACTCTACAAAAGAGAAAAAAGAAAAGATGCGTGGCCTTATGAATAATCAGGGAAATGCAGATTAGCAGACAGTAACTCAGGCGGACTGCAATCGGAGCTCCATGTGGGAAAACCATTTGCCACGATCCGGTAGAGCTGAGCACAGGTACACCCCATGACACAGCGATTCCACCCCTAGGACCTGGAGAGACTTGTGTAATAACACTTGCAGCAGCATTTTCTGTAATAGCCAAAAATCAGAAGCAACCCTGATGTTCACCAGCAACAGAATGGATAAACCGATAAACAATGGAACACTATATAGAGGCATGAAAACAAATGACCCATGGCCACGCACAGCTGTGGGGTGAATCTCACATGCAAGGCAAGACCAAGGGAGAGAAGCAATCCCATCCGGGTCCACGCAGTATCACCTTGTTTACCTCAAGTTCCAAAACCACAAAATGAAGCATGATGTTGTTTAGCAATGCATGCCCACCCACATGGAAACCCTAAGATGAAGCAAAGGAATGAACATCACAAAAAGTCAAAATGTCTTTTACCCGCAGGATAAGATGCAGAGCCACACAGCCAGGGATTTTGATCTGTCTTGTCTGCAGCTATGTCCCAAATGCTTAGCACAAAGCCTAGCACACAGCAGGGACTCAGTAAAGACTTGCTGCATGCATGAACGAATGAATGAACGAATGAGATGCGATCCCAGAGGGTGCACAGGCCACTTCTAAGGTTCTGGTTAAGGTTCTATTTCTTAATCTGGGAAGAAGTTCCCCATTCTTTTTTTTTTTTTTTTTTTTTTGAGATAGATAGGGTCTCGCTTTGTCGCCCAGGCTGGAGTACAGTGGGACGATCACAGCTCACAGCCTCTGCCTCCTGGGCTCAAGCAATCCTTCCACCTCAGCCTCCCAAATAGTTAGGACCACAGGCATGCACCGCCATGCCTGGCTAATTTTTGTATTTTTTGTAGAGATGGGGTTTTTCCATGTTGCCCAGGCTGGTCTCGAACTCCTGAGTTCAAGTGATCCTCCTGCCTCAGCCTCCCAAAGTGCTGGGATTATGGGCATGAACCACTGCACTCAGCAGGCTAACCATTCTTTAAAATGTATATCTGTATTGTATGTACTCTACTGTATGTAGCATATATTTTACAATAAAAATGAAATTGTTTTAAATCACAAAAGCGTTTGAAAAAACAGTCGTCTGGGGACAACTTGTATTTATACACGAAAGACGTCAAATAACGAAAGCCCTGTGATTTTCGAGCAAAAAATAGACAAATAGAAGAAAATAATGAGTACAGAAAGTTCAGGGAAAGGATGTGGAGCCATTATTTTTTCTTTCCTGTATCCTCGAAGAGCCCAGCAAACTGAGTTGGGTTTTGCTGCATTTCTTGGCAAATGCAGAGAAACACCACGAGCTTGCCAAGGGAGGTTGGCATGGGCACTCTGTAAAACGCAAGATCCTCCCAGACCCGGTGGGGGCCAGGAGGGAGCTCTGCCACGCCAAAGAGCTCCCAGCCGAGCCAAGCTTCCCACAGGGACGCAGAAGAAAGGCTGCCAACTGGTACAATTACCAAAGGGGCCGGGAGAGCATCGGGCTAATGTTTCTGCACACAGAAAAGAGAGGAGTTAAGAAGGGGGGTGGGGGAGGAAGAGGAAGAAAAGAGACGTTCTCAGCCTTCAAGTAGACGAATTAGAAAATCAAATCAAATAAAAAAGGAACCAGGAAAGACCACACCTCAAACATCAGGAAATGAAAGTAACGTTCCTCACACCTGTAATCCCAGCACTTTGGGAGGCTGAGGCGGGCAGATCATCTAGGTCAGGAGTTCGAGACCAGCCTGACCAATATGGCGAAACCCCATCTTTATTAAAAATACAAAAAGTTATCTGGGCATGGTGGCAGGCCCCTGTAGTCCCAGCTACTCAGGAGGCTGAGACAGGAGAATAGATTGAACCCGGGAGGCGGAGGTTGCAGTGAGCCGAGATCACACTGCTGCTCTCCAGCCTGGGTGACAGAGCAAGACTCTGTCTCAAACAAAAAGAAAGTAACCTTCCTATGTGTTGGGTTTCCCGCCTCAAGTTGTGGCGAGAGCCACCTCACAGCCCACTGCTTAGGTCTGAGGGTAGCGAGGAGTGAGGGTGACCAGCCGGCCACCCCATCGGGGGATGTCCTGGCTCTGTGTTTTCCAGACTCAATGACCAAGGGCCACAGTAGGAAATAGATTTTCCACCATGATCCAGTGTGTATCGTACATGTGTACCTGTGTGTGTAGCACTGAAGTAAAGGTTGTGAACCAATGTATACTTCCACTCCACTCTATTCTATTCCTTCTTTAAAAATGCTGGTGGAGACCCACAATTCATTTCACGAGCCGCCCATGGGATGTGACCACAGCTGGGAAAAGATCTAAAGGTTTCGATCCTGGGATCTATGCATGAGCTTGCCCCAGCCCACACACTCCCTGAGTGTATGTGAATGTGCCTGTGTGTACACATGTGTGTGTGCATTGCATGTGTGCACATGTATGCATGTATCCGTGTGTGCTCATGTGCATGCATGTGTGCACATGTATGCATGTACGTATCCGTGTGTGCTCATGTGCATGCATGTGTGCACTGTGTGTGCATGTCTGTTGTGTGCATGTGTCTATTGCTCATGAATGTGTGCTCGTGTGTGCATTATATGTGCATGTTGTTATGTGCATGTACGTGTTCAAGTGTGTGTGCTCATGTGTGTGCAGTGTGTGCATGTTTGTGTTATGTGCATGTGTGTATTGCTCATGCGTGTGTGCTCATGTGTGTGCACTGTGTGTGCATGTGTTGTACCTGTGCATGTGTATGTGTTCATGTATATATGCATGCCCATAGGCATGCATGTGTGCATTGTGTATGCATGCTTATGTTGTATGTATGTTCATGTGTGTGCGCCTAGAAATGAGCCCATGTCTTCTGATCATATTTTCAGAGGTGTCCTTGATCCTCCAAACCCACCCCAGTCCATTATGTCACAGAAAAAGAAACCGAGGTCCAGGGAGGCCTCAGTGAGTCAGGGGCTAAGCAGAGGCAGAAATTCCACCTCTTGACTCCTGCTCTGAGCCGAGCACATGAGCCTGTGACTCAGGGCCCCGTCCCTGCTGAGGAGCTCCAGCTGCCGCCTCAGGCCTGTCCGGCCGCCCCAGGGGACCTGCGCTGTATCTGCAGACTGTTTTACAGTAAAGGTTCCCAGGCACTGACTGCATCGGCGCTGCCGGGAATCCTGGGCAGCAGCCCCAGCAGACCCCAGGGCTGGCCTGAGTGTCCTGTGGAGCCAAGCCCTGGGCCCAACACCATCCATGGGGCTTCAACTGCTCAGCTAGCTGTGGTGCACGTGGTACAAGATCCATAACAGCAGGACCCACGGCAGCCCTCAGAGCGATGGCTGGGGGATGGGCGGGCGGGAAAATGGAGCCATGGAAGGATGAGGCCAAGGACCAACCAGTCAGAAAAACCAGAGACCTGCACAGAGCCAGCAGCAGCTGCACCGGAGGCCACAAGAAAAGGGCCCCCAGCACAGGGAGAATTCATGGAGCTCATGAATATTTTAATAGGGCTTTACAGAAAACAGCCCTGGGTACCTGATCCCCAGGTGTCTGATTGCTGGAGTGGCTGCATAATGACCAGCAGGGTATGGAGGCCTGGGGCAGACCCAGTCTCGAAAGAACGGTTGGCTCCTGCTTTGGAAACGGAAGCCTCTGCTGAATTCCACCCTGCCACTGGCCCAGGGGCCTCAGCCTCTGGAGCCCATCTCCTGAGTGTGGAAGGGTGACAGTGACACCTGCCTCCTGCTGCTCCACACCTGGCCCCTGGGCTGCATTCAGTATCAATGAGTGTCGGGCCCAGTCCCCTCTCCTCTTGCTCCGCCTCCTCCTCACAGGGCACCTGTGAGTGGGGCCGCAGGACCCTTCGGAGGATAGCGGAGGGTTCGGATGCTGAGCAGGGAATCACCTGCCACGTGGCTGATCCAATGCAATCATTCTATCAGAATCACTGGACTACACAGGGCCAGGCCCTCAGCCAACCTGAGGGTAAGCCATCACAAGCACCTGCTGTTGGGTGACCTGCAACCAACCGGTTATGTCACTCCCGTCCCACCAGGGCCAAGTGAGACACATTCAGCTGTGGGTAACAGAAAGACCAACCCCAACTGGCTTTTGAAAAACCAGAAAAATCCAGAGATGCTTGGACATGGTTCCCTTCCTCAGGGGTTTCCCCAGCTCTGCCCTCTTCCCTGCATGGGCTTTGCCTGGAGGCTGCCACAGCCCAGGTCTGTGCATGACCATGTCAGCCCAGGAGGGAGAAAGGTCACCTTGCCCACGCTCTCCGCGGGAGGGGAAGCCTCTTCCCAGAGCTGCAGTCACTGTTCCTGCAGCTCGGCGGTCTGGACGGAGTGCCCAACCTGAGTCGGCCTCCATCTAGGGAAGCACCGGGTGCTGACTGCGGGGAGCACCCATCCCTGAACCCACAGTCAGAACAGACGCAATCCCAAAGCAGCGCAGCCACCCCACAGTGGGCGAGATGCTGGAGACAGGAGGCCGGGGACATGATCATGAAGCCCACGTCGGAACAGCATGGACCAAACGATGGTTTCAGCCACATCCCAGTTCCCAGATGTTCCAGACAACCCTCGCATGCGAGACCATCTTGCCTTTGGTGTTCAGATCTCACACATCTGGGTCTATGCATTTACAGATGCCCCCCTGGCCCTTAGGAAAGGCTGGCTCAGCCCACAGCGTGCCCTGGGGTGGCCCCTCCACCCACCTGGCTTGGGCACTGCTGTCGTCTTTTGCAGGTCGCATCTCAGCCTCTCGAGGTCAGCCTCCTCCTTGCCTTGTCTCTCTGCCCCATCCCAGGGCATGGAGCCCTCCCTCAGATCCCTCCCAGGGATGTAACAGGCACCAGGCCTCCCTGAAAGTTTGGGGCCCTTGAAGGGAACTTGATGTGAGCAACCCCTGCTTTCCACGGGGGCTCAGCCTCCTCCTGCCCCAGGAGTGACCTCACCCACAGCAGTGAGAGAGCCCTGAGCATGGCTCTCCCACTCCAAGTCCAGGCTTCAACTACTCAAGAGACAGCCAACATCTGCCTCTAAGTCTTCATTCTCTGCCCAAAATATACCTCTTTGGAGCACGATTGGTTGGGCAAATATCCAAGGACATTTGCAAAACATTCCCATCCACAGCCAGGTGGGCTTTCCCTTTGACCCCCATTAAGAACACAGCATTAGCCAGGCATGGTGGCACATGCCTGCAATCCCAGCTACTCGGGAGGCCGAGGCAGGAGAGTTGCTTGAACCTGAGAGGCAGAAGAGCTGAGATCACACCACTGCACTCCAGCTTGGGCGAAAGAGCAAGACTCCGTCTCAAAAACACAAACAAACAAAAAAAAGGACACAGAACAAGAAAGGCCAGCATTCAGCATTCACACATTCCCCAAGGTCTGTCCTCTTTCTGTGCCTTTATTCTCCTCTCCTATGTTGCTTTGCATTGATTTAAAGTTTTGTAAAATTCCTTTATTCCATCTATTTTGAAAAGTATCTTTTTAAATTTTAGCAGGCATTGCTAACTTAAAGTCTAAATATCTCTCCAGAATAGCACAAAATCCTGGTCATCTTTAAATCCCACCTGACCAATGTTTTAGATCATTTTAAAAGCCCTCCAATAGAAGTCCTTTGGTATGTATCTTTTGTATGCTGTTGGTGAACTTCCGGTTTTTGTGTATCTGAAACATCTTTATTTTGCTATCATTCTCGAGTGATAGTTTAGCTGGATATGTAGGGGACTGATTGTTCTCTCAGCAGTTTGAATATAGTATCCTTCTGTCTTCTGACTATATAACTAACAATGACTTTACTTCAGCACATAGAAAAACTTACTCTATCCCAGGGTTTCTGATGAAAAGCTCAAGGTGCTTATCACTTCCCTCCTCTAACTTGGTGGGACATGAACTCCAAACTTGGTCTTTCTGGGACTAGCCAGATGCTGAAATGTCTGCCCAGCTCTCAGCCTCCAGCTGTTCCTGCTTTCTGGGCTTTCTGGAGTCTTGGCTTGCACATGCAAACTTTAGATATCAGCCAAGGGTTTCAGGGAAATTTGTGCTAGATTTAGGAGCTCCCCTCTCTGTGGCTCCTTTTTTTTTTTTTTTTTTTGGCAGCCTTGAACTCTGGCCTCTGACCTCTCAGCCCAACAAAACTACTGTTCCACTTCAGCCCCATTCCATATGGGGCAGTCTGAAGAAGGACCTCAGAACAAAACCCAGATAAGCATGGCTCCCTTTTTTGCAAGTGTCGTACCTCTTTAGCTTGGGTTTTTTTTTTTTCTTTCATGCTTTATGTCACTTTCCATTGCCTTCAAATAATGGTTGTTTCTATTTTGTCCAGAGTTTATAGTCAGCAGGAAGGTTAGCAAAACTAGCATTTTCCAAGAAACTGGAAGTCCTTGGTCAAGTTGGTTTAACCTGAAATGGTGGCACATAGGGAGTTATAAATTCATCAGAGGGGAGACGGTACCCGCCATGGCACAGCTTCGAGACCAATGGCAGCTTCCCTCCATGTGTTCTCTCCCAGCCTTTTGTTGCTACCTTCTCATTAACCCATGCTTGGAAAGAACAGGTACCTCTTCCAGGTAGTGAGGAAAGAAACATCTGTTGTAAAGAAAACATAACCCACAGAGACACAGATCTGCTAAAACCCATCCACAGTTTACACTACTAAAGGCTTCCAGCCAGGGGCAGTGGCTCATACCTGTAATCCCAGCACTTTGGGAGGCTGAGGCAGGTGGATCACCTGAGGTCAAGAGTTCGAAACCAGCCTGACCAATATGGTGAAACCCCGTCTCTAATAAAAACACAAAAAATTAGCCAGGCATGGTGGCATGCGCCTGTAGTCCCAGCTACTCAAGAGTCCGAGACAAGAGAATCGCTTGAACCTGGGAGGTGAAGGTTGCAGTGAGCTGAGATTGCACCACTGTACTCCAGCCTGGGCGACAGAGTGAGACTCTGTCTCAAAAAAAATTAAACAAATAAAATAAAACAATATAAATGTTCCAGGTCTTCCAAGAACAGAAACATGTCTCCCGGCTACACATGTGCAGAACCATGGAGGTCCCAGAGTGAGCAGACAGTCATCCCCAAATGCAAACATGAATCTGTTCTGTGCAGAAGCTGCCTCCAGCTTTGAAGTAGTGGTTTCTCGTGTCTCCTCATCAGGGATTTGCAGCGACTTGGGCTCCAGTCCCCCCCCAGGTTCCCATGTTTCCCGAGTTGTCTGTTTTCGCTGTACTGATGACGCATCGACCTCTCCAACCATGGCAGTGGCCTTGGAGGACAATTCAAAACCATCAGGCCCTTAAGGACAGGACGCAGATCTCAGCAGGCCCTGTATCATTTGTCACCGCTGTTGCCATTGTTGTTTCAACCTCTACTTATGTGCCGCAGCATAGTAGACTTGGAAAACGACGGAGATTGTTCCATGTATTCTTGTTAATTAGCTACACTGATTTTTATGTGACTGTTTTTCCACTTTCAAATTCCATCCCAGGGGGGAAAAAGTTTCTTGGATCCAGTCCAGCCCTCCTCTGGTGAGATGGTTAACATCTCCACCCCCACAGCCCTGCTCGTGACAGGTGCACACAGGCACAGCCCAGCCCAGGAAGTCACTATCTGATGATACCTTCCCAAAGGTGCACACCTGCGAGGACTCGGAGAAGAGCAGCTTGTTGGCATCTCTGGAAACAAGTGTGAGCCACGGAGCTGAGTTCGGCTCTGAAATCAAAGGGCAAACAGATAATGACGTTGTCCCAGGGAGACTGGCCATGCTTCAGCCAGGCCTCCATGCACCAGGGGTACCTTCCTGCCACCCAGTCGTTCAGAGATGGCCTCCAATGCCCCAGCCAGGAACCCACCTGCATGGAATCAGGCGAGCTCATCCCTCCAGATGCTGCTGCGTGCAAACGGCGACCTTGAGAGAAAGGGCAGAAGGAGAAGTCAAAACACAAGACGGCAGAAGACAAAATCCTCGCGGCTGATGGAGTGAAGAAGGACGCACCAAAAACTATGAGAATCGGCAAGACAAGGGCCACATCCATGCCGTGAATGAAGTGCCCCGGGCGTGCAGAGGAAGGCGTGGGACTACAGAGGCCGCGGTGGTATGGGATGGCTCCTGACCTGCTCCAAATGACAAGCACCGTGTCCACTGCTCCCACTGGGTACCCCAGACATGCCTTCGTCTCGGTCATTGCACTCAGCCTGGCCTCATGTGACCACTGGGTCTTCTCTGCTGGTTCATCCCTATGGTATGGTCACTCACAATTGGTGACAACTGCAGCCCATCCAGGTGGAATTTGTGTGTTTAAGACATCACCACGCACGCGCCATACTCCAATGGAGGCCAAGGATTGCTTCTCCGGCACGCGTGACCCGGTTCAGGGCCTGGCCACTCACCTCCAGCAGGTTTAGCCAAATCAACCCTCCCTCCCAGCTCAAAACGTTTTTGGTTTCTATATTCCAGTCTATGTTCATCAAAGCCTGACCGAGGAGCGTGTGTGGACTCAGCACGAACAAGCTGCCTGACTTTCACCTATTCAGCAGACAGACCAGCAGGGAAGTATCTTTTCTTGTCTTTTTTAGGCAGCCTCAGAAAACTAGAAAACGTAGCTGAAATAATTCCCCCTTTAAAACCCGCCCTGGTGGCGAGCCCACTGTCTTAATTTGACTGCCTCGATAATTAGTCAAACGATATGGGTGCTCCCCCTCGCCGGCGAGCCTCATCTCCACCCGCTTGCATGCTAATTTGCCAAAAAGCTCCAACTGCATTTGCATATTTTTCCATCTAATTTAGCCTGATCACAATTTAGAGCAGGTGCAGCTCCAGCAGGCAGCTTGAGCAATCAGCCAGGCCCCGGTGGGCTGCGCGGGAACTCATTTAAAGGGCCCCTGCCTGTCGGGGCTGGCACAAACCATGCTGCAAGCCCATTCCACACACAGAGGGGTGAGCTCATGGCCTGTGTTGGTCGTCCCCATCAACACTGCCACTTAATGGGCACTACGCACTCAGGACCCCTGAAGGACTGCAAGGGTGCCAGGGAACACCTCTGCCCTTTATGAGCTCAGGCCTGGGACACCTGAGTGGCCACAAGGCCAGGGTACCCATGTGCTGAGCCGTCTGGGGGTCCTGGGGCCACTGCCCAGCTGTGATGAGCAGCAGAGCCTTGATAGCAGCTGCCAGCCCACCCACATCCCCTCGGCGGCAGCCTGCGCCTAGCAGGGCCCTAGGAGGCCCTGGAGCCAGCACGGGAGGAGAACCGGGTGAGCTGGAAGCTCAGCAAATGCCTCGAGGCCAGACGGAGGCCCAGTCGCACTCAGCACTGGCATCTGTGAGCCGCCTGTGTTCACATGTGTCTTGCATTTAGCCCTCGCGGGCATCACCCAGCTGCCAGAAGAGCCTGCCTGCCGTGCCCCCACCCAGAACCCAGGTTTCCCACTGCTCTGCCCACCTGCCAAAGAAGACGGCCCCTGAGACCCCCTTCCCCGAGGGTATTCTGGACAGAACCCCTCACCCTCGCCACTGTGCACGTCCAGACCTGGGCTAACACAGGAGTGGATGCATATCAGGAGTCACAGCATGGAGTGGCAGCAGCTCCAGCAGACGCAAGGCCACCCCTGGGATGCCTCTGATGAGGATGGGGATCCGCCATGGGCAGCCCCAAAATACAAAGTCTCCTACCCAGCTCCAGCCATGGCCTGCCCTGGCTGACACTGGACATTTGCCACCAGCGGCCCACAAACGTGGGTAAGTTCCCTGCAAAAACCAAGTACCTGGGCTCAGCCCACTCACAGGGACACACACACACACTCACACACACAGCCACTCACAGGGACACCACACTCATACACACACACACCTACACACAAGCACTCACAGGGACACCCACACTCACACACACAGGGACAGCCACACTCCCACACACACACACATAACCCCCTTACAGGGTCACATACACACCCACACACAAAACCACTCACAGGGACACCCGCACTCACACACACCCACTCACACACACCCATACACAAACACAGAGACCCCACACACACACACAACCACTCACAAGGACACACACACACCCACTCACACACACCCATACAGAAACACAGAGACCCCACATACACACACACACAACCACTCATGAGGACACCCACACTCACACACACACAGGGACAGCCACACTTACACACACACACACACACACACAGGGACGGACACACACACAAACCACTCATGAGGACACCCACACTCACACCCACTCACACACTCTCACAGGGACACCCACATTCACATACTCACAGGGACAGCCACACTGACACACACAACCACTCAGGGACACTCACACTCATACCCACTCACACGCTCACAGGGACACCCATACTCGTAACACACTCACACATGCACACATACACATTCACTCACACACAGGGACACACACACATGCTCTTACACATAGGGACTCACACACACACATTCATTCACACAGGGACACACACATGCTTATACACATGCACAGGGACTCACACACACATGCTCACATACACCCATTCACGGGACTCACTCACAGGGACTCACATACGTACGTGGACCCTCATACACACACACTCATACACTCACCCCCACTCACAGGGACACCCATACTCACACATTCTCACACGTACACACCCACAGGGATACACATACGCAATGAATATCAAAAACAGTCCCGCCAACCTCAGAGGCTTCCTGAGAGGAACGTGTACAATGGCGTATGTGAAGCGTCCCCAAATGCAAGGACACGGGAACTCAGGGGCGTCATCCATACTTGTCATGGGTGGGACAGTGTCCCCCAAAACATGCGTCTAAGTTCCAAACCCCAGAACCTGGGCATGTGACCTTATTTGGAAACAGAATCTTTGCAGATGTAATTCAGTGAAGCATCAAGCTGAGATCGTCCTGGATGAGAGCAGGCCCTAAACCCAATGGCTGATGTCCTTTAGGGGAAAGGACACAGACGGGAGGGGAAGGCGGAGGCAGAGACTGGAGCTCAGAGGCTTCCACCAACCGGGAATGCTGGAGGAGGTAAGGAAGACTCACCCTGCAGCCTCCAGAGGGAACACGGCCCTGCAGATACCTTGATTTCAGACTTCATGCCTCAGAGTGAATTTCTGTTGTTTTAAGCCAACCAGCTTGTGGTCATTTGTCACAGCAGCCGTGGGAAATTCCCCACAGCACTGCTGGATTCCAGCTGGTTCATTGCAGAAACACCCTTTCTGACAGCCACAGGCAGGGGCAGGCAGGAAGAGTGAGTGAGGGGGCTCAAGGGGAGAGCCGGGACTCCCCGCCTGGCTCCTGGCACAGGCCACACGGCCGCAGGCCACTTACTTAATTGGGTTTCTCATCACCAAGCAGGTAAGAGCACCGCAGCTGCCAGCGCGACCCCTGAGCCAGCTCCTGTGTGGAGTGCAGCCTGGCCCCACACAATCAAAGGCCCAGCACTTCGCCATTACCGGCCATCAGAAATAAGTCAGCCACCAGCTCCTCCAAGGGCAGCCGCAGCCTTTTGTCACCATCAGAGAGCCACTGCCAGGGTCATCGTGGGGTCTCAGTGTTCCTGCGAACGGCAGATGGGATTTGGGGTGTCCTGACTTCCCACCCCAGTCCTCTAGGTCTGACGTGTCTTCCCCAGGGGGCGCCCTGTCCCCTCAACAGCCAGCCATCTGCAATTCTGCGTCAGAGCCTTCGGAAGCCCTGCTCAGAGACCCGCACTGCTCTGGAAACAAGGTTTTTGAGCCAGGATGCTTTTGAAATTGATTTCTCTCACTCCTGGCGGAGGTAAAGGCACAGCGCTCACAGGCTCCCGGGGCAGACAGCTCTGCAGAATAATGAGCCACCCCCTCTCTTCACTGCCCCTCCCTCCCGGTGCCCTTGGGGCGTCCTTGAGCTGCCGCACGGCCCCTCCCTCATACCCGCCCCTCCCTCGTGCCGTCTCTGACGTCTCTGCAGGTGGCACGAGGAATGCCAGGGCCCGGGCAGCTCGATGTCAAAGAGGCTGCTGAGCAGCACACAGGAGGGGGCTCCCCTAAGCTGGAGGGTGGAAAGGGGTCTCTCACGGTCAAGCACAAACCAGACACAGAGGGCAGCCGCGCAATGAAGTAACAGCCCAGAGCTTGGCCATGGCCATGATAGTGGTGTGTGCGTCTTCCTGTGGGCTGTGTGAGTGTATGTTTGTGTAGGTGTGCATGTGGGCATTTGTGCACGTGTAGGTGTTATGTGCTTCTGTGTGTCCGTATGTGTCCACATGTATTGTGTGATGTGTGTGTACATTTGTGTTTGTATTGTGTGTACATGTGTGTTTGTGTGTTGCATGTGTTTGTGTTGTGCATTTGTGTGCACGTGTGAGGTGTGTGAGCATGTTTTGTGTGTTGTGCATGAGTGTGCATGTGTGTTGTGCATGGGTGCACACTGTGCAAACATTGTGCTTCTATGTGCATGTGTGTTCTGTGCATATGGGCACACTGTGTGTGTGTGTGTGCATGGATGCAATGTGTATCTTTCCTTCTGTTCTGTTCTAATGGCAGCAGCCTGCACAGCAGGTTTGGAGCCCACCCACCTTTCCTGCCCCTGCAAACTCAGTCCTTAGCCCAGGGTCTCAGCGGAAATCCCACAGAGCAGGGCCTTCTGGCCTCCCCAGCAGCCTGGGAGCTGACACTGACGGAGCCTTCACCCAGCCCTGCCACGGGTCCCTCCCCTGAAGGGAGACTCCTTTCCCAGCTCCCATCCTGGAGGCCAAGGGCAGAGCGGGAGGCAGGCGCCTGCCCTGTCGAGAGAAGGCCGTCCTGCCCCCAGCAAGCAGCTCCTTGTCCCTCGACCCCTCGGCTCTACTGTTGCCTCCTCCTTCCAAGCTGGCACCGTCTGGCACCTGTGCCTGCATCTCTGTCTCAGCCCCCTCTCAGACAGCTACATGCAGCCTTGGCTGGCAGGACCTCTGACCCTGTGACCCCAACACCGCGTCAGCTGGGGCTGCCTGCCAGGGACACTTCCCGCCCTGCCCCACTCACAGGCCTCTGCGGATGTGGGCGGGACGGGGGCTGCTCCTCACAAGGGGCTTCCTAGGAAGAGCTGACCTGGGCCGGAAGCCGGGGACTGACGTCATTCCGCACGGAGGAGACCCCGCCAGAGGCCCCGGGGACCCCAGCACAGCCCTGGCCTTCCAGACAGTGACGCCTCCTTTTTCAAGTGATTTTACACACAAGCAAATGAAACCCCAAAACTGCTTGTGGTAAAGAAACACCGCCGGCTTCCAGCACAGCTTCTGTGTCTTCCCATCTCAGTCTCCCCTGCTGGGCACTAGCTCCCCAGGGGTCAGGGTGGGTCTCCCACAGCTTGGCAGCACGCAGCCCAGAGGCTCCCGGAGCCAGGCCCTCTGTGGATGTTTGCTGCGGCCGCTTCCCACTGTCTTAAAGAGTGAAGGTGACCTTTAAGGCTGAGGTTCGGCAAGTCTCCTGCGGCCAAGGTCTCGCCGGCCAGGCAAGTCCTCTGCTGCCACCTGGTGGTAAGTGTGAGGCACGCTGGTGATGATTGAAAGGAACTGGGGGCTGGAGGCTCCCTGCGGGCACTCGGTCTCCCTGCTTCAGCCGACTGGCAAAGACGGACATTGAATACTCAGAGGGGTTGATAGATCTGCCCAAAGTCACCCAGCATGTCACCAGAAGAAAGGGACCAGTGCCTCAGGCTTCCTCAGCGCCTCCCAATTTTCACATTATGTGTGACATTGCAGTAATCATCTGCCCAGTGGTGCTGAGTCCTGGCTTTGGGGTCAAACAGACAGGGTGCACCTGGCCCAAGCCCTCACCAGCTGGGGACACCAGGCAGGTGACTCCATTTCTAAGCCTGGGTGTCCTCAGCTAACAATAGAAACAGGCTACAGGCTGCTGTGCAGGCTGCGTGAGAATTGCCGTTACCAGCGCAGCAGGCACAAGGCCTGGCATACAGCAGGTGCTCCATTAATGCTTTTCTTGCTGCTGCTCATAATGATGATGACAATGATACTAATGACAGTGATGCCCAAGGTGAAAACGGGAGCAGAGGAGAGCGTGGGTCATTCTTACTCCAGAGTCCAGTGTCCCGAGCAGTGGGATGAGGAAGAGCCTCCCTGGAGATCTAGAAGCTGAGCCTCACGACTGGAGAGGCAGCTTCCAGTGACACTTCTCTCCCCCGCTGCCCCAACCTGAGGAGGCGCCGCCGTCCCACAGCATCTCCCACTTGCACCTGATCATAGGGCTCACCTGGAGGCACCAAAAGCCCAGCTCCCTGGACTCTGCCCCTCCAGACTCTAAGTCAGTGGGTGTGAGCGGGGCCCAGGAGTCTGTAATTGCAATTCACTGCAGGTGGTTCTCCCAGCCTGGCAGGCTTGGGAAGTACTGGCCAATCCCATCTTTCCACGATGGCCATGTGCCCTGGAGTGAATGGGGCTGGACACTGGCACGCAGAGCTCTCTGAATTCAACCTGAATGCATACCAGGGAGCAGTGGGGCAGTCAGACCACAGGGGCCTCGGATGCCAGGCCACACAATGGGAAGCGGGGGAGAGGTGATCAGAGCCTCAGCCCTCAGAAGGCCAGGCGAGGGGGAGGGAGGCCCAGAGGGCAGAGAGCTGGCAGCAGCACCCACGGAGAAGGCTGGTGTGAGTCCCAGGCCTAGCACCGGGTGGCCAGAGGCGAGCCTGGAAAGGAGGCAAGGGGAGCAGGCATCCTGCCGGCTTCAGAAGCTCTCCAACCGCAGCCCATGGGACCCGTGTGGGTAGAAGCAGCCACCAGGGAGCCTTGGCAGCTGCTCAGACTCCAGGAAAGTGGCTGGGCACCATGGCCAGAGCTGCGCCCTGCATTAAAGCTCACATCCATGTGGCCTCCTGCCCTGGGGGGGGGCGGGCGTGGTGGGGGTGGAATCTAGCGACTCACCTGTGACTCTGAAGGGGTCTTGGGTGCAAAGCAGCCCCAGGCCCCAGCACAGGCAGCTCCTGAGCCTGGGCCCATTGAGATGACTTCAGGGTGGGAGCGTAAGTCTCCAGGCCTTGCCATTGGCTGGCTGGGGCCTTGCACAAGTCCTCGCTGAGCCTCTGTCTCATCTGGACAAGGTGGTGATGAGGCTGCTGTCAGATGACCGTCAGCTTGGTGCCTGCAGGGAGTCCGTGTGACCTTGACCTCACAGTAGCCATGGTGACAGTGAAATCACCTGGGCGGCCCTTGCAAGGAGGGCTGTTCCAGAATAGGCCCCAGGGTGGGAGGAGAGGAGATAGGGGCTGCGGCCAGCCTGGGATGGAGCCAGGCTCTGGGCCCTGTCGGGACAATCTCTCAGGCGTATCTAGCCCACCCCAGGCCAGAGGGGAAGCAGCCCCAGGCCCCTGTGTTTAAGAACTGCCCTGGTGGGGTGTGATTGGAGAGCCGAGGAAGGATGGCATCAGGAGGCCCCAGGAGGGGAGATGGGAGGGGTCACGCTGCATGTCTTAGAGCCAGATGAGATGAGAGCCGCTCCCCCCACCCCCTCCAAGTCCTTCCTGAGCCTGTGCTGCTGGAAGACCCAACTGGGGGAGCAGAGGAGATCAGACAGCCCACCAGCCAGGGGCAGTTCTGCCTGGGCTGGCCCTGGTGCTCCGTGTGACTCTCCAAGGAGCCTGATCGAGGATCTGGTGAACCACCCATGGGCCTTGCAGACTCTGCCAAGGCCGAGCCGAAGGCCATGTCTTCGGGCCTGAATGCATTGGTTCCTGCAGCTGCAGCTCCAACGGCAGACATAGATGCTGCTGGGTCCTGCAGGCCGGGAGTCCAAGGTCAAGGGGCGGCAGGGCCGGTTCCTCTGGGGCCTCTCTCCTTGGCTTGCAGACAGCGTCTCCTCCCTGTGCCCTCACGGGGTTGTCCCTCTGTATGTCTGTGTCCTCATCTCCTCTTCTTACAAGGACACCGGCCAGATTGGGCCAGGGCCCACCCCAGTGACATCAATTTAATCAAAGCCCCCACCTCCAAACACAGTCCCATTCTGAGGCTCTGGGGGTAGGACCCCATATAATTTTCAGGGAGTCACCTTCCAGCCCCTAACAAGGTCCAGGCAGGACCTGCAGTCAAGCAAGACTACAGGGGTGAGTGACAGCTCCATTCACTGTGCAGCCGGTGAATGGACGGGACCCCGAGCTACCAGATGTTGGGGTGGGCCCGCCTCCCTGCAATGGCTGCCAGGCTGTGCAGAGCAAAGGTGTCCTCTCAGCTGGTCCGGGACAGACCCAGGAGGAGCAGGGAGCCCCAGACACCCCGATTTTCAAAAACATCCAGCCCCAGCCCCAAGGCACAGTGGGTCATTGTTGTTGCCAACCACAGTGCACCCCCTTCTGTACAAATGGGGACTCAATGGCACAACAGCCGGGCAGGTCCTGTGTGGATGTGTGGTGTGTGTGGATGTGTGGTGTGTGTGGATGTGTGGTGTGTGGTGTGTGTGGGGTGTGTGTGTGTGTGGGAGTGTTGTTTATGGTGTTGTGGATGTGTGATGTGTTGTGTGGGGTGTGGTTGTATGGGGTGTGTGGTGTGTTGTGTGTGGGATGTTGGTGTGTGTGTTGGGATGTGTGGTGTGTGTGGAGTGTGTGGGGTGTGTGGTGTTGTGGTGTTGTGTGTGTGGGATGTGTGGTGTGTGTGTGGATGTGTGGTGTGTGGGGTGTATGGTGTGTGTGTGTGTGATGTGTGTGGTGTGTGTGTGTGTGTGTGGTGTGTGTGTGATGTGTGGTGTGTGTGTGTGTTGTGATGTGTGGTGTGTGTGTGTGCTGTTCAGTGGCCGTGGCACGTGCTGTCACTGGGCGTCACAATGGCCGCCCACGCTAATGCCTGTTGCTGACTTTTTGAAACCCCGGTGTGGTATCTGCGTTCTCCCGGGTGGAGGCTGCGCCCCCGTGGTCGTCCCGCTGGTGCCGTCAGGGTCCCGGTGCCTTCGGCCTCCGGGGTCGAGGGCGCTTTACTTGGCTGAGGGCGCTGGCAGGGCCCACCCGCCGTGGACTCTGCTTCCCCTCGGGTGCCCTCTGGCCCCCTCGGTGAGCGCAGCAGGCAGCCAGGGCCCCCCAGGCCGAGTCTCCCTCCCCGTGGCGGGGTCTGGCATGGCCGCCCAGTGTCTGGTCCCGGGAGGGGACAGAGCGAGCTTCCGCCTCCTGCTTGGGGCCACGATGGGTTGCCCAGGGGAAGCTGCCGAGTTCCAGCTCCTCAAAAGCACGAGTGCCCTTAAAGCCCAGCCCCGAAGACAGCAGGACAGCCCCGCGGACCCCCGAGAGAACAGGACGGCCCCGCGGACCCCCGAGAGAACAGGACGGCCCCGCAGAAGGAGGCCAGGGCTGGCGTCCCGTCCCCGGTGCCGGTGCCGGCGCTGACAGAGAAAGGAGCCCGGCCTCCCTCCATTCCCTGCAGCCCCTTCCAGGTCCCTCCCCGCCCCCAGCTCTCGGAAGCGCTCCCCAGTACCTTTCCCATCAGAGGCTCTGCCCCCAAAACCCTCTCCTTCCTGCCCAGTGTGGAGGGAGGCGCTTGAGCTCAGGAGAAGGACGGGACGCAGGCGACCCCATCATTCCGAGGCCGCCGGGTCCAACCCTAGCAGGAGACCCCGCTGTCCTCCCTCCCGGCGCCGCCCTCGCGCCCCTCGCGCCCCTGATGGAGACAGCACCAGCAGACGGCGGGTTGCTTGTATCACCTGCTCTTTATTGATTGCCGCGGGCTGCGCTCTCATGGGCGATCCATGTCCCCAAGAGCGGCACTACATAGAGGGGTTGGAGAAAGACGGTCTGAGAGAAGAGGCCGCCAGAGCCCAGGCGCACAGAAGCCCCGGCCCCACGGGCCTCACGCGCCCCGGGAGGTGTGGGCAGGGCCCGCCACGGAGGGAGGCTGCAGGTGTGTCGGGAGGCACCTGGCCGGAGGTCACCCCCTCCTTCTGGACCCTCAGCAGAGTTGAGGCGCCCGCACCCCAGGGGAGCCAGGCTGCTATCTAAAGGAGTGTGAGGTGCGGTCACTTCCGCCACTGGCCGGTGTCGGGGTCTGGGACACCCTGAGACCCTGAGCTCTCCTGGCTGCTCTCTCAAACCCTCATTCCATGTGAGAAAGTGGAAAGGAAAAACAGGGAAGCAAAGGAAGACAGACACCTCGCCCTCAGGGTGCTCCCCCCATGATGGGCTGGGGCTGCAGGGGAGCCAGCCGAGGCCATGCCTGCTTAGGACGAGGGAGCTGAGGTGGGCTTCTCCTCCCGCGACACGGGGATGGCTCGCTCGCCATGGGTGGCATCCAGGCCAGTCTGGATCTTGGGGCCACAGAAGGTCAGCATGCCATCGGCGGACAGGGAGCAAGAGAGGGCCGACTGGTCCACGTTGGACGGCAGGCGGTAGCGGCGGTGGAATTCACGGGAAATGTAGCCGTGGTCATCCTGGAGAAGGTGGGGGTGCACAGTCAGAGGGGCCGTGGTGCAGGTGGCCCCCTCACCCCCATGCCAGAGAAGCTGCCCCAGCCGCACCGACTGCAGAAGGTGGCGAGCCTGCGGGGGCTCTCACAGGGGCCGGGTGCAGCCGGCGCATCCCATGGCCAGGCCCCCTGGGATTTACGGATTCATGCCCCCGCCTCTCTGGACCTCAGCCTGGCCCCGTGGCCACTTGCCAGGCTATTCCCTGCATGCGGTTCTCTCTTCACGCTCCATGGCTTCACTCCAAAATTGCAGGATCATTCCGTACCAGGCCCCGCACCTCAGCCAGGCTTCCCCTGCCAGACCCCGCAGGACTGCTCCAGCCCAGGTCTCTGCAGCCCTACCTAACGTGGCCAGACAACCCACACGCTTCCATGTCCCCTGGACGCCCTAAACCACAGACTCAGCTCCCTGGGCTGACCCCCTCCTCCACTGGGTGCAAAGACCAAGAGCTGGGAGCTCAGGAAGCATTTTCCAGGCTGTGCTGGGGCTAAGTGGGGGCTTTACTGGGCCCAGGCGAGGGAGGGGCAGCACATGAAGAGGTCAGGGTTCACCCCGCAGCACTGACCTCTCCAGCCATTGAAAGAGGACCCCGGCCAAAAGAAACCAAGACTTTGGCTAAGAGTTCCACCTTCCAGCCCCACTCTGCTCTCCAGCCCCTGCGGGACACTGTCCATCTGTGACAGTCCGTGAGCTCTTCCCGGCCCCGCCAGGAGATGCAGGTCACCAGGGCTCCAGTGCCATGGCTCCCTCAACACCACGGAGACGGAGGCCTCCACCCGGGCAAGAGCGGGGCATCAGGGTGACTGTGGGGAGAAGCTCCCGTCCCACCTGCCCGGTACTAGCTGTGGGACCCAGCAGGCTGAGGACCCCCTTGTTCCCCAGCCGTGCCCTGGAATAATGACACTGGTCCCAAAGGGCTGCTGTGAGGCGAAGGTGCCAATGCCTGTAAAGCATTACAAGCAGATGCAGCTATGCCGTCGGGGACTGGCCTTCCTCAGGTAGGGTTCATGTGAAGATGTACATTGGCTAGGAGGCGGCCACCCGGGGCACTCCCACTTCCTGGGGTTCTTTCTAAGAGCACCCTGGCATCGAGGTGACAGGGATGGAGCTGGCGACGGCTGGGTGCAGCCCGGGAAGGGACCCTAACCTGGATCCCTGAGCCACATTAACTCAGGAATGGTGACCTCTGTCTCTGGGAGGGGCTGGCTGTGCTCAGGTGGGCATGGCCCCTCCCTTGGGGAAAAGCTAGGCCTGATTCTGGGGCCCCCGGAGAGCGTTCCTCTCCCAGGGTGGAAGGCCTGGTGCAGGTGCGCAGGCCCGGTCGCGTCCGCAGTGACTCCCTTGTCCTCGCGCCCACCTCGCCCCCCTCTCCCACCTCTCAGCCTGGGCTCACCTGGCGCTCGTTGTGCTTTCCGTGGATCTCCACAAAGTCGTCCTGCACCTTCACGGTGAGGTCCTCCGGGGAGAAGTGCTTCACATCGAGGAAGATGAGGAACTTGTCCCGGTCGGATCGAACCTGAAACCCAAATGTGCCATGTGGAGCTACCCGGAGGGTGCTGTCCCTGCTGGGGTTGGCAGAGACAGGGCGGATCCCGGTTATCAGAACAGAGATGCTTCGGTCACCTGCCGGCCTCTTCTCCCACACACCAAGTGGGGCAGAGCTTTCGGGGGTCTGTGACTGTCTCCTGGACAGACAAGCATGACCCTCGACCTGTCTCTAAACCCTCAGGGCCAGCTGAGGGGCTGAATGCTACTGGTGGGCCGGCTGGTTGTTTGGCTATGGTCAGGTGGCTGGTTATAGATCGGTTGGCTGGTTATGGGCTGGCTGGCTACTGGTTACGGTAGGAGGGGTCGTTATGGGTTGGTTGGCCCATTAGGGTCAATCGTCTGGCTGGTGATGCTTGGCTGCCTGTGGAATGAGGTCACTGCCCTTGGTGTCATGCTGTCTATAGAAGCGGCCGGAGCCTGCTGACAGCCTGCGCAGCTGCCGCTCCAAAAAACACTTCCACATGCTCCCTCTCGCTGCCCTGGCTCAGCCTCGGCTCCCTGAGGCATTTTGTGCCCTGGCGTTGATGCCTACTGCAGCAGCCCTGGGAGGACCCTGTTTATTAGGTGCTGGGTGGGACTCAGGCCCTCCAGAACAGCAGAACCCGCACCGCTCACCCGTGGCTCAGAGAGGAGGCCTGTGGTGAGGGGGGCCCATTGCCTGTCCCTTTGGCCTTGGCAGGGCACCTAAGAAAACTTGCCAAGAGCTTTGCTGGCCGTGGGCAGGCCGAGCTCATCGGAGGAGGTGCTAGGAACCCCCTGCTCTCTGGCTTTCAGGACTGTGACCCCCACCTGCTCCCAGGTCTCCGGGACTCAGGAGACCAGTGGAACCCGGGAGCTCGCATTCGCCACCACGCATGCCTGCATGGGCTGCTCTTGGGATTTCCAGTATGTGGCTGGTGCCTTACAAAGCACACATGGGTCATGAGCTGATGGAGGAAAACAAAGGTGGATTCAGGCTGCTCCCTTGTCCAACCTCTCCAAGCTCTGCTGCGTGGCTGCAGTGGGGACACAGGCTCTCGCCCAGCCTCTGCAAGGGGATGAAGTAGGGTGAGACCACCTGCCTGACGGAGCAAGACCAGAGTCCATCGCTCTCCACCCACCAAGGCCAGCGAGGAGAGGCCAGCACCACGGGCCACGTCTTACCTCAGAGATGCCGGAGTCCAGCACGGTGCGGAAAAGGGACTGGCGGTAGTAGGGGCTGATGGTGGACGACAGGAAGGGCAGCAGGTCATACTCAAAAAGGCCCTCGCCAAAAAACTGGTCGAACAGCCGGCTGGGGTAGAAGGGCCCCAGAGTGCGCTTGAACCAGGGGTGCTGGATGGTCACGTCCATGTTCAGCTTTGGTACCACGGGGACCTGGAGGCTGGCAGGAGTCAGCGGGGCCTCTGGGCAGCGCAGTGTGGAGCTAGGGCCGAGCCCTCCCTATATATGCCGCCAGCAGAATGGAGGCATTAAGGGATTTCTCTGGAAAGGCATGAGCTCATGAAGAAGGCTGCTCAGTCAGCAGAAACGTGGCTGAGACAAGTGCCCGCCCCCAGCCCCAGGAGGGGCTGCATGGACTGTCCCCGAGGCCTGGACTCAGCTGAGGCCCGCCTGGGCACCCTGGGGCTCCTGAGAGGGCAGAAAACCCAAGGAGGAGCATGTGCCCCACACTCGCCTGGGGTGACAATGGAGCTTCTCATCTCCCAGTTACTGGGCGGACGCTATGTGCCAGGGACCACGCTAGTTCTCTGCACACCTTGTCCTGCCTGGGTGGTCCTCATGGTCGCCAGAGGAGGGAGAGCCCACACCCCCATTAGACACAGGGGTTAGACACATCGTCCTCAGAGTCTCACTGCGCCTGGGCAAGAGTGCGCTGGTTTCCAAAGCGGAGTGCGTCTGTGAACCCCCATTACACTCACCACTTGTTAAAACTCCTGGAGTTGCTTGTTAAAACTCCTGGAGAAGAAGCTGAAAGGTGCCATAATTCCAGCACCTGGGGGAGCCCTGTAGAGTTTCATGCTTGTCCTCCAGGGGTCTGCGTGCCTCCAACAGGAAGACGGGCGGCTGTGCGCAGATGAGAGTGCCACGTGGTGAGCTTCCCTCTGCGGCCCACCCTGGACGCCCAGCCCCATGGCCATCGTCCCCTTGATGTAACGCCTCAAGCGTTACGCCTTGTAATGATGTAACGCCTCGATGTAACGTCACCACGTAACGCCTCAAGCCTCCGTGGCATGACCTGCCATGGCTGTTGAGTGGGGCTGCTCCTGTCAGGGTGGCGACATGTCCCCATGTCCCTGTCACCCATGCGGTACCACCACCCACATGATCCTGTTATCCACAAGTCCTGGTGATTATCTTGCTCCTCGACTCATGGCCCTGTCCAGTTCTCACTAAGTGTCCAGGCACTCCTGGTTTTGTTTGTTTGTTTTTGAGATGGAGTCTTGCTCTGTCGCCCAGAGTGGCGCCCAGATCATACAGTGGTGCGATCTCAGCTCACTGCAACCTCTGCCTCCCAGGTTCAAACAATTCTCCCACATCAGCCTCCTGAGTAGCTGGGACTACAGGTGCCCGCCACCACACCTGGCTTTTTTTTTTTTTTTTTTGTATTTTTAGTAGAGACAGGTTTTCACCATGTTGGCCAGGCTGGTCTCGAACTCTTGACCTCAGGTGACCCACCTGCCTTGGCCTCTCAAAGTGTAGGATTACAGGCGTGAGCCACTGCACCCGGCTCACTCCTAGTTTTAAGTCTTTTGATATTTTGGGGTAAAGTGGCCCTGGGGAGCATGGTCCTCCCCCACATCCCCCCTGCCAGCCTGGGAACAGGCCGTGCCCCCTCTCCCGGGCTAGCTTTTCTAGTGTACGGTCCAGGCTGCGGGAAGTTGCTTGGTTCTCTTTGGGCCTCCCAGTTCCTGCTCAGCCTCTAACAGATTCATGTGTGTGGAGTAAACACACACCCAGGACACTCCTGGGCTTTGCAAACTCATCTCCAGCCCATGGGCTCAGAAGGCCATGAAAGGTCAGATGCCCCAGGGTATGCGGATCAGACCTGACACATCCCAGATGGGATCAGGGCTGAAAGGGGGGCTCCGAGGCGTGCTCCACGGGGCACCTCCATCATGAGCAGCACCCAGCACCAGACCCTTCCTCCTGCATTTACAGCCCTGTCCGGGGACACAGGATCCCAAAAAATCCTGAAATGACAACTTTTGCCCTGCAAGGTTATAATTCCAGAGGAGTGATTCCCTAGGGTGCCAAATTAAGGTGCAGATAGGAAACGCTGCGAGAGTGATGGGTGCCTTCCCCAAAAGCCTACACCAGGCCTCTGCCTGTGGGTCCTCAGAGCCACCCTGTGAAGCAGGTCCCAGCATCATTCCCGCTTCACAGACCAGGAAATGGGAGCTTAGAAGGTTAAGCCGCATGCCCAGGTCACTCGGCTTGGAAGAAGGGCTTAAAGCCACCTTTCCAGTCTGGGGGTCAACATCCAAGCAGTGGCAGGGTCTGGGTGAGGCAGTGGGCGGCCCCACTGTGCTGGCTACCTATTCCTGGGGCACAGGGAGGGGGAAGAAGAGGCCGTTGGGATGGAAGCCAGCATGCAGCTTGGGCCCGGGGAGGGTCGAGCCGGGCAAGGCGCACGGTCAGTGCTGGGCGGAGCCATGGTGGAGCTTGAAGCAAAAGGAGAAGGCTGTCGTCCTCATCCTGCCTTTATGTAAAATGTTGACTGTTTGTCCACCACAAATTTTTTGCATCCATTTTGATTTACTTATTTATTTATTTTATTTATTTATTTTTGAGATGGAGTCTCGCTCTGTCGCCCAGGCTGGAGTGCAGTGGCACAACCTCCCAGGTTCAAAGGATTCTCCTGCCTCAGCCTCCCGAGTAGTTGGGATTACAGGCACACACCACTACACCCAGCTAATATTTATATTTTTAGTAGAGATGAGGTTTCGCCATGTTGGCCAGGCTGGTCTTGAACTCCTGATCTCTGGTGACCCACTCGCTTCAGCCTCCCAAAGTGATGGGATTACAGGCGTGAGCCACTGCGCCCGGCCCATTTTGATTTTTTTAAACATTGCATCAAAACATGATTTAAACATCAGGACATTGATGGCGGTGTTTTTAGTGCCCCTAACACTTGGCAGGGAGGGAGGAGCTGCGCTGTCCTTCACAGCTGGCCCTGCATATGGTCAGTCAAACAGTGGAGACTGCAGGCTGAGGAGGCAGCTGAGGCACCAACCTGGGGCTGAGCACCAGCCTGGTCCTATGGACTGCACAGCTCTGGGCGCCAAGGCTGAGGCAAGGTCCACACGGGGCAGAGCGAGATCCAGGCACTCACACCTCTTGCGCCCCTCACCACATGCTGTAGGGCCTGGCGGCTCAGAGGCCGCCATGGGACGTCGAGGCTCCTGCCACAGGGTTGGCCGGGCCTGCAGGGGCCTTCTGAGGGAGCCAGCGCCTGAGTCTGCACAACAGAAGCAGGAAGGCCTGGACCAGGGGACAAGGAGGGCTCTAGGGCCCTAGGGGCCTTTTCAAACCCCGAGTTTAGGTGTTGTATTAGTGTCTTGTGGCTGATGTACCAATCACAGACTTAGTGGCTTAAAACAATACAAATGTTCTCTCACAGTTCTGGAGGCCACAAGTCTGAAATGTATCTCATTCAACTTAAAGCAAGACACCGGCAGGGCTGGCTCCTTCTGGAGGCTCAGGGGAATGTTTCCTGCCTTCTCCCTCGTCTCGAGGCACCTGCCTTTCTTGGCTCGTGGCCCCTCCTCCACCTTCAAAGGCAGTGGTGGGCGGTGAGGTCTCTCCCATCACATCCACCTGGCAATTACGCTCTCAGCCCACTTGGATAATTCAGGATCACCCCCACCACATCTCAAAGCCAGCTACTTTCAGGAGCCTTAACCCCTGCTCGCTGGCCCGGAGCCTGCCGTGCAAATATCCTCACTCAATTGATCCACACTGGTCGAGTCCTGTCTCTTAACGCTGTGTTTAAACAAAGTCCCTGCTTTTGTGGAGCTGATATTCTCTTGGGTAAAGACAAGCAACAAACAAATAAACAAGTAAATGCACGCTGAGGTCAGTGCATCCGCCTGCCAGAGCCCTGCGCCATTCGCCTGGATTCTGGGGAAACAAGATCCTTTTGCTCTGGACCTGGGCTCCTCCTGACATTTGTGTTGAAGATGCTGCCTCAAAGCCACAGTGTGCAGGTGGCGGGCAGGGGGAGGTGACGGCCAGTGCACTGAGGGATATGATGTCTGTGGAAAATGAAAAACCAGAATGAAACCAAACACAAGTGAGTGTTCTTTTCCTGATTCCCAGCCACTGTCCATGCAAATCATGTCAGCACAAAATCCGCCTCCCCTTTTGCTGGGCTAAGTTCTAGCAATTGCTGCATTCATAGCAGTTGATTCTCGAGGTAGGGATGTTCTATAAGCTGCTGTGAGCACTGAATTAGTGATGCCTGGACTGCTGAACTATGGCTCCCAGGGGAGACACAGGGTTAGGGTCCTGTGAGCCTCTGGTCCCAATGTTCTCATCAGCTGAGCAATACATCATTTGTCTTACGAGTGTTTCTGTGTAAAGATGCTTTACTGAGGCCGGGCATGGTGGCTCACGCCTGTAATCCCAGCACTTTGGGAGGCCAAGGCGGGTGTATCACCTGAGGTCAGGAGTTCAAGATCAGCCTAGCCAAAATGGTGAAACCCCATTTCTACGAAAAATACTAAAATTAGCCAGGCGTGATGGTGCGTGCCTGTAATCCCAGCTACTTGGGAGGCTGAGGCAGGACAATCGCTTGAACCCAGGAGGTGGAGGTTGCAGTGGGCTGAGATCGCGCCACTGCACTTCAGACTGGGCAACAGAATGAGACTCTGTTCCAAAAAAGAAAAAAAAAAAAAAGATGCTTTACTGAATCTATAAACATTGATTCACTAACACTGATCTCATGGCCAGCAGCCCTGTAGCTCGGCCCGAAGGAAGCTTCTCTAACCCGTGTTTCCTCTGTGAGATGCGCTGCAGCTTTCTTACCTTTTGCAGTTTTGTGTGTTTTGTTCGTGATTTTGCTGTTTAAAATGCCCCCAAGCACAAAGCTGAAGAGTAACCAAACAATAACCAAAACCGTCTTTGGGTTTCCATTTGTATGGCATAGTTTTAGAAATCTTTTACTTTCAAACTATTTGTGTCTTTGAATCTAAAGTGTCTCTCATAGACAGCATATAATTAGATAATGTTTTTAATCTGTTTGGACAATTTCTGCATTTTAACTAAAGTGCTTAATCCACTTACCTAAAAATGCCTCCAAGCACACAGCTCTTCAGCACTGGGCTCGGGGACGTTTTAAAAAGCAAAATCACAAACAAAACACACGAAATGCAAAAATCGTGGCACTAAATAGACCTCGAAAAGGACACTGGTTGACCGCCTGAGGCTGCAACAAGAGGGCATAGTGTTGCCTTGTTCAACCTCAGCCAGGAATGCGTGTAAGGAGACAAATGTTTCAGCACACTCTACACATCTGTGAATGACCAGGAAAACTCTGCAATTATTGATTTGGGGTCACAAATAAATTTTTTTGGTAATTTTTTTGTAGGGACGGGGTCTTGCTTGCTATGTTACCCAGGCTCCTCTGGAACTCCTAGGCTCAAGCGATCCTCCCACCTTGGCCTCCAAAGGTGCTGGGATTACAGGCGTGAGCCACCACGCCCAGCCTACAAATATTTTTGACCAAGTAGGTGTCATGGACTGAACTGAGTTCCCCAAAAATTCCTATGTTGAAGTACTAACCCCAGGACCTCAGAGTGTGACTGTATTTGGAGATAGGATCTCTCAGGAAATGAAGTTAAAAGGAGGTCCTTCAGGTGAGCCCTAATGCGTGTGACTGGCATCCTTATAAGAAGAGGAAATTGGCCGGGCGTGGTGGCTCACGCCTGTAATCCCAACTTTGGGAGGCCGAGGCGGGTGGATCACGAGGTCAGGAGTTCAAGACCAGCCTGGACAACATGGTGAAACCCTGTCTCTACTAAAATACAAAAAAATAGCCAGGCATGGTGTCGTGCGCCTGTAGTCCCAGCTACTTGGGAGGCTGAGGCAGGGGAATCACTTGAACCCGGGAAGCGGAGGCTGCAGTGAGCTGAGATCGCGCCACTGCACTCCAGCCTGGCGACAGAGTCTCACTCTGTCTTGAAAAAAAAAAAAAAAAAAAGGAAATCTGAACAAATTCCAAAAAGAGACACCAAGAACACGTGCACCCAGAGGAAAGTCCACATGAGGGCACAACAAGAAGAGGCTCGTCTGCGAGCACAGGAAGGAGCCGGCTCCCCGACCCCACGATTTTGGACTCCCAGGCTCCAGGACTGTGAGGCAACAAATGTCTGTGGTCCCTGGCACACTGACATCACAGGGAATTCCCAAATCTGGAATGCATGAGTCATGAGGAGAGACTGTATTTCTGTAATCTTCACATTAGCACAGTTTTATTTCTTGTTCTAAACATTTACTGAGTGGAAATTGTCCAGTGAACTTCCAGTCATGGGGCCACTCCCGACACTGCAGACGCAGCCACCTGCATTTGCTTGGAGCGGCTTTGAAGGCCGGGTGCAGGTGCACTGGGGGAGGGGTTCTTATCTCCAGCCCCGTGGTTCAACATATTTCTGTGCTTAAACGAGAAATTTCGCATAACAACAACAGCACTCACAAAGAAACCGAGCTGGAAGTATTTCAGTTCTGTCATTCTGCATGACCTCTTGGTGTTTTCATTCTGTGTTTCAAATGTGAGACTGTGAAACCAGAGCACAAACGGAGGTTTGTGAAACGGAGCACAAACGGAGGTGTAGTGCTGAAGCTGAGATGTTAGCTCATGCATGAAAGAAATCAGTGAATTTGGATATCTTTAACATTGAAATGCATTTTTTTCTGTTAATTGCTTTAAAGAATGAATCAAGAAAATCATGATTATCCGTGATTATTACATAACTATCCTGAAAATAATTTTGCGGTATGGAGGATGGAATATTCAAAACTGTGACTCACTCTGGTGTCAAATAGCCTGGGGGCACCACCGGCCTGGGGCTCCTCAAGCTCCTTGCTGGCGTCCAGTGGCCTCTGGCAGCCCAAGTGTGAGCAGACTGAGACTGTTTGGGGAGGCCTGGAGCCCTTTGGCTCTGCCCTCAGTCTGCCTCTGAGCCAAAACCTACAGCCGGCCTTGTCACCAGCAACGCTGGGACGCCAAGGTAGAGATGATATAGGAAACAAGGGTCCCCCTAGGATGTCTGAAGGGTGAGGTGAGCTTCTTCCTGTGTCTCCCACACCACCGCCCAGTGGCACAGGGTCCCCTGGGCCTGCCCGGGACAGCCTGCAGGAGCCCGGCCCCAGCACACAGGCCCCAGGCTGGTGTGAGCTGGGTCAGGGGAAGGTCCGCCTGGGGACAGGAAGGGCCATGGAGAGAGAGGTCTGCCCAGGAGGCCCCAAGGACCCCTCGGGGAAGATGCTGGCCTCTCCAGGCAGCCTGGCACGGAAGCAAAGGGCTGCAAGTCAAGTGTCTGACTCCCAGGCCAGGGCTGGGGAGGGCAAGAACAAGGCTGGTCCTGTAGCCTGCCACCTGGGGAGGGCACGGGGGTAGGCAAACAGCTCAGCCCCGCAGGCACACCGGGGTCTGTGTAAACATGGTCACCCTGGGTACGGGCGGCCCTTCCTCACTGGATGTCTCGTGGTTCTCCTGGCCTCCTGGAGAGTAACCGTCACTCCTGCCCGTGCCCTGGACCAAGACCCTGGCGAGTGTGACCAGCTCAGGGCAGACCCAGCCAGAGCACCCAGTGGGCCCCAAAGGACAAGCCTTGGGTTAAGGGGGCACGGGAGGGGGTCACCGCAGAGCCAGCAGCTTCCAGAGAAGGCTGAGGGTGGGGACCCGGGTGTAGCCCAAGGTGCCAGTGCCCACCTGGGGTCTTGGTGGCCTCAGGGAGAATGCGGGCCGGGTGCCGCGCGCAGCTCCATCCAGCCTGACCCTCGGTCCCGGCCCCGCCCTGGGCCACTGCTGCTGGGTCCCCCCTCACAGATGCAGGGACTGCGCAGGCGGCAGGGTCGGATGGACGCAGCCTCCACATGGGCCCCACCTAGGCCATCTGCGCCCCAGCAAGGGAGGCGCCAGCCCAGCATGCCTGGCTCAGCGCAGTGCCACCACAGGCCCGACCCTCACGCCCCCGCCCTGGGGAAGAAAAAGTAAGAGTTTCACAGAGATCAGAAAAAGAAAAGGCGCGCCCCTCCCAGAGCTGAGCAAGGCCACGGGGCAGGGCTGGCCCCTGTGCCCACCAGCCCTCGCGGGGGCCGTCCCACCCGGGAGAGGCCTCAAGGCCATTGGCTGCCTCGACGGGAACTGCAGCCCAGTGGGGCCTGCAGCCAGAGCCTCAGGCCTGTCGCAAGTGTGGAGCCCCGCCGCCTGAGGACGTTCTGCAGGGTGGGCAGCGCTGGGGATGGCGCAGGGGGACCCTCCCTCCCGGCCCAGGAGCTAGGCAGGACCGAGTGTGGGCTGCATGGGGCTCCTGAGGGTGGAGAAGGGGTGGGAGGCCAAGGGAACAGACGGGCAGATGTGCGGGAGCTGGGTGGGAGGGCAGGACTCCAACTGGTCTGGGAGCGTGTGCGGGGGTGTGGTGTATATTTGATATGTGTGGTGTGTGGGGTGTGTATGTTGGATATGTGGTGTGTGATGTGTGTGCGGTGTGGTGTGTGAGTGGTATATGTGTGGTGTGTGGGGTTTCTGTGATGGGTGTGGTGTGTGTGGTGTGTCTGTGATGTGTGTGGTGTGTGTGTGGTGTATATGTTATGTGATGTGTGTGGGGTGTGTGCAGTATATGTGTGGCACGTGGTGCTTCCGTGATGTGTGTGGTGTGTGGGATGTGTGTGGTGTGTGGGGTGTGTGTGGTGTATGTGTGATGTGTGTGTGGTGTGTGGTGTACAGTGTACCATGTATAGTGTGTGTGGTGTGTGTGTGTGTGATGTGTCTGGTATGTGGTGTGTTGTATATGTGATGTGTGGGGTGTGTGTGTGGTGTGTGGTGTATATGTGATGTGTATGGTATATGTGGTGTGTGATGTGAGTGGTGTGTGTGTGGTGTTTATGTGATGTGTGGAGTGTGTGGAATGTGGTGTGTGTGGTATATGTGTGGTGCGTGATGTTTCTGTGGTGCGTGTGGTGTGTGATGTGTGTGGTGTGTCTGTGATGTGTGTGATGTGTGTGTGGTGTATGATGTGTGTGCAGTGTGGTGTATCTGTGGTGTGTGTGATGTGTATGTTGTGTATCTGGTGTGTGATGTGTGTGGGGTGTGTGTGGTGTGTGTGTGGTATATCTGTGGTGTGTGTCTGTGTGGCGTGTGTTGTATAGGTGGTGTATGGCGTGTGTGTGATGTTTGGTGTGTGTCTGTGGTGTGTGTGCCTGGGGGTGTGTAAGCCACTGTCTCAGAGATCCTTTTTCTCGAATCTCTCTACAGATGGAGACCTGTCGGGAGGTTTTTCCCGGCCTCTGCGATGGCTCCTCCGCGGCTCCCTGGCATTGTTTCTGTGGCCCAGCTTAAGCCTGTCCTCAGCGATTTGCCGCCCCGCTGCACCCGAGCTCAATGCCAGCCCCCTCACACAAAGGCGACATTCACTTCATCTACAGGATTCCCGTAACGCCAGCAGTCTGCCCCACAAAGGCTGGCGCTGCAATTTTCCACTCCAGGGCCCCGCGGGGCTCACACACAAATCCGCCTGTGTAGGGCGGATGGGGCATTGTTGTGGCTCAGCGGGGAATGTGCCTGAGCTAAGCCCTCGCCCTGCTTCTCCTCGAGGTCAGCAGGTTAGACAGGATGGTCCCCCGCAGACCCCCGAGCTGCCCTCAGAGTGGAACGTGGGGCCAGTCATGTCCCGCCAGCCCCTTCCAGAACAAAGCCGGCAGGCAGAGTGTGCCATAGACCCCTGAGGCCCTCCGAGGCTGGAGTGAAGTTGGGGAGAGGATCCTCTTTCGGGGGTTTAGAGATAATTCTGTCCCACAGCACACACTGGGCGCTCACCACTGCCAGGACATGCAGGTCATGGGTGACGGGGACAGAGCCAGTGACGTCCCGCCCTCCCCCTGCTGGCCAGCACCTGGTGCGCCCATCAGGGGGTATCACTTTTACGGTGGCAGCAAATGCTACTTCATTGAGTTTATTTTTATCACGAAAATTTTTACACAGTCTCAAAACTAGAGACCATGGAACAATGAGCCCTCCACATACTCATCAGCCAGATCCAACAATCAGGAGGATTTTGCCCCCCTTCCCGGCTCTCTTGGTTTTTTTCTTTACTGGAGTATTTTAAAGCAAAGCACAGACGCCACGTCATTTCACCCCCGCGCACTTCAGGTGCCTCTCCTACAAATGGAACATTTCTTTATATAAGCGCAAATTCCCTCTCATGTTTGACAGGATTCCTAACAATTTCTTGATGTCATCTAAAACCTAGTCCCTCATCAGATAATCCTGATTGTCTCAAATATGTTCTTTTACAGTTGATGTGTTTGAATCATGACCCAAAAAGAATCTGCTGGCTGCTCTGGTTGTGACGTAGGTAGCATTTTTTCTGAAATTGCTTCTGCGTTCCTGAAAAGGTCATACGTCTTTTCCTCTTTTGATGTGTTAATACAAAGAACGTTATGAATCAGTTGTCTAATGCTAAACCAATCTCACATGATTGGAACCCACCCAGCTTAGTTACTGTCCTAGCCCAGCTTTCCAAGAAGAGGGAGCCTGGGGAGACGTCTAGGTGTGGATGTTTTGTTGGGAGGTACCATCCCAGGGAAGTGAAAGGGAGGTGAGGAAGGGAGGGAGGGTACTTTGCAGAACTGGCTCTTCCTTCTCATCTCCAGGTGGCCAAATCTGCTCCAAAGGATGGCGGTTTCCCTCACCCCATCCCCAACTTTCTGATGTGTCTTTCTGGGCCCTTCGGGGAACCATGGGGCAGCAGAGCCCTTGGGATCGGGGCAGCTCAGCCTGAGGCTCCCACCAGGATGGGTGGGGGCACCCCAGCCCAGGCTTGCCTCCGAGGAGCGCTAGATGGGATGGTGGGTTCAGCTCTGTTACATTTAGGATTTTCCACCTATGCTCTGAATGCAGCTGGCCTGTAACTCTCTCTTGTATTGTCCTTATCTGGTTTTGATACCAAGTTTATAACCACCTTATAAAACGGAGGGTAGGCCGGGGGCAGTGGCTCACCCCTGTAATCCCAGCACTTTGGGAGGCTGAGGAGGGTGGATGGCTTGAGCTCAGGAGCTTGAGACCAGCCAAGGCAACATGGCAAAACCCTGCCTTTACAAAAAACACGAATATTAGACAGATGTGATGGCGTGCACCTGGAGGCTGAGGTGGGATGATGACTGAGCCCAGGAGGCAGAGGTTACAGTGAGCAGAGATTGCACCACCGCACTCCAGCCTGGGCAACAGAACCAGACCCTGTCTCAAATAAAAATAAACAAATAAAATGAGAGGTGAGGGAAGCATGTTTTCTAATTTTCTTTTCTTTGGAAGAGTTTCTATAAAATTGAAACTGTTCTTACTTGTTGGTAAAACTCACCAGTTAACATCTAGGAATGTTATCTTTTATTTGGGGCTTTTTTTTTTTCCTACTGATTCCATTTTTTAATGGATATAGGACTTCTGGTGTTTAGAAAATCCTCCTTTGTGTAGGTATCACACTCACGGGCATGCAGCGTCCCCCAGGGTGCTCGGATTCCTTGGTGACCTCCTCCAGCCTCACAAACGTGGTGGGCAGTTGGTTTTTTTTCTCATCCCTCTTCTTGTTTGTCTCCACCTTTTTCTTGATTAATTGGGGCGGTTTATCAATTTTATTAGATTTTGGCTTCGTTGATCCTCTCTACAGTATGTCATTTTTTATTTCATTCATTTCTACTCATATCTTCTTTTCTTCTTCTTCTTTTTTTTTTTGGACATGGAGTCTCCCTCTGTCACCCAGGCTGGAGTACAGTGGTACAATCTCGGCTCACTGCAACCTCCACCTCCTGGGTTCAAGCAATTCTCCTGGCTCAGCCTCCTGAGTAGCTGGGATTACAGGTGCTCACCACCATGCCTGGCTAATTTTTGTATTTTTAGTAGAGATGGGGTTTCACCCTGTTGGCCAGGCTGGTCTCGAATCTTTCTTTTGCTCTTTCCTCTGGATTATTCCACTGTTAATGTTTGTAAATCTAACGTGGTAACTTTGCTATGAGTTTTACCTTTTCTTCGCTCAGTGTCAGCGTGAAGATGGTTGTTCCTTTTCTCACCGTGGCCGCATCCCACAGGTTTAGCTGGAGAGCTGGGGCTCTTCCCGCAGTACCCTGGAGGGAGCCGGGGCTGGCCCTGCAGGAGCCGCTGTACAGCCCAGTGAGGGGCTTTCAGACATCTGGGAGCGAAGCCACACAGCGGCTTCTGCAGTCAGTCACCGGGCAAGACTCAACACTCACTGTGTGTTTGTTCTTAGCCCACCTGACCCAGAAATGACTGGAGGCAGGCAAGAGGGGCTCAAGCTTTGGGCATTGGCTGTGTTCAGAGGAATGAACAGTTCCTAGGCCAGTGCTGGAGGAGGGAGAGGAGCTGTTGACGCATCACCCGTGACAGTGACGCTGCTGCTGTCACCACACCAGGGGTGTCCTGAGTGCTTCACCTGAGTGGGACCCTGCACCCCCCACAGAAACCCTCTGCAGTCAGAACCACGGCGACCCGGGTGCCGGGAAAGCAGCTTCGGCACCGTCCGGAAAGTTACAGGAAGCTCCTGGAAGCTTCGAGAAGCAGAGCCCAGGCTAAGCCCGCCACGATGCTGCCCGCTTCGTGTGGTCTGGGCGTGGAATGTCTCCCTTTGCTTTTCTGCACAAAACACTGCTGCGCTGCCAGTCCTCAAGATCCGATCTGCGGTCCTAGCCCGCCCAGGGCACTTGTTTCCCCTTCAAAGACCTCTCAGCAGACAATTGTTTTTCACGCCCTCTGGAAGGGAACACTCAGGCCACCGGTGACGGGCGACGTGGCTGAAGGCATGGGACACAGTGGGTGCTTAGTCTCTCCAGGAATCAACCCAGGCTCACCGAGGAGGCTGGACACAGCTCTGGGCGTGAGGACAAGGCGGGTTTGCCTTTGGTTCCTGAGCAGCACGGCCCACCTTTCCCCACCCAGAGGTTCCGCCCTGCCTCAAGGGGCAATGACAGGGGTCAGCCGGGCCTGCAGTCAGAAGCAGGTGCTCTCAGAGCCAGGCTCTGGCTCCATGACTCCACGTGCCTGGTCAAGGCGAAGGCGCTAAGGAGCCCCCCCAACCCCCTGCCGCCTGAGGGAAAGCAGGGAGGTGGGCTGCTGGGGGGTGTTGGCTCCCCCACATCAGGGGATCGAGAGGAGAAGCAGGTCTGGGGCCTTTGGAAGGTGACCTGGGAAGCAGGAGTGAGTGAGAGGGCGGGAGGTGGGGTAAGGAGCAAAGCCACCGAAGGCTCCTCCATGAGAGGGTTGCTGGTGCAGGTAATTGGGGCCGATCCCACTGAGGACGTCGACTGTGGCACTCCTAGCTCTCACGCGGGCCGAGTGGACTGAAGCTCCAAGAGCAGAGAGGCGGGGAATGCGGCCCCTCGGAAACGGCCCCCTTAGCTTCCGTGGGCTCAGAGGCAACTGCAGGGTTCTGCCCAGGGCAGCAACAGGGTCTGGCGCCAGCGCCAGAGACCATGACCCCCACCAAACCAGGGGCATCTGTCAGGGTTCCCAGAGGAACAGAACCCACAGGACAGAGCCGATAGGACAGGTGGACAGAAGGATGAATGGATGGATGGAGGGAAAGAGATTTATTTGAAGAGATTGGCTCAGCAATTGTGGGGGCTGTCACTTCCAAAATCTGCAGGGCAGGCAGCAGGCTGGAGACTCAGGCAAGAGCTGACTGAGGTCTCGAGTCCATGTTCTGCAGGGCGGCATGCTGGAGACCCAGGCAGGGTTTCTGTATTGCAGTCTTTTTTTTTTTTTTTTTTTTTTTTTTTTGAGACAGAGTCTCGCTCTGTCGCCCAGGCTGGAGTGCAGTGGCGTGATCTCCGCTCACTGCAAGCTCCACCTCCCGGGTTCACGCCATTCTCCTGCCTCAGCCTCTCCAAGTAGCTGGGACTACAGGCGCCCGCCACCACGCCCGGCTAATTTTTTGTATTTTTTTTTAGTAGAGACAGGGTTTCACCGTGGTCTCGATCTCCTGACCTCGTGATCCGCCCGCCTCGGCCTCCCAAAGTGCTGGGATTACAAGCATGAGCCACCGCGCCCGGCCTGTATTGCAGTCTTGAGGGAGATGGAATTCCTTCTTCTTCAGGAAACTTTAGTCTTTGAACTTAAGGCCTCTGGCTGACCGGACAAGACCCACCCACACGACGGAAGGTCACCAGCTTTAAACAGAGTCTACTGACCTAAATATGACTCACATCTACACAGCTGTCCACAGCAACATCTAGATGGGCCTTTGACCAAACCGGGTGCCGTGGCCCAGCCAAGTTGATGCA
Organism: Hylobates moloch; assembly: GCF_009828535.3. Classification (NCBI taxonomy): domain Eukaryota; kingdom Metazoa; phylum Chordata; class Mammalia; order Primates; family Hylobatidae; genus Hylobates; species Hylobates moloch. The sequence continues at coordinate 3,290,172 of NW_026652289.1, forward strand.
TGACACTAACCGTCGCACCAGGGGTGAACCCAGGAAGGTTAACTCATCACGGAACCAGGAAGGTGAGCCTTCCTGCTGCTCCCAGAGCCTTGTGGAAAGGGGGCGCATTAGGGTTGAGGAAAGAAAACCTCTTCTTAGATGATTGCTACTAAAATTACCATAACCCCCAAGAAATGGCTGCACCATGGGGGTTATTTTGTTTGTTTTTCTTTTTATCTGTTATTTTTGTACAGACAGGGTATCCTTATGTTGCCCAGGCTGGCCTCGAACTCCTGTTAAATCCCAGGGGTAAGAGGAAACCAATGGGAAGCAGAGGGACAAAGAGGGGTCGGTATCACTAAATCCAAGGGACATGGTGCTTTTTTTAAAGTGCTTTTTGAACTGTGGTAAAACATGTATAACATAAAATTTACCATCATGACCATTTTTAAGTGTACAGTTCAGTGGCATCAAGTACATTCCAGTCTTGTGCAACCATCCCTGACATCCAGCCACAGAACTCTTCATCGTGCAAAGCAAACTCTGTCCCCGTTCAACACTCCGCCCCCGTTCCCCATCCCCCAGCCCCGGTGCCACCATTCTGCTTTCTGTCTCTGTGAATCTGACTCCTCCAGGGCCTCATCAAAGGGGAGGTCACCGTACTTGTGCATCTGTGACTGGCCTCTTTGACTCAGCCTAATGTCCTCATTCCTGTCTGGCCTGCATCAGAATTCCCTTCCTTTCGAAGGCTGATAGTCCCCCGTGGGAATAGACCACATCTAGGGAACACTTCTTGAGGGCCTGCTGGGAAGTGGAGGTAGCCCAGAACTGACAGGCCCAGTTTCGGCCCTCAAGGAGCTCACAGGACAGGGAAAGCGCACTGGAGATGCGGCGAGGAAGCCACACCTGCACGGCCACACTCCTGCCTCACCCACAGCCAAGGCTGGTATTTTTGCTCCAACCCTGGCCAGCCAAGTTCTTGCCCCACCAGGGCCTCTGGGTGAGCTGCAGCAGGAAGAACATGGACAAAACCAATCATCGGCTGGGCGCGGTGGCTCATGCCTGTAATCCCAGCACTTTGGGAGGCCAAGGTGGGTGGATCACTTGAGGTCAGGAGTTCGAGACCAGCCTGGCCAACACAGCGAAACCCTGTCTCTACTAAAAATAAAAAAATTAGCCAGGCATGGTGGTGCATGCCTGTAATCCCAGCTACTCAAGAGGCTGAGGTAGGAGAATCACTTGAACCTGAGAGGTGGAGGTTGCAGTTGAGCCGAGATCGTGCCACTGCTCTCCAACCTGGGTGACAGAGGGAGACTCCTTCTCAAAAAAAAAAAAAAAAACCACACAAAAAAACTAACCATCAATGCCTGGACCTGCCTCCCTCCTTCTAGGAGCTGAGCAAGACTGCACAGCTGGCAAGGGGTACAAACGGACCCAAGCAGCCGCCTCATGAGGGGCCTGGGACAGCTCCACATGTGCTTGTTACAAACAACATTGCACGCATCTCTGAGAGCATTTCCCTACGTCAAGTTCCCAGAAGTGAAATTCCTGAATCAAATAATCAAACATCAGTCGCAATGAGAACTACAGCTCCTTCCTCACCCCCCCATGAATTTGTAAAAGCAGATATGAAATGAACAAGTAGAACGCTCACATCCTCTCGTTCCCCTTGGGGAAAATGTACAAGTGAATTTCCCTAAATGCAGTTAGATAAGCAAGAAACTTCACACACAGAAACCGATGAGATGATCTACTACTCTTTTGTGGGTTTATCCAAAATGTTGCTTCTCTATTAGAAAAAGAAAGGCCCAAGGTACGCCACAGCACAGAACTGCTGCCTCCCTCCTGCTTCCACAGCTCCCCTGGCGACACGGCCAGGCTCCAGGGGCTGGCCAGCCCTTGTTTTTAACCCTCTCAGGACACAGATTCAGGAACAAACAAAGCACTTCTCGCCTGTAACCTGAGCATCTCAAAACCCAAGGGCTGGCTGGACATGGTGGTTCACACCTGTGACCCCAACACTTTGGGAGGCCAAGGGAGGAGGATAATTTGAAAGCTGGAGGTCAAGGCTGCAGTAAGTCAAGATGGCGCCACTGCACTCCAACCTGGGTATATTAGTCCGTTTTCATGCTTCTGATAAAGACATACCCGAGACTGGGAAGAAAAAGAGGTTTAATGGGCTCACAGTTCCATGTGGCTGGGGAGGCCTCACAATCATGACAGAAGGCACATCTCACATGGTGGCCACAAGAGAGAATGAGGGCGAAGCAAAAGCAGAAACCTCTTATAAAACCATCAGATCTCATGAGACTTACTCACTACCACGAGAACAGTACAGGGGAACCACCCCCATGATTCAATTATCTCCCATCGGGTCACTCCCACAACACGGGGGAATTATGGGAGTACAATTCAAGATGAGATTTGGGGCTGGGTGCGGTGGCTCACACCTATAATCCCAGCACTTTGGGAGGCCAAGGTGGGTGGATCACCTGAGGTCAGGAGTTCAAGACCAGCCTGGCCAACATGATGAAACCCCATCTCTACTAAAAATACAAAAAAAATTAGCCAGGCATGGTGGTCTGTGCCCTTAATCCCAGCTACTCGGGAGGCTGAAGCAGGGGAATCGCTTGAACCCTGGAAGTGGAGGTTGCGGTGAGCCGAGATTGCGCCACTGCACTCCAGCCTGGGCAACAAGAACGAAACTCCGTCTCAAAAAACAAAACAAAAAAAAGATGAGATTTGGGTGGGGACACAGCCAGACCACATCACTGGGTGACATAATGAGACCCTGCCTCTAAAAATAAAAATAAAAATAAATTCTTTAAAAACCACAAGGGCTGACTGCCAAGGTCGGGGAGCCCCAGGGGGCTGGCCATGGTGGGGGAGTTCACAAGAGAGGAGGGTCTCTGCTGCTCCCGGCCACCTTACAGCAGGTGTTCCCACATCAGTATCTGTGCACGTTGATGAGTTTGGGCACAGAAATTCAACAGAGCGCTGCCTCATTCACATTTGCATCCCCAGGGACTGGTGCACAGAAGGGTTCAGGAAATCCATTTGTGCATGAGTGGGTGTTTTTTTTTATTTCCTTGCTCCATGAGACCTGGACAAAAAGGAAGAGAAAGTTCTAGCCAGGTGGACACCAGCAGGCTGTCACCTGGAGTCCAATCCGAGAGTGTCAATCTGTTTTTCCCACCTGCCATCCCCTCTGCCCACCCTTAGGAGTTGTTTGACCACCAGCACCTCACACCTAGCGGACACCCCAGGGGCTTCCAGAACCCCAAGCTCATGGCATTTTTGTGTTTCTAACTTGAAAGTCCACCAGCTCCTGCCATCCCAGAACAGGCTGTTTCCTTGGAGTTCACGCAGAGAACCTCAGAGCTGGGAGGAGGCGAGAGCCCCAGACCACACGTGACCAAGGTCCAACCGCAAGACTGTCAGGGACGGCGACTGTTTGTCCACCGCCCATGCTCTGCTCTTTCTGTTCTCCTACCCAGGCTTTTCATTCCTCTGAGCCTCAGTTTCCCCAACTATAAAATGGAGATGAAGGCAATGACCACTCACCTAAACAGCACCACAGCTGCCAGAGGCAGGATGGCCAGCTCCATGGCCTACAGAGGAGGAAGCTGAAGAAAGAGCGACTGAGAAACTGGACCTCTGAGGGCTCAAAGTCACGCATGGCCTGGGGTGGCTCTGGGAGCTGGAGGGAGGCAGCTGGCTCCATTCTGGCCCCTGATCCATGGGACATCCTCCCCTTGCTGAATGGGCATGCAGACCGGCCACCTCCACCCAGTCGCCCCTGACACAAATGCCCACAGCCTCTTCCAGCCCCTACTGAGAACCTACATAAATGGTCTCAGAGAAGCCATGGCTCCGAAACTTCCACAAAGCTACCGGCATGGCGGTTCTCTCAAGCCACTGTCCACACCACCAGCTCATTCTACCTGGCTCGCCAAGGACCTGCATTGGGTGGAACTGTGTCCCCAAAGCGATGTCTTCAAGTCCTAACCTCAAGACCTATGGATGTGATCTTATTTGGAAGTGGGGTCTTTGCAGATGTAATGAGGCTAAGAAGGGGTCACACTGGAGAAGGTGGGCCCTCATCTAATGACTGACGACCCTGTAAGAGGAGAGAAATTTGGACGCACACACACAGAGAGGTCGTGTAAACACAGAGGCAGAGATAGGAGTGAGGCTGCCACAGATCAGAGTTCCAAGGCTTCCAGCACCCACCAGCAGCTGGCAGAAGTGAGGAAGGGAACTCTCCTAGAATCTCAGAGGGGGCGCGGCTCCGCCCACACCTGGAATTCAGACTTCTGGCCTCCAGAGCCATGACAGAGCACATGTCTATGGTTTAAGCCCCTCATTTTGTGGTACTTTGTTGGGCTGCCCCGGAACACTGATGCAAGCCTAGATTCGTCCATTTTCCCACTGCTATAAAGAACTTCCGGCCGGGCGCGGTGGCTCACGCCTGTAATCCCAGCACTTTGGGAGGCCGAGGTGGGTGGATCACCTAATGTCAGGAGTTCGATACCATCCTGGCCAACATGGTGAAACCCCAACTCTACCAAAAATACAACAATTAGCTGGGAGTGGTGGCAGGCACCTGTAATCCCAGCTACTCAGGAGGCTGAGGCATGAGAATCGCTTGAATCCAGGAGGCGGAGGTTGAAGTGAGCCGAGATCGTGCCACTGCACTCCAGCCTGGGTGACAGAGCAAGACTCTGTCTGAAAAAAAAAAAAAAAAAAAAAACTTACTTGAGACTGGGTAATTTCTAAAGGAAAGAGTTTTCATTGACTCAGAGTTCTGCATGGCTGGGGAGACCTCGGGAAACTTACAGTCATGGCTGAAGGGGAAGCAGGCACCTTCTTCACATGGTGGCAGGAGAGAGAGAGCAAGAGCGAGCGAAGGGGGAAGAGCCCCTTATAAAACCATCAGATCCCATGAGAACTCACTTGCTATCATGAGAACAGCCTGGAGGAAACCGCCCGCATGATCCAGTCGCCTCCCTCCTTCAACACCTGGGGATTACAATTCGAGGTGAGATTTGGGTGGGGACAGAGCCTCACCACATCATAGCCATTCTGTCCTCCCTGCCCTGCCTCAAGACCTGGAGTGTTTCTGAGAGTGGGCCCAGCACAGGGAGGAGGTGGGTCAGGACACTCAAGTCCTGGTCCAGCTCCCACTCATAGCTGGGGTCCTGGCCGGTGACTCCAGCTCCCTTTCTGCTGTCTCCCTGTCTATAAGACAAGGGGCTGGGCCAGCCATCTCAAGGTCCTCTCCAGTTCCATGTTCCCAGGGCTGAGCAGGTCCTGGGCCTTGGTGTCGCAGAGCCCAGCATCATGGGCCCACCCGGGAGAGGTATCGGGATGTGTCTTTGTCACATCATAAGTCAGGTAGAAAGATGTGTGGGACGTGGCTCTGCCCCCAGTCAGGACGGTGGACACATGCAAACGCCGCACAGATGCACCCTGCCCCGACACCGCCCAGAGCGCCTGGGTGGCTTCCTGAATGGCGAGGCGCGGTGGGCACTCATGGGTCTGCCGTGCACCCCACCTGCAGGGCACGTGCCCAGCAGACAGCAAGGGCTGAATGACAGGTGACAGGACGGCCGCCAGGCAGGCCAAGGCGGGGCCAAAGGCAAGGGTGGCTGCTCGGCTGCAGGGCACGGACACTCAGCCTCTATTTCCTCCTGGGGTGGCAAGGGAGGGGTGAGGGAGGGTCAGACCAGATATGACCATGCTTCAGACCACGCGGGAAGTCCTGGGAAGGAGTGGAGCCCGCTTCAGCTGAAGGGACAGAGGGGGAGGCAGGGGCCAGACAGCGCCGACCACCTGAGACCCAGGCAAGAGACAGTATGGTGGGTGGGGGTGCTGCCCAGTAAGGGCTGGGGGAGAGGACTGAGGAAACCCTCCCTCCATCAACGTGCCTGGGAGCCCTGCCAGGTGAGAGCCCTGTTGTTCCTGGATGACTGTGGACCGCTCACTCCGGCCCCTCAGCCCCTACCCAGCCTGCCCCCAGGAGCAGCACGGCTCAGCACCAGCATCTCTCCAGCTGGCAGCTGCCCCACTGGGATCCCCCAAATGCCCCGCAAGCCAAGGTGTGCAAGCCCTGCACACCGATGGCCGGAGGGCAGCCCCTGTGCTGTGTTCCAGATGGAGGGAGGGGTGGGGAGGGGGGAGCTACACTGGGGAGGGCTGCGCCGGTCACTGCCAGGGAGGGAAAGCCTCAACACCACCCCTCTTATCCCCTCATCCCCCGCAGCCTCCCAGCAAGGTTGTGGCCCACAGCAGACGCTCCCCATGAGGTAGAGCCCCGTTTCCACACCTGGAGCAGCTGCACCTGGAGGTGGGGCTCATCTCCATACCTGGAGCAGCTGCCTGCCCCAGGGCAGAAGCCGCTGCCCGCAGCCAGGTGGGGCCAGGTGGCAGTCCTGGTCAGTGGACTGAGCATGAGGGGATGTGTGCCCAGCAGCAGGGACTACTGTGCACTGAAGGCCAGGGCCACTGGATTGGGACAAATACAACAGGTCCTCAAATTCCATCGTTTCATTCTAGGGAGCGGTGAGGAGGTCTCCCCAGGTCCGCATGGGTTTTCTCCAGGTCCTCCAGTTTCCTCTCACATCCCAAGTACACACCGCAGCCTCATGGCATGTCTACATGGGCCTAGTCTGAGTGAGTGTGGGTGTACCACGGAGGCCTGTCCTATCCAGGGCGGGTGCCCGCCTTGGCCCTGAGCTGCCAGGATGTGCCCTGGTCACCTGCCACCCTGAACTGGGAAAGCAAGTTGGAAAATGAATGAATAAATGAATATAAATTATTGAATAAAAATTATAAAGCCTATGGTAATCACACAAACGCATGCCAACAAATGCCACGTGTGAGGGTGTTCAGGGAGCCACCATATTCACGGTCGCTTGTCTTTCAGCTGTGCAGTGGGAGGAGGTGCTCCCAACAGCTTGTGCTTTGCAGACATTGATTCCTTGATTTCACCATCACCACTACCACCGCCGTCACTCGTGGACTTCCCAAACATTGGGTAGATAATGATCTCACTTGTTTGTATTAATCTTTCTTATGTAGGTATAGCTACCTCTACATGTAGGGATAGTTTACATTTATTTCAATGTTTAATGTTAGAAGTGTTTGGGTCTTTAGAAATTTGGTGGTGTTTTTTTTGTGTGGGTTTTTTTTGGAAATAGGGTTTCGTTCTGTCGCCCAGGCTGGAGTGTGGTGGTGTGATCACAGCTCACCGCAACCTTAGCCTCTGAGGCTCAAGCAATCCTCCCACCTCAGCCTCCTAAGTAGCTGGGACCATAGGCATACACCACCTTTCCTGGCTAATTTGAGGGGTATTTTTGTAGAGATGGGGTTTCATCATGTCGCCCAGGCTGTTTTGAACTCCTTGCCTCAAGAGATCTGCCACCTCAGCCTCCCGAAGTGCTGGGATTACAGGTGTGAGCCACCACGCCTGTTCTGGTGATGTTTTGAGAACAGAAATATGCCTTTTTTTTTTTTTTGAGACAGATTTTGACACTTATTGCCCAGGCTGGAGTGCAATGGCGCAATCTCGGCTCACTGCAACCTCCACCTCCCAGGTTCAAGCGATTCTCCTGCCTCAGCCTCCCGAGTAGCTGGGATTACAGGCATGCGCCACCATACCCGGCTAATTTTGTATTTTTAATAGAGACAGCGTTTCTCCATGTTGGTCAGGCTGGTCTTGAACTCCCGACCTCAGGTGATCTGCCCGCTTTGGCCTTCCAAAGTGCTGGGATTACTGGTGTGAGCCACTGCGCCCAGCCTATGCCATAGGAATTTAACTCTTGTTTATATCAACTAGCCTATGGTAAAATTGGTTTCATTATATGTTGTCTTGCTTAAAGTCACAGTTTCCAGGAACCTGTGATGAAATCGAGGACTTACTGTATGCCATTATCTGTTAAAAAGATATGATAAGTACCAACCCATGGCCCCTGTTTCCATGGGGCCTAAGATGAAATGCCCAAGGTAAAGGCGATGGCTTCCATCTCCCAGTCCCCCGAGCCTGTCTGAGCTCCAATACTGGTTCTCTGCCCTTTGCAGTACCCCTTGGGAAACACTGACTTTCCTCCCCCAATCCAGTGGTCCCAAATAATCATCTCTGTAGTTGCAGAAGTGGAGAAGTGGACTGAGCCTTCACATTGCCTAAAAGATGGAGAACTCCGCCCTCTAGTGTCCATCACCACAGCAAGTGGGACACTTCCATTTCCAAAGTGGAAAGACCGTGCCTTTAAAGATGTAACCCCAGCGGAGGTCAAGATCTGAAAGGGGCAAATTCTTTCCATGACTCCAGCCTGATACAGACACCCACAACCCTCCCGCCACTTGTAAGATTTGATACGAAACCAGCTTCTAACAGCTGCCAAACTAAAATGCCTTAGAGACATGGGGTAACCAAATTACAAACGCACGTTCCATGTGATGCAGCCCTTCCACCTCTAGAACTGTATCCTACAAATACAGAGTCGCACATGTGCAGTCACCTGTGCACAAGATTACTGTTGCAGCTTTTGGTGTTAGTGAAAAACGGACACTCCCTAAATGTGCACCGTAGAGGGTAGGTGTACCAGCCTCGGCTGCATGCAACAGCCTGCAGTGGTTGAAAAACGAGGAAATCTGCACATCCATGTTCACAGCAGCATCATTCACAACAGCCAAGAGGTGGAAACAACCCAGACGTCCACCAACAGGCCAACAGATAAACACAACGTGGTCTCTACATGCAGTGAAATATTATTCAACTTTAGAAAGGAAGGCGTTTGGACACATGCTACCACATGGATGAACCTTGAAGACAATACGCTCAGTAAAATAAAACAGTTACAGGCTGGGCGCAGTGGCTCACGCCTGTAATCCGAGTTTGGGACCAGCCTGACCAACATGGTGAAACCCTGTTTCTACTAAAAATATTTTTAAAAAAAATTGCTGGGAGTGGTGGCACACACCTGTAATCCCAGCTACTCGGGAGGCTGAGGCAGGAGAATCACTTGAGCCCAGGAGCGCAAGTTGCAGTGAGCTGAGATTGCACCACTGCACTCCAGCCTGGGCGATAGAACCAGATTCTGTCTCAAAAAAAAAAAAAAAAAACAGTCACAAAAGAACAAATGACTGTACTTATTTGAGTTTCTGAGAGGAGTCATATGCATAGAGATGGACAATAGAATGGTAGGTGTCAGGGGCTCAGGTAGGGAGAACAACAGGCAGTTAGTGTTTCATGGGGACAGAGTTTTGATTTTGCAAGACAAAAAAAAGTTCTGGAGGTTGGTGGTAGTGATGATTGCACAACAATGCAAATGTACTTAATATCACTGAACTGTACACTTATTAGTAAAATGGTTAAAATGGTGAATTTTATGTTACGTGTATTTTACCATTAAAAAATGAAGAAATTTCTTTGCTATTGTGGCACACACACAAAAAGAAATTCTTTGTTTTCGTATCTCCTTCCTTCTAGCGATATGGAAATATCTCCAACTTATTACATAAAAATAAGGTGGAGAACAACGTATGTATGGTGTGCTAACATTTCTGCCAAAACAGGAAATACATATGCAATTGCTTGTAACTACATAAAATATCTCTAGGACCCACATGAAACTGGTCACGCTGGCTGCTCCTGGTGAGGTTGTAGGAGGTTGAGCACAGAGCCAGCAGGGGACTTTTTGGTTATTTTTATTTTGAACCGTGAGAAGGTATTAATCACACATACAGTAAGCAAAATAAAAAAGCCATTTTGGGAAAGAGTAAAGCCATTTATGGAAAGCCACAAATATGGGTTGCCTGCATACAGGCTGGTGTAATGGTGGTACAGATCACCATTATTCTGCTGGAAATAAAACTGACCTATATGGACCCCAGGTGCAGACCTGTTATGAACTGAATATTTATCAAAATTAAAATGTTGAAACCCTAACCTCCTACGGTGTTAGGAGGTGAGGACTCAGAGGTAATAAGGTTATGAGGATGGGGCCCTATAATGAGGTTAGTGCCTTTATAAGAAGAGAGAAGAGAGCTTGCTCACTCTCTCCCTCTCCTCACCATCTGAGGATACAATGAGAAGGCAGCTGTCTGCAAACCAGGAAGAGAGACTTCACTAGGAACAGGACTGACCAGCAGCTTGATCTTGAACTTCTAGCCTCCAGAACTGTGAGAAATCAATTTCTGTTGTTTAATCTGCTCATCTGTGGCGTTTGTCACAGAAGTCCCAGCTGAGGGAGATAAGACCTTAAGTCTTCTTAGGGGTTTAACTACATGGTCTGATCAATTACAGATGCTAATAAAACACAAATACCTTCCTTTTCAAAACTGAGATTCACTTGCTAAATGATTTCCCTGTGAGATCTTGTGACGACCATTCATGTGTGACTACATGGAAAGAATATGAAAGTGAGAGCCAAGCCGGGCATAGTGGCTCACGCCTGTAATCCCAGCACTTTGGGAGGCTGAGGGGGGCGGATCACCTGAGGTCAGGAGTTCGAGACCAGCCTGACCAATATGGTGAAACCCTGTCTCTACTAAAAATACAAAAATTAGCTGGGTGTGATGGTGCATGCCTGTAATCCCAGCTATTCAAGAGGCTGAGACAGGAGAATTGCTTGAACCCAGGAGGCGGAGGTTGCAGTGAGCTGAGATCTCGCCATTGTACTCCAGCCTGGATGACAGAGCGAGACTCCATCTTAAAAAAAGAAAGAGAGAGAGAGAGAGAAAGAAACAAAGAAGAAAGAAAGAAAGAAAGAAAGAAAGAAAGAAAGAAAGAAAGAAAGAAAGAAAGAAAGAAAGAAAAGAGAGAGAGAGAGAAAAAGGAAGGAAGGAAGGAAGGAAAGGAAGCCAGCCATCAGAACATGAGGCTCCCTGCGCTCTGTGCAGCAGGAAGACGAGCGTCTGTCTCCCTGGGGAGAGTTTACAGCTTTCTGCAGACCATGGCAGGAGGGTTGTGTTTCATGTCATAGACTCACAAAGTTGGGGGTTTCAGAAGGGACCCCAGGAATCAACTCCCATAGTGCAACTCCCATTCCACAGATCAACAAACCAAGGCCCAGATTGAGAAAGTGACTGTCTGAAGCCTCACTTGGCCCTCACAGCACACCAGGCCTATGCTGGGCACTTCACAGCTTTACCAAATCTTTTCCCAACAACGCCCTAAGAGGCAGGCACACTTACTATCTTAGTCTATTTTCTGTTGCTTATAAACAGAATATCTGAAACTGAGTAATTGATAAAGCAAAGGAATTTATTTTTTACAGTTACTTCTCACAGATGCCAAACTGAAATGACTTTGGCAGCTGAGAAGTCCAAGGTCAAGAGGTCAAGAGGTCACATGTGGTGAGAGCCTTCCCACTGGTCACATGGCGAGGGGGCTGCGCATGCTAATGTGCTAGTTCAGGGGTCTCTTCCTCTTCTTATAAAGCCACCAGCTCCCCTCTCATGATAACCCATCCATCCGCTAACCATGAATGAATGAATGCATGCATGAGGGCAGGGTCCAATCACCTCTCAAAGGCCCCGCCTCTCAATACGGCCACAGTGGGGACAGTGTCAGCATGAGTTATGGAGGGGACATTCAACATAGCACATAGCATCCTCATTTTACAAATGGGAGACCTTGAGAGATTAACTTTCGTGCCCAAGGTCTCAAGCTCTCCCTATGGCAGAGTCAAGATTAAGCCCAGGTCTACAGGGTTCCAGAGACCAGGCCCTAATCCCTTGTTTGCCCTGATTCCTCACACAGTGCCCATCGTCATCCTAGGCTGGCTGAGAAATGGCAATTCTGACATGGAGCAGCTGGCCCTACACCCCTGCCCCCCCATTACTCCCTGCTGCTCTTCCTTTGTCCCTTACCCGGAATGTCCAACCCCCCAGCAAAGGCTGCACCTCCACCTCCTGTCCCTTTCCCTCCACCTCCAGCCTCCACCCTGGCCCAGCCCCCACCTCCTGTCCCTTTCCCTCCACCTCCAGCCTCCACCCTGGCTCAGCCCCCACCTCCTGTCCCAGGATCACCCCTCGCCTGCCCTCTCCCTGCTGCCCTGCCCCCAACACTCTAAACTCTAGTTTTTTTAACAGGTTTATTGAGAATTAATTCAATACTATAAAGCAGCCCTTTTAAAGTGTATGATTAAGTGGTTTTTAGAGTACTCATGAAATTGTACATCCAACACCACCATCGAATTCTATCTTCATCACCCCAAAAAGAGACCCCAGGCCATTAGCAGTCTCTCTCATCCTCCCCTCACCCTGGCTGAGGCAACCCCTTACCTACCTTTTGTCTCTATAGATTTGCCTATTCCTATATTTCATAGAAATTGAATCTTAATGATACGTTGTCTTTTGTGTCTGGTTTCTTTCATGGAGCATAATGTTTTTGTCAAAGTTGCAGGTACCAAGATGAACTCACTTTTTCTTTTTTTTTGAGACAGTTTCATTCTTGTTGCCCAGGCTGGAGTGCAATGGTGTGATCTCAGCTCACTGCAACCTAGGTCTCCAGGGTTCAAGCGGTTCTCCTGCCTGAGCCTCCCGAGTAGCTGGGATTACAGGCACCCACTGCCATGCCCGACTAATTTTTGTATTTTTAGTAGAGATGGTGTTTCACCATGTTGGCCAAGCTGGTCTCAAACTCCTCACCTCAAGTGATCCTCCTGACTCGGCCTCCCAAAATGCTGGGATTACAAGGCATGAGCCACTGAGCCTGGCCTGAACTCACTTTTGTCAGACCCAAACAAAATAGGTGTGGGAAAGCCGAAAGCAGTGGGGGCTCACACTTAGGTGTCTGAGATGACTGTTTCAAGGACTTTTCTAAAACCCTTTCGTGTTCTTCGCACATCTCCTGCTTTGATAAGATCATCGCCAGACATTGTTTAGGACGGCAGTGACTCACGCAAGATGCTCCTGGAAGAACACCTGCCCAGGAACAGCCTCTCCGCCAATGAACTGACAGCAACTCTGTCTTCAGACCTCTGGGACCCATGGACTCTGTTTCTAAGCAGCTTATGTAAATCTCTTTTTGCCAATAAGAGCTCCCCTTGTGTCCCTCACCGAACGCCCTGGAGGCTTGCCATTCCATGCATTCTGGATTATAAGCCTTATTTCTACTCCTGAACAAACCCAGTGTGTATAGAGATAATTCTCTCTCGTGCCTTTTTTCTGCATTGACGTGCTCAAGGTTCACCCATGTTGCCGCATGTGTCTGCGCACCATTACTTCTTAGGGCTGGAGATTATTCGTCGTATGGATGGACCACACCTTGTTTATCCACTCGTCGGGTGAGGGACTTTGGACTGATTCCACTTTTTGGCTGTTGTGACTAATGCTGCTATGAACAGTCTTGTACAAGTTTGTAGGGACATATGTCATACTCTACGTCTGAGACTTTTAGAAACATAAACTGATCTCAATTCTCCCCTTGTTCAAATGTCTGGTAGTGTCCTCAGGGTGGTTTTAGGATGACATCATGCTCCATGCCACAGCCCACCTGATCTGGGCCAGGAGCCCCTCCCCAAACTCTGCCAGCCTCACCTGGCCCTGGACCCCCACCAAGCTCCGGGCACAGTGGTCTGCTCGCTGCTCCTCGACATAGAGCTCATTCTCCACCCGCCACCCCGCCCCTGCCGACCCCGGGCCTTCACTCACTCTCAACTCTACATCTTTTCAGGGTCACACCCTCAACACCACGACCACAGCTGCTTCACCATCTGGGCTGCTCAGGGCCTCTGAGTGCCACGCATTCTCTCCACAGCTCTAAGCACTGTCTGAAATTAGCTCACTTCTTTTCCTATTTTTTGTCTTCTCTCTCTCCCTGAACCTGGGGCCCCTGAGGGCAGGGGCCTGGTCTCATTTGCCCTGGTAACCCCAGTTCCTCAGGCAGCATCTGGTTCATAGGAGGTGCTCAAGAAATATGCAATGGATGAGGAAACAAAAGACTGAGTGACTGGAAGCCCCAGAACCCGGGCCCGGCAGAGCGTCATTCCATAAAGCACCGGCCTTTCCAAAAGCCTGGCTGTTCATGGACTGCCATGTCTGGTGTGTCTGGGTGCGGCTTCACTGGCCTGGTTGGTGGGCTGATACTGAATTTGGGGTTTTCTCCTATATCATCAGAGCACATCTCCCCTCTCATAGAGGAAGACAAATTCTTCCTCGGGTCTGCAAGACTTTTAAGACTTTTTTTTCTTTTTTTGAAACAGAGTCTCACTCCGTCACTCAGGCTGGAGTGCAGTGGTGTGATCTCAGCTCACTGCAACCTCAGCCTCCCGGGTTCAAGCGATTCTCCTGCCTCAGCCTCCCGAGTGGCTGGAATTACAGGCGTGTGCCACCATACCTGGCTAATTTTTGTATTTTTAGTAGAGACGGGGTTTCACTGTGTTGGCCAGACTGGTCTCAAATTGCTTACCTCAGGTGATCTGCCCACCTCAGCCTCCCAAAATACTGGGATTATAGGCGTGAGCCACCATGCCCTGCCTGTAAGACTTTGTAATACTTAATACTAAGTTAGGTGTGCCACCAGCATATATACATAATCATTTTCTTCTCCTTTAAATAAAAAATGAGAAAGAACAGACACATGGTACAGGGTCTGAGACAGAAAACCACTCTGGCCAGCAGCAGCATCGAAGGCACAAAGCAGCCTTTGGTTCTGCCAGGAGGCTGTCCCTCCGCCACTGAGAGAGCCCATACCCGCATCCCAGAGGCTACAGACGCCAGCTTCTGCCAGCTCTCAGGAATGCTTTGCTCCTGATCCACTTCTGCATCTACTTCCTGATGCGCTGGCTGCAGCCCAGCCGACATGCACGGCAGCAGAGAGATGGCTGTCATATCGGCTGCTCAAGCAGTCAGGGGCCAACTGGAATCCTGGCACTGGGGAGAACGTTCACCACAGCGATGGAGCTAGTCTGTGATTCCGCTTGAAAAGCCACCTGCTAGGCGGCTTGTCTGCTCTCAGCCGGGCACCCTCATGCATCTGCAGTGGCGACAGGTGGGTCTTGTTGCTGTGGGCTGTCCCTATGCAATGGGCTGTAGCTGTCCCAATGCACTGAGCTCTGTGCTCCAGCGGGCTGGCCCAGACACATTGGAGCAGTTGGCAGAGCTGAGAGAGGAAGTGTGTAGTCCCCTGGCAGCCTCAGCTCAGGGCTGGCCTGCAGTCACGTCTGCCATACCACTGCTCAAAGCCATTCTCCTAGATGAGCCACACTCAAACGAAACAGATGCCACCTCTTCAGAGGAAGAGCTGCAAAGTCATCGATTTAAAGAGCAGCAAACTCATATCGTCATTTCTTTCTTTCTTTTTGAGACCGGGTCTTGCTCTGTTGCCTAGGCTGGACTAGAACTCCTGAGCTCAAGTAATCCTCCTGTCCACAGACCAAACTGAAGGTAGACCACCTATGCTCATGTCCCAGTAACAAGACGCAGATGAACTAGGAGAGAAGGGAGTTTTTATTTCTGTAACCAGTTACAGAGAGAAGGCCTGGAAATTATCACCAGACCAACTCAAAATTACAGCGCTTTCCAGAGCTTGTATACCTTCTCAGCTATATGTCTACGTGTAAGTGTGCATTCATCTAAAGACGTAAGCGATTAACTTCGAATCTATAACTAAGATCTGAGTCCTGAAGACCTTCCTCTGGAGCCTCAGTGAATTTAATGAATCTAGCTGGGTCCAGGTGCTGGGGTGAAAACCCGGATCTGGCCTCCTGCTAAGTCATGGAGGTTTGGAGAGTTCCTTTAGTCTCCAATAAAGCTTGTTTGTGGAGGCCTGGGGAGTTTCTTCAGACCCCCAATAAAACTTATTTAATCCTAAATGGGTCCTGTTAAGAATTCCTTTGCTATCTCCTCATGCTTTAAAGCCCAGGAAAGGTCTGGGCAAAACTCTTGGTGGGCTTCTGTTATATTCCAGCCTTTGTATAAGGGCGCTGGCTCTTTCAGCTTTTAATATTTAACTTCACCACTTGGTCAGCACTGAAACAGTTGTTATGGAGACCTGTGTTAGTGAGACCTGGCCTGCCGCACCCCCACCTCAGCCTTGCAAATATGGGACTATAGGTATGTATGACCACAACCGGCTACCAAGTCCTATTTCTAAGGTGCGTGGAAACAGTAACGGAAAAACTGAGGCTATTTTCGCAAACAAAACATTCAAACAAACCATTTATAGCAGAATAAACAAATAAAAGCAGCCGGGCACGGTGGCTCACGCCTGTAATCCCAGCACTTTGGAAGGCCAAGGCGGATGGATCACAAGGTCGGGAGATCAAGACCATCCTGGCTAACACGGTGAAACCCTGTCTCTACTAAAAATACAAAAAATTCTCCGGGTGTGGTGGCGGGCGCCTGTAGTCCCAGCTACTCCGGAGGCTGAGGCAGGAGAATGGCATGAGCCCGGGAGGTGGAGCTTGCAGCGAGCCGAGATCGCAACACTGCACTCCAGCCTGGGTGACAGAGCGAGACTCTGTCTCAAAAAAATAAATAAATAAATAAATAAAAGCAAGTACTACAGATTGCATAGCCCCCATCAGGGGTCTGAGGCAGGACTCCAAAGGCAAATATACTGATATTTCTGCAGCCAAATTCATCATGCTAAGTGGAACAAATATCCCATAAACAGGATTACAGCTTGCTTCCAGCTGATTTATATAGTAATACAGTAGTTCAAGAAATAGCAAGATAACCACATACCATAAATTTTCTAGTACTTCTTACTCCCAAGGACAATGTTCACTAAAGCTTCAAACACAGGTTCAAGTGAAGCTAAATGTCTGCGAAAGAAAAAAAAAAAGTTGTTTAAAAGCAAATAAAATTTCAAGACCCTCTAAATTTATTATGCCAAAGGGGATGTTAAGCCCTGGAGACTGAGTCAGTAGCATATTCGCAAATTCTGCTTCTTAGATTACAGCTTAACTCTCTTCCCCAGGGTCCTTGTTCTGGACATGACTAGGAGAAACATGAAGAGCTGCAAAGTTATTGATGTTCTGAAAAGCTGCAAAGTCATATTGTCATATTTCTTTTTTTCTGAGACAGGGTCGGTCTTGCTGTGTTGTTCAGGCTGGATTGGGACTCCCCCTTTCCGGACCAAACCAATGTTCATCTTACATGTGTTAACTGATGTCTCAGGTCTCCCCAAAGTGTCTAAAACCAAGCTGTGCTCTGATCACCTTGGGCACGTGTTGTCAGGACCTCCTGAGGCCATGTCACGGGTACGTGTCCTCAACCTTGGCAAAATAAACTTTCTAAATTAACTGAGGCCTGTCTCAAATGTCTGGGGTTCACACAGTCAACCAAGTGCACGTTAGTGGAGCTGCCCATCCTGTCCGAGCATTTGTGACTGTGTGAATGGCGGCCTTGTGAGTGAACTTAGTCAGGAAGCCCTGCTTTCTGTTAATGGCAGGACTCCCCCTTCCCCCCGAAAAAGCATTTATATTCACTCTTATTGGAGTGTAAAACTCCCTTCACAAATCGAGGAAAGTAAATGTCAGAAACATTGCTTTTCAAAAGACATTCAGGAAAGGAATGTGTGGAGCAGCTGTGCAGAAATAACAAAATGTTCATTTTTCTTCCAGACCAGCTTATCTGCAGTGAATTCCTGGCACTGATACAAAGGATTATTAAACCATGCAGAAAACATGGCTCGGGTTCCCAGTATATGTTCCCTTGCATACTAGCATACACCATTCACACCAGTAGCTTTTTCCAACCACAACTAGCTTTGGCCAGCATCATCCCGTGCCTTTCCTCCTGGACGCCTGTTGCGACTCTCCGCAACCATCCTGCCTGTCTAGAAAGGAGCACCGGTGAAGCTGCCTGACTCATCAGCTCCACACACTTGTTCTGACTAAGGTTTTGTTGTTTTTTGGTTTTCAGACAGGGTCTCTCTCTGTCACCCAGGCTGAAGTGCAGTGGCACCATCTTGGCTCACTGTAGCCTCAACCTCCCTGGGCTCAGTGATCCTCCTTCCTCAGCCTCCAGAGTAGCTGGGACTACAGGCATGCACCACCATGCTTGGCTAATTTCTGTATTTTTTGCAGAGATGGGGTTTTGCCATGTTGGCCAGACTGGTCTCAAACTCCTGGGCTCAAGCAATCCACTTGCCTTGGCCTCCCAAAATGCCGGGATTGCAGGCGTGAGCCACCGCGCCTGGTTGAGACTAAGGTTTTCGGAGGACACAAATCCATCAGTGTAATTTTCAGCTGTTTCCTGATCAGAAAAGAAGCCTTTCCACCACAGCTATGCAGATTGTTTTACACCATGACACTTCTTGAATATTCATGTGCACCTTTAAAGTTCAGTTCTTCCTGCTGTATTCCAGCTTCTTTCATAACCAACAAACCACTCCTTGGCATATGGTGACTTCTTCACTGCCAACTGGATTCCATCCATTCCTGGTCAAGATCTCCCTCCCTACACCATACCTCACTGGCCCTGTGTTTTCCATATTTCAATGGCTCTTGGTAATCACAATTATTGTAAATTTTCAACTGTTTGTCTTTTTTTTAATAGAGAGGGGGTCTTGCTATGTTGGCCAGGTTGGTCTTGAACTCTTGACCTCAAGCAATCCTCCCACCTCAGCCTCCCAAAGTGCTAGGATTATAAGCATGAGCCACCACGCACAGCCCAACTGCTTGTCTTTTGATGGCTTCCCAACATCACTGATGGTTTCTGCACTATTGACAAAGAGAGTGTTTCCATGTGTCCTTCCCACAGTGAGCACTGGGTACATGTTACCCTTTTTGTATGAATTCACAGTGCAATTAAACCCATAGTCACAAAAAAGACAAATGCATTTTAAAAATTAAAACATACACATTGTCAGCAACCAGCAGAGGTGCCTGTAACAGAGGGAGTGCTGGGATGCTGCCGACACCTCGGGTCAGGTCAGCTTTTGCAAATTTTGGCACCAAGTTTACAGAAAAAAAAAAAAAAGGCCTTTTCATTTTCACAGCTTTTGGCTTTTTGGAATGCTGATAAGGGCTTGTGGGTCTGTTCCATCATGGAATCATGATGAAAAGACAGAATTGGAGTCCTCAAAGCAACCCCAGTCTAGTAGGACAGAGATGTCAACACTGCATTAGAGCATCATTCAACAAGGGCAGTTTCTGATGCCTCATGGGCACCTACTAAGTGCCAAGCTTCGTCCACTCCTCAAAGGCAGGTTGGCTGATCCTATTAGCCAATGGAAACTCTGAGTCTAGAGAACTTCATAATGAAGGTCATGCAGCAGGAAGTGGCAAAGCAGGATATCAGATCCAGGTCTGTTCAACCTTTGCGGGTAAGGAGGGGAAGCTGTGAGAACCCAAAATGCATTGCACATCTGGGAGGGAGATGACTCCGAAGAGGCCTCAAGAGCCAAACTGGAATGCTGGGAAGGAGGGAGTGGGCATGGGCCCTGGAAGAACACACTGTGCACAGGTGGGAGGCTCCCAGGACCAAGAGCTGAGAGTTGCCCGGCACATTCCAGGGACTGGGAGCCATGGAGGGCTCCCAGCAAGAAACAGCAAGATCGAATCTGTATTTCCCACAGAGCCCGAGAAAAGGAGGAAACAGCATAGATACTGCTGTAGTGATCCAGGTACACTCAGGAATGGCCAAGAGGAGGAAAAGGAGCAGACATGGTTGAGAGAAGCCAAGGAATTAGAATGGATATGAATCAGACAACTAAGGGCAACCCAGGTGGTCTCAGGCTGTAGATGACTGGCATTTACTAAATGCTTGAACAGAACGTCAAGAGATGGGAGGAGGAGGATAAAATGAAGTCAGTTGGAGATATGTTGAGCTGAGGTGCCTGGCAGACTTCTAAGTGGAGCTCTGTCTTCCGAATTTGTGTCTGTGCACCTGCCACAGTATCTGACACATCAGACATGCCCCCAAAAATATAAGATGGATGGACGGACAGATGGATGGATGGATAGATAGATGGATGACTCAGTGGGATGGATGGATGGATGGATGGATGGATGGATGGATGGATGGATGGATGATGGATGGATGGATGGATGGATGGATGGATGGATGGATGGATGGATGAATAAATGGGTGGGTGAAAGGACGGATGGATGGATGGACGTCTGGGTGAGTGGATGGATGGATGGACTAACAGACAAATGGGTGGATGGCTAGATGAGCGGATAGGTGGGTGAAAGGACAGACATATGAATGAACAGATGAAGGGAGGAATGAATTCTCAACTTTAAATAATGAGATTTAGAAAATATGATTAAGTACGAAGTTTATTCAAGCCCAAAGCTTAAGGATGGCCACCTGGGAGCCTAGATTCAAGTTCTCCTGAACAGATGCTCCAGTTAGTTGCAATGGGTTCTTTTTTTTCTTTTTTTTTTTTTTTTTTGAGACAGGGTCTCACTCTGTCACCCAGTCTGGAGTGCAGTGGTGTGATCACAGCTTACTGCAGCCTCAACCTCCCAGATTCAAGCAATCCTCTCTCCTTAGCCTGCCTCAGTAGCTGGGACCACAGGCACATGCCACTATGCTTGGATAATTTTTTTAAATTTTTTATAAAGACAGGTTCTCACTATGTTGTCTCACACAAAAACAAAACAAAAAGTCCCACACTCCTGTCTCTCTGGGCCTGATAACTTTGGCACACCTCACATAGCTCAGACTACTCTGTGCTATTTTTTTCCCATTTCTCCCCTTTTCATCAAGACCTTTCAAAGAAGGCCTCATAGAAAAATGCAAATTGTTTTGGCTCCCTTTATGTTCAGGAGCTTAGTCCTGAGTTGCTAGGAAGGTTAATTATCAGATGGCCTTGTTCCACATAGGGGAGGGGAGACGTATTAAGCCCTTCTTGCATTGCTATAAAGAAATAACCAGCTGGCTGCGCTAGCTTGCGCCTGTAATCCCAACACTTTGGGAGGCCGAGGTGGGCAGATGGCTTGAGCCCAGGAGTTTGAGACCAGCCTGGGCAACATGGCAAAACCTCATCTTTACTAAAAATTCAAAAAAAAATTAGCCAGGCATGGTGGTACATGCCTGTAGTCTCAGCCACTCGGGAGGCTGAGGTGGGAGAATCACCTGAGCCTTGGGAGGAGAAGGCTGCCGTGAGCCATGATCGTGCCACTGTACTCTAGCCTGGGTGACAGAGTAAGAACCGATCTTGCATGAAAATAAATAAATAAATAAATAAATAAATAAATAAATGAAATACCTGAAATTGGGTAATGTATAAGAAAAGTGTAATTGGCACATGGTTCTGCAAGCTTTACAGGAAGCATGGTACTGGCATCTGTTCAGCTTCTAGGAAGGCCTTAGGAAGCTGACAATCATGGCAAAAAGTAAAGGGAGAGTGGGCATGTCACAAAGGGAAAGCAGGAACAAGGGAGAGAGAGGGACAGAGTGGCAGGTGAGGTGCCACACACTTTTAAAAGACCCGATCTCATGAGAACTCACTATCGTGAGGACAGCACCAAAGGGAGGATGCTAAGCCATTCGTGAGAAATCCACCACCGTGAGCCAACCACCTCCCACCAGGCCCCACCTCCAATGTTGGGGATTATATTTCAATATCAGATTTGGGTGAGGACAAATATCCAAATTATATCAGGGAAGTATACCTCTCAGTGAGGAATCTGAAGAAAGCCAAAAGCCAAATTGGGATGGCATCGCAGGGTGGCAAAAACGCGACCTCAGTCAAGTCATCAATTTATATAACTGCTGTTGCCTGTTGACTCATCTCTAGTCTTCAGAATACCATGAATTTGGTTTTCTTAGGAGAAGTAAAACAATGAGAGATACAGCCGGGCGTGGTGGCTCATGCCTGCAATCCCAGTACTTTGGGAGGCTGAGGCGGGTGGATCACTTGAGGTCAGGAGTTTGAGACCAGCCTGGCCAACATGGTGAAACCCCGTCTCTACTAAAAATACAAAAAATTAGCCGGGCATGGTGGCGAGCACCTGTAATCCCAGCTACTCTGGAGGCTGAGGCAGGAAAATCACTTGAACCCAGGAGGCAGAGGTTGCAGTGAGCCAAGATCAAGCCATTGCACTCCAGCCTGGGCAACAAGAGTGAAACTCCATTCCAAAAAAAAAGAGAGAGAGAGAGAGAGATACATAGTAGAAATATAATGCACATAAGAATTACAATCAAAAAGAAATGTGTATGCCAGAACAGAAAAAAAACAATTCAATTTATGAGTGAACTAAAAACATCATAAAGAAAATTAAAACCCAGCCCTTCTTTAAAGACTTGTTGTAGCCAGGAAATAATTAAGGATTGCAGGAAAATAATAAAAACTCAGAAACAATCATCAGGGCTGGAATCTATTAATAGGTATAAAATTGTTTTCTTCTGAAACATAATTTTTCTCTCTCAGATTCCCCATTTCTACCAAAGATAAATCTTAGTGGGACCAAGTTACTTGTAAAATAAGTTTTAGCATTGTACTCAGCTTCATTATTTGCATAAAGTGGAACAAGAATTATGACTGATCATAAAGGTTCTTTTCAAGTTGGCTTTGAAGGACTTTTCATAGAGAATTTCAGATTAGACTTTTTAATCTAAGGCTTTAAAAAGCCAAAGATTCATCTTCAGATTGTGCCTGTAACACCTGCATGAACTGGGTGAGTTCCTCTTTTCTCAAGGCCCCAAAATATTTGAGGTTCCTGGGCCTGTCAGAAAGGGACATTATTTACTTACCTCAAGATCAGGAACCTTGTAAGGGAACTGTATAGATAAGGCACATGGCCACTCTTTCCAAGTAGCTTTTTATTGGCTCTGTTAAGCCAACCTGAATTCCTCAAAGCAGTCTGGTCATATCTGAAAATATGCCATTCCAGTCAAAGCCTGCTAGAACAACCAGTGTCTTCAGTTGTGTTCTGTTAACAAAGGAAAAAAAATTTTTACTAAAATTATGCAAATAATTATATTACAATAAAATAAGAATATTCATTCATAGTTTCTGAATTCTGGAGAAATCAGGTAGAAAGATAAATGCTTCAATTTTGCTCACAAACATATATTATACCAATTGCTATAAGCTCTAAACAGATTTTTTTTTTTTTTAAGTTTTCGGCCAGGTGCTGTGGCTCACGCCTGTAACCCCAGCACTTTGGGAGGCCAAGGCGGGTGGATCACCTGAGGTCAGGAGTTCGAGACCAGCCTGGCCAACATGGTGAAACCCCATCTCTACTAAAGGCATGGTGGCACACACCTGTAATCCCAGTTACTCAGGAGGCTGAGGCAGAAGAATCGCTTGAATCCGGGAGGCAGAGGTTGCAATGAGCTGAGATTGCACCACTGCACTACAGCCTGGGCAACAAGAGCGAAACTCCATCTCAAAAAAAAAAAAAAAAAAAAAAAAGTTTTCTTAACTCTCGAAAACAAAACAAAGAGTTAGCAATGTTTCAACAAAAAAGTCATAAAAATAATTTCAGTCCAGTGTAATTAATTATTGTAATGCCTGATGCTGGGTTAGCAATCTTCATGAATGCATCAGTTTTTCATTAGCGTTCTGGAAGTTTTTACCTAGTCCAATGTATGATCGCTAAGTTTATTAGAAACCTGTATTCAAGAGTATTTCTCAGTGCCCTTTCCATGAATTTCCTTGAAGAAAAGATAAACTTTGGACTGTAGCTGATTGTAAACCACTTTTTCTTTTTCTTTTTTTTGAGATAGAGTCTCCCTCTATTTCCCAGGCTGGAGTGCAGCAGTGCAATCTCAGCTCACTGCAATCTCCACCTCCAGGGTTCAGGTGATTCTCCTGCCTCAGCCTCCTGAATAGCTGGAACTACAGCTGTGAATCCATCGGATCCTTGACTTTTTTTGGTTGGTAGGCTATTAATTATTGCCTCAATTTCAGAGCCTGTTATTGGTCTATACAGGGATTCAACTTCTTCCTGGTTTAGTCTTGGGAGGGTGTATGTGTGCAGGAATTTATCCATTTCCTCTAGATTTTCTAGTTTTATTGTGTAGAGGTGTTTATAGTATTCTCTGATGGTAGTTTGTATTTCTGTGGGATCAGTGGTGATATCCCCTTTTCATCTTTTATTGCGTCTATCTGATTCTTCTCTCTTTTCTTATTAGTCTTGCTAGCAGTCTATCACTTTTGTTGATCTTTTCAAAAAACCAGCTCCTGGATTCACTGATTTTTTGAAGGGTTTTTTGTGTCTCTCTCCTTCAGTTCTGCTCTGATCTTAGTTATTTCTTGCCTTCTGCTAGCTTTTGAATGTGTTTGCTCTTGCTTCTCTAGTTCTTTTAGTTGTGATGTTAGGGTGTCAATTTTAGAACTTTCCTGCTTTCTCTTGTGGGCATTTAGTGCTTTCCAGCTTTGTTCCATTGCTGGTGAGGAGCTGCGTTCCTTTGGAGGGGGAGAGGCACTCTGATTTTTAGAATCTTCAGCTTTTCTGCTCTGTTTTTTCCCCCTCTTTGTGGTTTTATCTACCTTTGGTCTTTGATGATGGTGATGTACAGATGGGGTTTTGGTGTGGATGTCCTTTCTGTTTGTTAGTTTTCCTTCTAACAGTCAGGACCCTCAGCTGCAAGTCTGTTGGAGTTTGCTGGAGGTCCACTTCAGACCCTGTTTGCCTGGGTATCAGCAGCGGAGGCTGCAGAACAGTGAATATTGCTGAACAGCAAATGTTGCTGCCTGATTGTTCCTCTGGAAGCTTTGTCTCAGAGTGGTACCAGGCCGTGTGAGGTGTCAGTCTGCCCCTTCTGGAGGGTGCCTCCCAGTTAGGCTACTTGGGGGTCAGGGACCCACTTGAGGAGGCAGTCTGTCCACTCTCAGATCTCAAACTCCGTGCTGGGAGAACCACTGCTCTCTCCCATCCTGGCTAAATGAATGACTTATTTTACACAGACCTGTGATCCTATTTTGATATTAAATGTTTTCTTTTTTCCTTCCTTTTTTTTTTTTTTTGATGGAATCTCGCTCTGTCACCCAGTCTGGAGAGTAGTGGTGTGACCTCAGCTCACTACAACCTCCGCCTCCTGGATTCAAATGATTCTCCTGCCTCAACCACCCAAGTAGCTGGGATTAGAGGTGTGCACCACCACACTAGGGTAATTTTTGTATTTTTAGTTGAGATACGGTTTTGCCACGTTGGTCAGGCTGGTCTTGAACTCATGACCTCAGGTGATCCACCCACCTTGGCCTCCCAAAGTGCTGTGATTATAGGCGTGAGCCACTGTGTCCGGCCATATTTTGATATCAAGGGTTTAGAAACCTTTGATATTTGACATACTTCCCAAAATCAATTTTTTTTTTTTTTGAGATAGGGTCTCACTCTTTTACTCAGGCTGGAGTGCAGTGGCACAGTCATGGCTCACTGTAACCTCTCCCTCCTGGGCTCAAGCATTACTCCCACCTCAGCCTCTAAAGCAGCTGAGACTACAGATGCATGCCACCACACTCGCTTAATTTTTTTTTTTTTTTTTTTTAGTATTTATTGATCATTCTTGGGTGTTTCTCGGAGAGGGGGATGTGGCAGGGTCATAGGATAATAGTGGAGAGAAGGTCAGCAGATAAACATGTGGACAAAGGTCTCCGGCTTTCCTAGGCAGAGGTCCCTGCGGCCTTCCGCAGTGTTTATGTCCCTGGGTACTTGAGATTAGGGAGTGGTGATGACTCTTACGGAGCATGCTGCCTTCGAGCATCTGTTTAACAAAGCATATCTTGCACCGCCCTTAATCCATTTAACCCTGAGTTGAGACAGCACATGTTTCAGAGAGCATGGGGTTGGGGGTAAGTTTATAGATTAACAGCATCCCAAGGCAGAAGAATTTTTCTTAGTACAGAACAAAATGGAGCCTCCTATGTCTACTTCTTTCTACACAGACACAGTAACAATCTGATCTCTCTTTCTTTTCCCCACATTTCCCCCTTTTCTTTTCGACAAAACTGCCATCATCATCATGGCCCATTCTCGATGGTCGCTGTCTCTTCGGAGCTGTTGGGTACACCTGCAGAAAGGCTGTCACTTCACACTTGGAAGGTTGCACAGCGGCCAGGCAGAGGCGTTCCCCACTTCCCAGAGGGGGCGGCCAGGCAGAGACGCTCCTCACATCCCAGATGCGGCGGCCCTGCAGAGGCGCTCCTCAATTCCCAGACGGGGCGGCCGGGCAGAGGCGCTCCTCACTTCCCAGACGATGGGCAGCCGGGCAGAGGCGCTCCTCACTTCCCAGACGGGGCGGCCAGGCAGAGGGGGTCCCCACATCCCAGACGATGGGCGGCCAGGCAGAGACGCTCCCCACCTCCCAGACAGGGCGGCGGCCAGGCAGAGGCTGCAATCCCAGCACCCTAGGAGGCCAAGGCAGGCGGCTGGGAGGCGGAGGCCGTAGTGAGCCGAGACCACGCCACCACACTCCAGCCCAGGCAACACCGAGCACTGAGTGAGCGAGACTCCGCCTGCAATCCCAGCACCCCGGGAGGCCGAGGCGGGCAGACCACCAGAGGCCAGGAGCTGGACACCAGCCCGGCCAACACGGCTAAACCCTGTCTCCACCAAAAACACAAAAACCAGCCAGGCGTGGCGGCGTGCGCCCGCAACCCCAGGCACCTGGCAGGCTGAGGCAGGAGACCCATGGGAGCCTGATGCAGGGAGGCTGCAGCGAGCCGAGATCACGCCACCACACTCCAGCCTGGGCAACAGAGGGAGACCGCCACAAAGAGAAAGAAAAGAAAGAAAGAGAGAAAGAGAGAAAGAGAGAGAGAAAGAGAGAGAGAAAGAGAGAAGGAGAGAAGGAGAGAAAGAGAGAGAGAGAGAAGGATGGGGAGGAAGGGAAGGAAGGGAAGGAGGGGAAGGACTTGGCTTAATTTTTAAATTCTTTTTTTAGAGATGAGGCTTGATCATATTGTCTAGGCTGGTCTTGAACTCCTGGGCTCAAGTGATCTGCCTTCCTTGGCTTCCCAATGTGCTGGGATTACCAGTGTGAGCCACTGTACCCACCCAAAAATCAAATTTCAAATTCTAAAATTAAGTCTTTTTGACCTGAACTAATATGGACATAACCTGGACATAACAAATAGAAACACCTGGAAATCCAAATAGTAGGCTTACTTGGTATGTTAGAATCATACAGGAAGCATTGTCAAATAAACAATAGTGTTTAACTTTCTTTGAGTTATATGTGTATGACACAACTATAAATGTGTGATTAATATTTGTTCCAAAATCATATGAGATTTCTAAAATTTTGATATGTCCTGGTATATGTTATCAGTCATAATTATGATTATGATGTTACATTGTTGGATGCCACAGAAATAACCAATTTTCCTTGTCACAGGCATCTTTAACTATGGTTACTATAAGTCTTTTGTCATCCGTAGACAATTATTGTTTTACTTTGATTCTTTTTGAAAAGTGGTTTACGGCCTGGCATGGTGGCTCACACCTGTAATCTCAGCACTTTGGGAAGTCGAGGCTGGTAGATCACCTGAGGTCAGGAGTTTGAGGCCAGCCTGGCCAACATGGTGAAACCCCGTCTCTACTAAAAATATAAAAATTAGCCAGATGTGGTGGTGGGCACCTGCAGTCCAAGTTGAATGCTACCAGAGGTACAAGGAGGAGCTGGTACCATTCCTTCTGAAACTATTCCAATCAATAGAAAAAGAGGGAATCCTCCCTAACTCATTTTATGAGGCCAGCATCATCCTGATACCAAAGGCTGGCAGAGACACAACAAAAAAAGAGAATTTTAGACCAATATCCCTGATGAATATTGATGCAAAAATCTTCAGTAAAATACTGCCAAACCGAATCCA
Source organism: Hylobates moloch (assembly GCF_009828535.3). Taxonomy (NCBI): domain Eukaryota; kingdom Metazoa; phylum Chordata; class Mammalia; order Primates; family Hylobatidae; genus Hylobates; species Hylobates moloch. The sequence continues at coordinate 3,317,884 of NW_026652289.1, forward strand.
GCAGCACATCAAAAAGCTTATCCACCATGATCAAGTGGGCTTTATCCCTGGAATGCAAGGCTGTTTCAACATACGCAAATCAATAAACGTAATCCAGCATATAAACAGAACCAAAGACAAAAACCACATGATTATCTCAATAGATGCAGAAAAGGCCTTTGACAAAATTCAACAGCCCTTCATGCTAAAAACTCTCAATAAATTAGGTACTGATGGGACGTATCTCAAAATAATAAGGGCTATTTATGACAAACCCACAGCCAATACCATACTGAACGGGCAAAAACTGGAAGCATTCCCTTTGAAAACTGGCACAAGACAGGGATGCCCTCTCTCGCCACTCCTATTCAACATAGTGTTGGAAGTTCTGGCCAAGGCAATCAGGCAGGAGAAAGAAATAAAGGGTATTCAATTAGGAAAAGAGGAAGTCAAATTGTCCCTGTTTGCAGATGACATGATTGTATATTTAGAAAACCCCACTGTCTCAGCCCAAAATCTCCTTAAGCTGATAAGCAACTTCAGCAAAGTCTCAGGATACAAAATCAATGTACAAAAATCACAAGCATTCTTGTACACCAATAACAGAGAGCCAAATCATGAGTGAACTGCCATTCACAATTGCTTCAAAGAGAATAAAATACCTAGGAATCCAACTTACAAGAGATGTGAAAGACCTCTTCAAGGAGAACTACAAACCACTGCTCAACGAAATAAAAGAGGACACAAATAAATGGAAGAACATTCCATGCTCATGGATAGGAAGAATCAATATCGTGAAAATGGTCATACTGCCCAAGGTAATTTATAGATTCAATGCCATCTCCATCAAGCTACCAATGACTTTCTTCACAGAATTGGAAAAAACTACTTTAAAGTTTATATGGAACCAAAAAAGAGCCTGCATTGCCAAGACAATCCTAAGCCAAAAGAACAAAGCTGGAGGCATCATGCTACCTGACTTCAAATTATACTACAAGGCTACAGTAACCAAAACAGCATGGTACTGGTACCAAAACAGAGATATAGACCAATGGAACAGAACAGAGCCCTCAGAAACAATACCACACATCTACAACCATCTGATCTTTGACAAACCTGACAAAAACAAGAAATGGGGAAAGGATTCCCTATTTAATAAATGGTGCTGGGAAAACTAGCTAGCCATATGTAGAAAGCTGAAATTGGATCCCTTCCTTACACCTTATACAAAAATTAATTCAAGATGGATTAAAGACTTAAATGTTAGACCTAAAACCATAAAAACCCTAGAAGAAAACCTAGGCAATACCATTCAGGACATAGGCATGGGCAAGGACTTCATGTCTAAAACACCAAAAGCAATGGCAACAAAAGCCAAAATTGACAAATGGGATCTAATTAAACTAAAGAGCTTCTGCACAGCAAAAGAAACTACCATCAGCGTGAACAGGCAACCTACAGAATGGGAGAAAATTTTTGCAATCTACTCATCTGACAAAGGGCTAATATCCAGAATCTACAAAGAACTCAAACAAACTTACAACAAAAAAACAAACAACCCCATCAAAAAGTGGGCAAAGGATATGAACAGACACTTCTCAAAAGAAGACATTTATGCAGCCAACAGACACATGAAAAAATGCTCATCATCACTGGCCATCACAGAAATGCAAATCAAAACCACAATGAGATACCAACACACACCAGTTAGAATGGTGATCATTAAAAAGTCAGGAAACAATAGGTGCTGGAGAGGATGTGGAGAAATAGGAACACTTTTACACTGTTGGTGGGACTGTAAACTAGTTCAACCATTGTGGAAGACAGTGTGGCAACTCCTCAAGGATCTACAATTAGAAATACCATTTGACCCAGCCATCTCATTACTGGGTATATACCGAAAGGATTATAAATCAGGCTGCTATAAAGACACATGCACACGTATGTTTATTGCGGCACTATTCACAATAGCAAAGACTTGGAACCAAGCCAAATGTCCATCAATAATAGACTGGATTAAGAAAATGTGGCACATATACACCATGGAATACTATGCAGCCATAAAAAAGGATGAGTTCATGTCCTTTGTAGGGACATGGATGAAGCTGGAAACCATAATTCTCAGTAAACTATCGCAAGGACAAAAAACCAAACACCACATGTTTTCACTCATAGGTGGGAATTGAACAATGAGAACACTTGGACACAGGAAGAGGAACATCACACACCGGGGCCTGTTGTGGGGTGGGAGGAGCGGGGAGGGATAGCATTAGGAGATATACCTAATGTAAATGACTAGTTAATGGGTGCAGCACAACAACATGGCACATGTATACATATGTAACAAAGCTGCATGTTGTGCACATGTACCCTAGAACTTAAAGTAAAATAAAAAAAAAAAGATTTCAAAGAGCAAACTCTTTTACTCTAAAATAGAGCAGAGACTCAGTTTCCAATCAAGAGACATAATAAAGATAGCATGAGGCAAATTCTCCCAGCCCCCTTTTTTTGCAATTTATTCAAAAGGTAAACAAATCTTTTACTTTTTTTTTTAAGATAGAGTCTCGCTCTGTTGCCCAGACTGGAGTGCAGTGGCACAATCTCAGCTCACTGCAACCTCCACCTCCGGAGTTTAAGCGATTTTCCTGCCTCAGCTTCCCAAGTAGCTGAGCTTACAGGCATGTACCACCACGCCTGGCTAACTTTTGTATTTTTAGTAGAGACAGCGTTTCACCATGTTGGTCAGGCTGATCTTGAACTCCTGACCTCAAGTGATCCACCTACCTTGGCCTCCCAGTGTGCTGGGATTACAGGCATAAGCCACCACACCCAGCTTACTATCTCTTATTAATACAACATGAAATTCTTATTCAATGGAGAAAACAAAATTTAACTTTTATATTAGTGTATTATCAATCATCCATTCTCAGTCAGCTTTGATCATACAAAGTAAGATTCCCAAAAACCTTTTATAAACTCTTACAATTTTCTTTCTCCTAATTTTTAAAATAACAGTGATAGGGTCTTACTATCCTACCCAGGCTGGTCTCAATCTCATGGTCTCAAAGTGCTAGAATTACAAGGATGAACAACCATGCCCGGCCCAACTTTTATTAATTTTCTATTAAAGAGCACATCAATACTCCAAGAAAACCTACTGTTCAGACACAGGGGCCCAGCTAGCATCACTGTGCTTCTTTTTTTTTAGACTCAGACTCCCTCTGTCACCCAGGCTGGAGTCCAGTAGCACAATCTCGGCTCACTGCAAGCTCCGCCTCCCGGGTTCACGCCATTCTCCTGCCTCAGTCTCCTGAGTAGCTGGGACTACAGGCACCCGCCACCACGTCTGGCTAATTTTTCTTTGTATTTTTAGTAGAGACGGGGTTTCGCCGTGTTAGCCAGGATGGTCTCGATCTCCTGACCTCATGATCCGCCCACCTTGGCCTCCCAAAGTGCTGGGATTACAGGCGTGAGCCACCGCGCCCAGCCAAGCAGTCCCTTCTTTGAGCCAATTAATTATAGCTTTTTCATATATTTTGGTAGTGAAATATCACATACACATGACACATATAAACATATAGACATACAGACAGAAGCAGATCTTATAGTTTTTGTAAAGAATCTTCTCTCCAATTCCCCATTTCTACCAAAGATAAATCTTAGTGAGACCAACTAACTTGTAAAGTAAGTTCTGGCATTATACTTAACCTGATTATGCTCTCAAATAGTTTTTATCTCCCCCTTTCACATGATCCCTAAGCAACTGTTAGCTAGGCAACACTAAATTGGCACTTCTAAAGGGATGACTGAGGTGAAACAAAGTAGAAAAAATTCACATCTCAAAAGCACAGAGCTGAATTCAAACCAAGGAAGAAGGGTGTAGGTAGAAGCCTAGTTGTAGGAGGCAAACCACCTACGTGAAAAGGCAAGAGACCGAGGGCACGAGCTGTTCCAGTATAATAAAATATATTAAAAAAAACAAGACTTATACTAGATCTAGATCACAGACATGATTATATATGAATATCATCAATCATTAGTTGGTAGTAATTACTCTTTATTCCAATATTATAATAATTCTCGCTCTATAATCATAACCTAGGAAAAACCAGGCCATACAGACATAGAAGCTGAGGGGACATAGTGAGAAGTGACCAGAAGACAAGTGTGTGAACCCTCTGTTATGCCTGGACAGGGCCACCAGAGGGCTCCTTGGTCTAGCGGTAATGCCAGTGTCTGGGAAGACGCCCGTTGCCAAGCGGACCACGGTCTAGTGGTAGCGGCAGTGTCAAGGAAAAACACCTGCTACTTAGCAGACTGGGAAAGGGAGTCTCCCTTTCCCCATGGGAGTTCAGAGAAGACTCTACTCCTCCACCTCTTGTGGAGGGCCTGACATCAGTCAGGCCCGCCCACAGTTATCCAGAGGCCTAACCATCTCCCTGTGATGCTGTGCTTCAGTGGTCATGCTCCTAGTCCGCCTTCATGTTCCATCCTGTACACTTGGCTCTGCCTTTTAGATAGCAGTAGCAAATTAGTGAAAGTCTCTGATATGCAGAAATAATGGAGCAAGTTGTCTCCCTCTCTCTCTGCCTTGGCTGCCAGGCAGGGAAGGGCCCCCTGTCCAGTGGACACGTGACCCATGTGACCTTACCTATCATTGGAGATGACGCACACTCTTTACCCTACCCCTTTTGCTTTGTATACAATAAATAACAACACAGCCAGACATTCAGGGCCATTACTGGTCTCCGTGTCTTGGTGGTAGTGGTCCCCCAGGCCCACCTGTCTTTTATCTCTTTGTCTTGTGTCTTTATTTCTACAATCTCTCGTCTCTGCACATAGGGAGAAAAACCCACCGACCCTGTGGGGCTGGTCCCTACACCTAGCGAAGATGAGGTTGCCAGGAAAAGTATCTCCACCAAAGGTAAGGTCTGTGATGTAAACTGTAAGACAGTGTCTTCAGCCAATGTCTTCCCCATCTTCGGTTTCTAGCAGTTTGGGTGCAGGGAGGGAGATGCCCTTACAGATGGAGATCTCCTTCATATATATAAATGTTTTTTACAAAGAGTTTCAAAATAGCCAGCTAAATGCTAGAAAGCCATATTTTGGAGATCAAAGTTACACAAGGGTATGCATTAGTCAGGGTTCTCCAGAGGGGCAGAACTAATAGAACAGACATATATATGAAGGGGAGTATATTAGGGAGAACTGGCTCACACCATCACAGGGTGAAGTCCCATGATACACCATCTGCAAGCTGCAGAAGAAGGAAGCCAGGAGTGGCTCAGTCAGAGTCCAAAAGCCTCAAAAGTAGGGAAGCCAACAGTGCAGGCTTCAATCTGTGGCTGAAGGCCTGAGAGTCCCAAGAAAACCACTGGCCTAAGTCCGAGAGTCCAAAGGCCGAAGAACCTGGAGTCTGATGTCCAAGGGCAGGGGGAACGGAGGAGGCATCCAGCACGGGAGAAAGATGAAAGTGAAACTGCCTCTGCAAAAATTACAACTGAGGAAATGACGACAGTGAAAGAGATCAGACCTACCCGACTCCATCTTGCTTCTAACCTTTACGCTGTCTTTGTTCACTCCTGGGCACAGGCCAACTAACCTTGGGAAGGAATTTAGCTTATAGTTTGACTCTGAAACGAAATTGATAATAGCCGCTTCCCAGAAAGATCCCTTTCTTGCCTAGGAACCAGTCTGCCTTTGTAGGACTAACAAATTAGCTACAAGATTAGAAATTTTAAGGCCCAAGATGGCTACCTTCACGTTAGTACCCGTGTGAAGTCGGCAGGGACGGTTCCTGTCGCCTTATTGAGGGCCATATCTGGTCCTCATTCTTGGGCTTATTTGGTGTGCTGTTGAAGGGGGAGACTAGAGAAATGGCAGGGAGCCTCTTATGTGGGGCAGGTAGGCGCCTGTGGGACTGGGTATGGCATGCAGAAGCTTCTCTCTTGGTGTTCCTAGATTGATTGGTACAAGGCTCAACCTCCCACCCCCCAAAGTAGTTGATCCTTGCAACGAGAGGAGGGCCATGTTCAGAGTGTATGACATCAGGATCCTGGGAAACTTTGAAAAGCACCCCAAAGAACGGATCAGGGACCCCATATGGCTTCGAGGTTGGAAGGGGAATGAATTGCAACGCTGTATGCGAAAGAAGAAAATGGTTGGAAATAGAATGTTCGCTGATGAGCTGCACAACCTTAATAAACACATCAGCTATCTCTACAAACACTTTAACTGACATGGGAAATATCGATAGAAGAGAAAGCTGAGAACTTCAGAAAAGGCTCATCTGTCACCCTGGAGAAGGGAAGCTGTACTTTTCCTTATGAGGAAACGGCTTTGTATGCTCTCTGTAATAAAATGGGTCTTCTTTGAAAAAAAGAAAAAGAAATTTTGATTTAAAGGTCATCCAGCCTCTGGCTGTGAGTCCAAACCTCCCGAAATTGCTCCTGGGGATAACGTCACCATTGTAATCCGAAGATCAGTGCTTGAGGATTCTGCAAGACCCTGTACTCGATGGATCAGCTGATACCACCAGACTGGCTATCTGGCTCAGCCAGTTCTGCCATCGCACTCAGGAACAGAAGATGGCAAGGAACCCTCACTTTGCCCTCCCTGTGATTCCATCTCCAGCCGGATCAATCGGCACTCCTAGTTCCTGAGCCCCTGCCCCCCAAATTATCTTTAAAAACTCCGATCCGCAAATTCTTGGGAAGTCTAATTTGAGTAATAATAAAACTCCAGTCGCCGGCACAGCTAGCTCTGTGTAAATTACTCTTTCTGCATTGCAATTCCCCTGTCCCGATAAATCCGCTCCATCTAGGCAGCCTGCAAGGTGAACTCATTGGGTGGCTACAAAAGCCAGAAGACTCAGCAAGCCAGGTTCTCCCACCCTCCTGTCTGTACTAAAAATACAAAAAATTAGCTGGGCATGGTGGTGGACACCTATAATCCCAGCTACCCGGGAGGCTGAGGCAGGAGAATCGCTGGAACCTGGGAGGCAGAGGTTGCAGTGAGCCAAGATCGTGCCACTGCACCCCAGCCTGGGCAACAAGAATGAAATTCCATCTCAAAAAAGAAAGAAAAAGAAAAGAAAGAAATCTCGCTAGCTGCACATGGAGTACAATCCACATTTCTGTCCAGCCATATGTTCTAGGACCTCAGCCTCTCAGCTGAGCACCTATACATAAAGGTCCAAAAGCCCTGTATGCCCCCACAGACAGGAAACTACAAGAAATCAAAAGCTGTTCACGGAATGAAAAAGGATGAATAAAATATGTGTTCCCCAAGAGGTCCAGAGTTACAAGAATAATTTAAAACAAACATGGCCAGGTGCAATGGCTTGAACCTATAATCCCAGCACTTTATAAGGTGGAGGCAGAAGGATTACTTGAGGCCGTGAGTTCGAGACCAGCCGGGCCAACATAGCAAAATCCCATATTTATAAAAATAAAAATTAAAAAATTAGCCAGACATCGTGATGCCCACTTGTAGTCCTAGCTACTTGGGAGGCTGAGGCAGAAGGATCACTTGAGCCCAGAAGTTCAAGGTTACTTTGAGCTATGATAGCACCACTGTACTCCAGCCTGGGTGACAGAGCAAGACCCTGTCTCTAAAAATAAAAATGAAAAAGAAACAAGACTGGCTGGGCGCAGTGGCTCACACCTGCAATCCTAGCACTTTGGGAGGCTGAGGCGGGCAGATCACCTGAGGTCAGGAGTTTGAGACCAGTCTGGCCAATATGGTGAAATCCCGTGTCTACCAAAAAACACAAAATTTAGCCAGGTGTGGTGGTGCATGCCTGTAATCCCAGCTACTCAGGAGGCTGAGGCAGGAGAATTGCTGAAACCTGAGAGGCGGAGGCTGCACTGAGCCAAGATCGTGCCACTCTACTCCAGCATGGGCAACACAGCAAGACTCCGTCTCAAAAAAAAAACACAGGACTGGAAATTGAACCCAGGCTGCAAACATGAAGGCAGAGACTCATAGCCTCTGGCCCACAGGCTGGAGCACTCACAAATCCTGCAGGGGCTCCAGAACAGGCAGTTAGAGCACTTAAAGGGTTTTAACTTGTTTCAGATCTGATCTCAGCTGAACTAATTCCCTGGATGTTAGCATTTTATTTTTTTAATTTCCCTCCCTCCCTTCTTTTCTCTTTTTCTTTTTGGCAGCATCTCGCTCTCTTGCCCAGGCTGGAGTGCAGTGGCACCATCTCAGCTTACTGCAACCTCCACCTACTGGGTTCAAGTGATTCTCCTGCCTCAGCCTCTCGAGCAGCTGGGAATACAGGCACATGCCACCACATGTGCTTTTAGTAGCGATGGGGTTTCACCATGTTGGCCAGACTGGTCTCGAACTCCTGACCTCATATGATCCACCAGCCTTGGCCTCCCAAAGTGTTGGGATTACAGGCGTGAGCTAACATTTCTTTTCTGGCCTATTTCTTTTCTTTTTATTTCTTATTTTTGTTGTTGTTGTTGTTGTTGTTGTTGCTGTTTTGGGTTTTTTTGACACGCAGTTTCCATCTTATCACCCAGGCTGGAGTGCCATAGCGCCATCTCGGCTCACTGCGATCTCTGCCTTCCGGGTTCAAGTGATTCTCCTGCCTCAGCCTCCCAAGTAGCTGGGATTACAGGAGCCCGCCACCACTCCCCGCTAATCTTTTTTTATTTTTAGTAGGGATGGGTTTTCACCCTGTTGGCCAGGCTGGTCTCAAACTCCTGACCTCAGGTGATCTGCCCAACTTGGCCTCCCAAAGTGCTGGGATTACAGGTGTGAGCCACCGCGCCCAGCGTCTGTTCCAAATTTAAATATACTTTCCCCTTTTTGAGAGAAGAAAATGTGTGCATTGTGGAATTCCAAAAACACTGCTTAAGAGATGTATGGGAGCTGAGGGAACAGGCAGAAAGAGATAAGTTTGGATCATCCCAGAGGCAGAAGGAGAAGCAGCAGCTGGAAACAAACAGGAGAAAGCCTCCACGGTCTTTTTGTTTGTTTGTTTGTTTCTGTTTTGAGATGGAGTCTCTGTCGCCTAGGCTGGAGTACAGTGGCGCAATCTTGGCTCACTGCAACCTCCGCTTCCTGGGTTTCATGGGATTCTCTGCCTCAGCCTCCCGAGTAGCTGGGATTACAGGCGCCCACCATCATGACCAGCTAATTTTTGCATTTTTAATAGAGATGGGGTTTCACCATCTTGGCCAGGCTGGTCTTGAACTCCTGACCTCGTGATCCACCTGCCTTGGCCTCCCAAAGTGCTGGGATTATAGGTGTGAGCCACCTCACCCAGCCTGAAACTACTTCTAAATTTTAAAAAGAACTGTGGACGGCTGGGCATGGTGGCTCACACCTGTAATCCCAGCACTTTGGGAGGCCGAGGCTGGTGGATCACCTGAGACCAGAAGTTCGAGACCAGCCTGGCCTACATGGTGAAACCCTATCTCTACTAAAAACACAAAACATTAGCCAGGCGTGGTGCTGGGTATCTGTAATCCCAGCTACCGGGAGGCCGAGGCAGGAGAATCGCTTGAACCCGGGAGGCGGAGGTTGCAACAAGCTGAGATTGTGCCATTGCACTCTAGACTGGGCAACAAGAATGAAACTCCGTCTCAAAAAAAAAAAAAAAAAAAACTAGCCAGGCAAGGTGGGGGGGCGCCTATAATCCCAGCTCAGAAGAATCGTTTGAACCCAGGAGACAGAGTTTGCAGTGAGCCAAGATCACGCCAATGCACTCCAGCCTGGGTAACAGAGCAAGACTCTGTCTCAAAACAAACAAACAAAAAGAAATATTTCAGATAATCTTTTGTTTTCTTCTTGCAAAGAAATGACTTCATCAGAACTTCTTTTAGAAGCTTCTAAGTATCATTGAAAAATAGCTCTCTCAGTTTTTAAATTTTAGACGCAGCTTTTTCCTATTGAGTGCTAGGAAATTAAATAAATTAAAATACTAATTTACGTATTTTAAAGGCACCCCATTTTAGCTATTATAGTCTGGGGTCTTCATGGGTTAAGTGAGACCATGTTTCCAGATATTGACAGAAGGTGGCACCATAAGCATTGTCCATGAATCCAGCTGCCGTTTCTGCAGATGGATGTCTCCGTTAGAAGCACAAGTGCCCATAATTTAGATTTTCCTTCTGAATAACCAAAAAATGCCCAAGGGGAGGAATTTTGGTCACTAAAGAACAAAGTGGCCAAGCGTGGTGGCTCACGCCTGTAATCCCAGCACTTTGGGAGGCCGAAGCGGGGGGATCACGAGGTCAGGAGTTCAAGATCAGCTTGGCCAAGATGGTGAAACCCCAACTCTACTAAAAATACAAAAAATTAGCAGGGCATGGTGGCAGGCGCCTCTAATCCCAGCTACTTAGGAGGCTGAGGCAGAGAATTGCCTGAACTCAGGAGGCAGAGGTTGCAGTGAGCTGAGATCATGCCACTGCACTCCAGCCTGGGCGACAGAGCAAGACTCTGTCTCAAAAAAAAAAAAAGAAGAAGAAGAAGAATGTTTAGATTTGTCAGTTGAACCAAGTTTCAGAATATGGCCAGTTTTAAAGATGACACTTTCTCCTTGACCAAATTTCAAATGAGAGAAAAGGCTGCAAACTCTAAAAAGACAAGCAAAACCTCAGAGAGAAGTGAGAATCACAAATCTGCAGTCAACAGAATCTCTAGAGAAAAAAAATGGAAACTCCTACCTTTCAGTGGAGCTTCAGTTCCAACCCTATCAAATTATTAGTGTATAAGTCTCAATCTTCAACTAAGCTGGGAGGATTCAGATCCCAAGACTGGCCTTACCAGAGACCCCTGCCAGCCCCAGTGAGTTCAAGTAAGCAATAGTCGTTTGTGCTGGTACCAAGGCTCCAACTATTGATGAAGTAGTGGCAATCCCTGAAGGCCTGCTTCAGGTCCTATCTGGGTTGCCAAAATGTCAACCTCAAATAATGAAATTCAGGAAATATGATTAAGTATAGAGTTTATTTGAGCCCAAAGCTTGAGGATGGCTACCTGGGCACATGCCCCTAGGCTGCCCTGAACATATGTTCCCGTTAGCAGCAGTTACAGTGGGTTTTTAAGGAAAAGGAAGAGGCAGTCCCTAAGTTGTTAGCAAGAATTTGCATTAAAATAACAGAAGGTGCTGATTGGCTACGCATCGTTCTTAGTATCACTAATTCCATGTGAACATGAAGATAATGGGTGAGGCAGCCTGTCAGGAGCAAAAATTCCATCAAACAATTGCCCCGGACAGTTGCTTCTATGGTGGAAGAGGCGCTGAATGAAGTCCCACGCTCCTGCCTCTCGGGGCCTGATCATTCTGCACACCTCACAGAGCTCACACTGCCCTATTTTTCTTTTCTTACGAAAAATGGGTGGATGGCACTGGTGACCCTGGTCTGATCATCTACCCTGGTTCTAGTAACCAGATTAATTCCTTGTAATAGAGCTGTGGATTTCAGTTCAGTTCCCACGCACAGACCTTACCTCTGCTTTCTCCGACCACTTCTCCCCCACCCCAGGGACTTCACAGCTGAGACCCTCTTGCCAGCTTCCAACTCTCCAGCAGTCTTTGTCCCCAGACCGTGTCCTGAGGCTGCACTTTCTGGACATGACCACCTGCTGGACTGGCATCTGTCTTGTCACTTCTCTGGCCTCACCTCTGCGAAAGGAACACAAAACTCAGGACCCCAGTTCACTCTGTCAAAAGGAAAAGAATGAGCTGAAAGCTGAGTCATGTAAGCAGCTGCCTTTCCTTTCGTTCCTAAGCAGACGGCTACAGATAAAAGGTTCAACATCCGCTTCTCTTATGTAAACTGCTGATTTGCTGAGGAGTGAGCTGTACACAGTCGACTGTTCCCGACCTGCTTCTTTTCTCTTGCAGCGTGTGGATTACCACACTGTTCCGCTTTCGCCTCCAGCCCACTTTTCCCCTTTAAATACCGAAGCCCTCAAAGTCATCTTTGGAGAAAGGCAGAGACCGCAGACTGTTTCTGTGATACCATGTTTTATTTCCTCCCAGGCACTGTCCTTAACCTTGGCAAAATAAACTTCTAAATTGATTGAGCCCTGTCTCAAGATACTTTTTGGTTTACACCTCCGAGGCCCTACTGTTTCTAATACAGGTTTCCAGTTTGCTCATCTTTCCCAGGTAGGAAGATGCTGTTCCCAAGAGAAATGCAATTCTAACACGCAAATCCGCCCAAACACTAGGGCTCAGCATTCAGCTGTAGCCGAGCTAAGAGGATCCCATGGTCCTGCCCCACAGTCTGGGACTCATCTTGTGGAGGAGGTAAGTGAAATAGGCCCCGTCTCTCTGACTTCTACCTAACCAGAGTTGATAGTTGCCTTGGAAATTAGGTAAATCGCAGGTGAGTTGATGAATGTGGGAAACCAGATGAAAATGGCTGCTTGATGGGGTTAAAACGCAGGAGGAACAGAACCGTTCCAACGGAATGGTTCCAGCCTTGTGACATGAGGAGACTGAAAGGGTATCCCAGAGGCAGGTCACTGGCCTTCCAGCTCCACCTGCGGGTGGCCTTGGCCAGGCAACTGCAAGAGTGCAGGGCCCCGGGAGGTCGCACCTGGCAAGCGCTCAGGGAGGGTGAAGCGGACTGGGGTGTGAGAAAAGAAAAATTACACAGAGCGTCCGAGCTATGTGAGGCGTGCGAGGTTAATCCGGCCCTGAGAGACAGGTCTATGGGGCTTCAGCGGTCCCCACCCATGCCTGGCAATTGTTTAAAGGCACTATTGCTCCGGACCCGCGGCCTTCACCCATGAACTTCCTTTCCTGGAATTACGATATAAAGAACAACGTACAGCCAATTAACAGCTTCTGTTATTTTCATGTAAATTCTTGGTGAGCCATTTAAGAACTGCCCCCCTCTTAAGCTTCATAGACTCACTTGTCACTGTTGCAAATCCTATGTTCAGGGCAACTTGAAGCTATGTTCCCGGGTTACAATCTTCAAACTTGGCCCAAATAACCTCTCTACTTATATCAAGTTTGCTGGCCAGGCGCGGTGGCTCACGCCTGTAATCCCAGCACTTTGGGAGGCTAAGGCGGGCGGATCACGAGGTCAGGAGATCGAGACCATCCTGGCTAACACGGTGAAACCCCGTCTCTACTAAAAATACAAAAAATCAGCCGGGCGTGGTGGCAGAGGTGAGGGAGAATGGTGTGCCCGGCAGGGAGTTGCCGTGAGCCGAGTCCGGCCATGATCCAGCCTGGGCAGCAGAGCGAAAGTTTGCCTCAGTTTTTTTTTTCTTTTAGGTCGACGGTTCCCGCCCCGCAAGGGTGCAGGGAAGGGGACGCCCGCACTTCCTAGTGCTCCCTTAGCTGGGGTCGAGCTGAGCGCCCCCCACCGAGCCCCAGGCGGCTCTGTGGAGAAGCCCCTCGGCCCCGGGTTCGGTCTGCACTGCCAGCCCCCAGTCCCCGGCGCACAGGATCCAGCAGGGCCAGCGAGAAAGCGGGAGAGCTAGGGCCGGGCGGGGAGGGCACCGGCAGGGGGCGCGGGTTCCGAGGACCGAAAAGGCGGAGCCTCCTACGCGCACTACGTGCTCCCTACGCGCATGCGTTCCGCCCACGCGCAGGCAGCACCTCGCCTGATTGGGTAGCGCTGCCACGTCCGGGCGGGGAAGAGCGTCGTCGCGTCCGGGTGACGTCTCCCGCGGGCGTCGGCAGGGTCGGCGGCGTCGGCAGAAGTGTCGACGGCAGCGGCGGCGGCGGGTGGGAAATGGCGGAGTATCTGGCCTCCATCTTCGGCACCGAGAAAGACAAGTGAGTGGGAGCCCCCCGCCGGGGGTTGGGCGCGATCGGGGCACAGGGTGGCTGAGGCGGCGGGAGGGCGACCGGGGAGGCCCAGGCGGGCCGGCGCGGCGGCGGCGGCGGGGGAGGGGCCCGCGGCGGGAAGGAGCGGCGGCCCTTCCGGCCCCTTGCGCGCCCTCCGGAGCCGCGCGCCGCCGCCGCCTCGTGGGCCGCGCGGCGGAAAAATGGAGCGGGGTGAATGAATGGTGCTTCTTTTCGGGGCGCCGCGGCCGAGCTCTCTCCGGCCTTGGGGCCTGGACTGGCTGATCGCCCGACGTCCGGGCCTCCGAGCCGCCGGGTCCCGGAAGCCGTCTCGAGCCGCGCTGAAAGTTGCCTGGAGCATCCGGGCCTTTTCGATGTGGACACGTTTGCTCCAACTTTCAGCTGTGAATGTCCTGTCGAGCAAGCTCTGGTACCAGCCTCGCCAGTATTCAGTCGCTTATCTAACTTAGGGTCCTAAGCGTTGGTGTTTTATCTACTTAGCCAGCCTCTTGCCTGTTTAAGCGACCACTGGGCCGGCAATAAGGAGATATGACAAGGAAAAGTATGGTGGAGACTACTGGATTAACTATCTAACCACAAGAGACGTGATCCGCTCTTAAAATACAGGTGCTCCTCGATTTACGATGGGATTGCGTTCCGATAAACCCATCATGAATCGAAAATGCCTTTAATACCCCGATAAACCCATCATCTAAGTTGAAAACTTGTAAGTCGGTGACTGTTCTTGAAGACACAATTTTGATATAAGGAAAAAGATGTTTTAATTTTTTCCTTAAGGTTGCATGCCTTCCCTAATCAATCGTTAGCTTAAAAGCAAAACATTTAATTTCAGCTTTAATTGCCACCTTGGCACGTACTAATTTCCATTGAGTTGGCTGTAGTTTAGACTAAATGGAATGTTTTCAGACGTTTGAAGGATAATTCTTACTTTGAAAACCTAAAGACTCAGCATCTGGCTTAATCTACTCTTTAGTTATCTTGGCATTCTTCAGTGCCATACAAAGTTAACATGACTTTATGTTTTCAGTGATAAACCCCTAAATTTGTCACAGATGTTTTTAATGCCACTTTTTTCAAACGCTGTTTAAAATGTTTCTCTTTTCCAGGATGGAGTCTATTTTTTAAAATGTCCTCTTCACACATGGTAGAATCTCCTGTGTTGTTTGGATGAGGAGGCTATATTTCTAGCAGAATTTTAAGCCAAAATCTACCAGTTATAGTCACTCCAGAAACATTTAGTGGGGGTCAACTATAGGTCAGTTTCTGGAGACTTAAACATGGGTAAAATTTGGATATTATCCCTAAGGAACTCACGGTATGATCTTGGCGAATGAATAGACCAGCTCTACTGGAACAAGAGGCTCTTCTGAGTTTAGGGTGAAGAACTAACACATGTAGGATCGGGGCATCATTAATTTCGCCTTTTCATATTTGCATGTGGCATGACTTCTGTCTTGTAAAAGTCTATCTCCCTATATTTCTGCTATAAGCAACCACATTTCAGTCTATTGGGCTATACTATAAAGGTCATGGTTTTAATTCAGAAAAGTTGATTATTTAATCTAGGTTACTTGTGTTTTCTTTTCAGGGAGACGTGGGGTTTTAGCTTCCAGGAAACAGGATCAACTCCTAAAAAATGAAGCTGATGGTTCATATTAACTTTGTTTTAATTATTATTTAAGCTAAGAATAAAATATAGATCTCTACCAATTAAAAAATATTCAGCTTATTATATGTTTGAAGTTATAGATGTTTTCTAGATTCAGGGATCTCCTAATAGCTTGTCTGTGGTTTAATTGTATGGAATAATTGAATATTAATTGTTGAGGCCCAGGGCTTGCCCATTCTGAGGTAGTTTTTAAATAAGCTTTCTTTATTTTTAGATGACTTCCTAAAGATATGCTATTGTCTAATCAAGTTAAATAATCTCAAGATCTATAAGTTTGCAAATATATATAATCACTTTCCTCTCCTGATAAATTCGGACTTTCCCATCTTTATTGCTACCTCATAATAAATCAGTGGCTAGTCAGTCTTCATGTCCATCAAATTTCACTGAGGTTGAGGCCCTTCAATCTTAACTCTGGATTGACTGTTTAAAACATAATGGCACTTGGTAAAAAAAAAAAAAAAATTGAATTTTGAATAGAGTCTGTCTAGTAAGATGTCCTAATTCATCAGAGATCAGCTTCCCTCCCTGACATTGCTGGCACACAGGCATGATTGCTGGTTCCATTGGATATGGATCTGGATTGTCAGCGTGTTTGAACAGTATTAAGGGAGGGTTTTGCAGTAGAGACAGAAGGTGACGTAAGGTGGTTCCTAAGGTGGGTTTGGTCAGTCCCCTAATAGTTTGTTTTCAGTGTATTGAGACCAGGAGAACTGATTTACTTAGGACCTATTTTTTGAAACTCCCTGTTGGTCTGGTGTCATGGGTTTAGAGAGACTCTGAACTTCGTTTTCTGTTTTCCTTAGATAATGATAGCACTTCGTGAGCACCATATGTGAAGCACACATACGTTCTGTCTGACTCTCAGAACAGTGCCACATTGGCATTGTCATCATTTACAGATGACATCTGAGAGCTAGGGCGACTTGCCCAAGCAGCTGGTAGCAGAGTTGGGATCTTAACCCTCACCACACCGGTGTTTTCAAGAGAGAACTTCAATGTGGAGAACTGGAGAACAGATACTGCTTAAGTTACATTTAGTTTTAGACTAATGTAATACTCCATTTAAGAAAAAAACAGAACATCTGTGCAGTTAGGAAAGTGGAGGGGGTTTGAATGAGGAGGAGGCAGATTAGAGTTAGAACCGTCTTTGCTGAACAAGTAGCGTGTTTGAAGAAAGGGAAGTTGAAGTTACGTTGTCCTAAAATACAGCAAGAGGAGGTGCTTAATACCACGGAAAAAAGCCTGTGTCATGTTTCTGTGAGGTTAAAAGTAATTTGATAGTGTATGTCATGCTGCTGACATATTTCCATGTGTTTGATATCTTCTCAGCAAAATAATCAGCTCTCATTTTCCCTTACAGAGTCAACTGTTCATTTTATTTCAAAATTGGAGCATGTCGTCATGGAGACAGGTGCTCTCGGTTGCACAATAAACCGACGTTTAGCCAGGTTTGTTTGCCTTTTTTTTTTCCATGTAAATTATAAAAACTTCATGTTCTTTTCAAAGACAGTTAATTTCTACATATTAAGCAAGTCATTTTTTCTCTAGTAGTTGTATTTTCCATTTGTGTTCATAAGTGTGTTCTTTTATTTAAATAAGAGTGAGGCAGGTGAACCACTTCCAGTGGAAGGTCTGAGACCACCACTCCTTGTTTTTATCATTAGAGAAACTTTAAAAATCAGTTTTTGATGTTTGTGTGTTGGCTGTGCCTGATATTTGCTGCCCTGCCATCTTCCCTACCCTCTCTGATAGACATGAGTCCAGAGTGGGTGGCCGTGCCAGCCTTGGCTTAGCCTCTTCCAGGCACCAGTGGACACGGAGTGGGCTTTCTGCTCTTTGCTGTCTCCAGACAGTAGAGGTGATGGAGCCACCTTACAAGCTAGCATGGTTGTCACCAGGCCCATCATGCCGCTCGAGCTTCTCTGGCTGCGTCCTCACTTTCACATCCCTAGTTGAGGAAACAGCGAGTTGCATCACGTCATGGAAACATGAAAAATTAAGCTGAAAGGTAGAAAATGGGCCGTAAATTGCTCATAGCGGGTCTGTGGTTAATTGAGGAGTGCCCGTTATCTTGGGCTTAGATCCACTCTGAGTTCAGTTCAATCAAAAGTTGTGATTTTTGATAGTTTTATTTTTGGTTAATTGAAGAAAAGGCAAAGGTTTGTACACTCTAAAGGATCACTTATGGATTAAAGGGAGAAGGCACCTGTAATCGGAGCAGAAAACTTGTGCCCAAGTTGATGAGAACATTTGAAATTTGAAAATCTATGCCCAAGTCCTTCCAGATGGACGGCTGGGGAACTCCTTCCAACCCACCCTTGAAGTCTAAATGTGCAGCCTCTGAGCTGTTGAGTAGCTATTATGTGTGGCCCCTGGGAGCTGCCAGGCTCTGCCTTTGAGCTCACATCTGTCTGTATACATTTTCCTGTAAGCATTTAAGAAAATCTACCACTTGGTATAAGTGAGCTGGGAGAAGGAAACATGGGTTTTGTCCGGTTGAAGCCCATGGACGACCCCACAGCACACGGTGTTTTTAGAAGGGAAGAGGATGATGGCTTTTCCCTCCATTAAGCTAATTACCAAGTGGTTAGTATAATAGCAGCCTGTCTTTTGATAGCTCTGAACATGTGTTTCTTTTTACAAATTTCAAAATCTTGGAGAACTAGCTTTAAATTTTCTGTGTATTGTAATTGTTTTTCTTTAATGTTTTGATTTATGAACCGAGTCTCCCCTAACTAAACCAGTGGCCATGGATTGTGCTATAACCAAGCATCTTAAGTGACCACCCAGTTCTTTGATTTTGGGGGTGTCCCAAGTGTTGGGCTGAGAGAAATCAGCTGTTCTCTATTCTAAAAGTTTTCTTTAATCTGGCCGGAGGCACTTTCTTTATGTTTTTCTGGATCATAGATTACCTGAGAATGTGAAATGTGAAGTTAATTTAGGCACTCCGGATCAGTGCTGGGGAGAGCCCATTGGAGCTCGATGGGGTCAGTAGTATGTGTCAGCTTAAGCATCCTAGTTTGATGTGTGGGTTTGTTTTGGTTGGTTTTAGGCAATCCTAGCCACCCTTGGCTTTCCCATTAGACTGCATTGCCTCTTTACGTTAAGCTTCCTTCATTAAATAGCCACTGCCAGAATACCTGAGTGAGACCAACTGAATTTTACTATTGAATAATTGGGCTCAGTTTAGCTTTTCATCAGGGTTGTCATGCTACGGTCATTTCAGTTCAAAGTTGAGTCAGGTCAGCTTTGGGAAGCCTCCCAGGCCTGAGTTCAGTTGACTCAGGGCAGTACTTGACGGCTTATGGAAGAGACGGGGCCCTGATACAGGTCTGAGTGGTTCAGTGTGGACAGTTTGTCAGACCTCCCTCTTAGGTGCGCTTCCCAGCTGCACACCTTTGACTGAGGGACTCTTCATACAACCACTCCCCTTTAAACAGAGCTAGAAATGGAGCTGGCTG
Source organism: Hylobates moloch (assembly GCF_009828535.3). Taxonomy (NCBI): domain Eukaryota; kingdom Metazoa; phylum Chordata; class Mammalia; order Primates; family Hylobatidae; genus Hylobates; species Hylobates moloch. The sequence goes on from NW_026652289.1 coordinate 3,336,791, forward strand.
GTTTTGTAAAACCACCATTTACAAAACTGCTTCACATGGATATTGTTAAGACTAAACATTTATTTTTCTAAATCATGCGAGTGATTGCTTTAGCTTGTAAATCTCTAGCATAATTCAGGGTGGGTTTCTTTATAAGCTGCTTACAGTGATATGGACATTAAGATTCATGTAATATATTAGCCTACTAACTTAAACATGGTTTGTTTTTTCAGACAACTTGATTTTAAGAAGAACGGTACAGTGTAAGGTTTCAAGTCTGCCTGATCCAGTTTAAAGCACAAGGGCTAAAAGGATTTTTTTTCCTTAAAAGAAGGATCGGAAAAGAGCAAATGTTTTAAGCTATTGTATTATGTAAACAGAGATCCCACCAAGAAAGTGTAAATCAGAGCCGGGTGTCCATGACAGTTGACAAACCTGTTTGGTGTGCCTGTTTTGCTAGGAGACCAGAGAACTTGAAGTACTGCAGACAGCTGAGTTACGCATTTGGTTTTGAAAAATTATCTTGTGTGAGGAATATGATTATAATGTGAATTTTTCCACTTCTTGGTGTCTGCTAGCTTGAAGTACAAGAAAATGTTAGTATTCTCCTATTTATCTTGCATTGAAACACTTTGGCGTTGAAAACGTGGGACTACTCAGAGCAATACGGTTTCTTCTTGGTTGCTGGCTGACTTGGCCCAAGCCCCTGCTCAAACTCTGTTTTCATAATATGATGGTTTTGGTGTACTCTTCAGAAGACAAATGTCTGACTCGCGGGACAAAACAAACGTTTAGCCATTTGCAAACAAATTGTCTCTTTGCAATTGTCTAATATATGCACAGCAGCCAGTAGAATTCCCCTTTTTATTTTTTTTTCCCCGCAGACCATCTTGATTCAAAACATCTATCGTAATCCCCAAAACAGTGCACAGACGGCTGACGGCTCACACTGTAAGTCCCACAGTTGGAGAAATTTTTTTAAAACAATGGTGTTAAAGAGCCCACTCTTAATTGAGACAAATAATGTTGGCTTCTGAGCTGCTGACATAGAGCTGTTGCAAACAGGACAAGGTGCTGGAACTCCTTGGCGCACACAGCAAGAACTTGATACTTGGCCACGTTCAGGAGGCTTTTCCCTTCTAGGGAGGGTCACTGGCCCGGCCACCTCCATTGATTGACATTTGTCATGAGAGCAGGTCCATCCATGTGAAACGGATTTCAACATTTTGAGCCGTTCATTGGTCTTTACAGTGACTGAACCCCTGGCCTTTATTAAGTTCTTTGTGTAAAATTAAAACTCTTAGGAATATTAAGGAATCGATAAGGTAAGTTGCCCAGTAAGTGTGGGTTTTATTTCACCATTATAATTTTTCCTCCAGGAAGTGGAGATTTCATGATATGTAACAATTGTATTTCTCTAATACAGTAATTTTTTCCATCAGTTTATGTAAGCGTTATTCTTTCCGAGTTCATTAAAAATTTTCTGCCACATCTAAGAACATTTTGGTGCTAGTCTGGAAACTATTTGTGCTTTTACCTGAATTGGAATTTTGAAAAGGAGAGTTTTCACGTTCTGTAAGCAGAAGTACAAGATGGGCATATCATGAGACCTCCGTTACACCGCAGTGTTAGGGATTCAAGGCAGCCGCCAACTGAGATAACGCCTCTGCTTCTCCAGAAAATAACTTGCTCTCTTTTCAGCACTGAATCTCAACTGAAGCACTTGCCAGAGGCAGCCGGTTAAGTGTTTACCTTTAATTTTCCATAATATAAAGTTGTTGCGTTTTGTATTTCAGACCATTGCCCTCTTGAACATTTACCGTAACCCTCAAAACTCTTCCCAGTCTGCTGACGGTTTGCGCTGTAAGTTCATACAAGTTCCTTCCCCGGTTCCCTGGGCTTGCGTGTCAGAGCTCAGTGTCCACTCCATCTGGTCTGCCGTGCTAGTGTCAAGGACCGCGTTTCACTAGAGGTGGCAAGGAGCTTTCGTCCCACTGACCCCACGGAAACCTCTGTTGGAGATTTGAGCTCCCACCGTGTGTTAAAAAGGGAAAAAGTAACTGGAAAGGGTGCCCTTTAAAACAGTCTGGAGCTGGGCCAGGCGCGGTGGCTCACGCCTGTAATCCCAGCACTTTGGGAGGCCGAGGCGGGTGGATCATGAGGTCAGGAGTTCAAGACCAATCTGGCCAACATGGTGAAACCCCATCTCTACTAAAAATACAAAAATTAGCTGGGCGTGGTGGCAGATGCCTGTAATCCCAGCTTCTAGGGAGGCTGAGGCAGAGAATCGCTTGAACCCGGGAGGTGGAGGTTGCAGTGAACCGAGATCGTGCCGCTGCACTCCAGCCTGGGCGACAGAGAGACTCCGTCTCCAAAAAAAAAAAAAAAAAAAAAACCAGTCTGGAGCTGCTGCTGCCCCTTCTTCCTTTACGTTGGCCGTCATCCTGGAGGGAATGTACTGGAATTAAATGTCGAGTCATATTCTTCCCTCTTAGAGCAACAATATTTGAATGTTACTCTCACTTTCTGGAATTTTAAAAAGCAAACTTTTTAAGTTATTTTTTCAGATTTTATTTCTCATTAGCCTTTTTTCCTTGAACTCCATTTTGGAGTGCACCCTGTAGTTGTGAGAGCATTTTTCTGACAGCATTCCCCAAATGAGGGTCTGCAGCTTGCACTGATCCCTGAGTTCCTCACCCACCAGCCCCGTGCCGACCCGTCTAACCCGTGTGGGGGTGCTCCACTCAAATAGGCCCTTGGCAGAAAAGATTGTCCGTTCTGTCCACACACTGCCTGGATACAGTCTCCAGCTCTAGGAGATGGAATTGGTTTGCTCCATTTAGAAACAGATCGAAACTGGGCATTCAGTAGATGCTGCCAATTTCTTCCTGTACTGGGAAATACTAAATTTAGGTTGTGAATATTTACTTAATGATAATTTTTAGAGAAGGAAATATCGTAGATGAGTATGATTAGAAAGTTCAGAAAACTAAAATTTGATTTTTACAGCCATCCAACTATAGAATCATTGGAATTTAGTCATTTATGCATAAATTAAAATGAACACCTGGACTCTTGTTAAAATCAAAAAGTCCAAACCAAAGATAGGCACTTCCCATTCACCATTCTGTTTTAAAGCAGTAAAAATTGAGGTGCCCTTGGATATCCACAAGCCTAAATTGTGTACACCCTTGAACCAGAGCCCCTCAGTTAATGGGGTGACCGACATGGGGTAGATGATCCCAGGGGGCATTCCCCTCTCGAGCTGGCCCCGCACCGGGAGGCTTCCTCGCACGCAGTGCTGCGCATTTCTGTGTGTGGATGAGATTTTCTTGTCAACTTTTCCTGCCAAGACACTAAATGCTTTTCAGTGCTAATACTGACCTGATAGTAGAGGTTTCTTTCCCTGAGTCGGATGGTAGCAGGATTTACTTGGTAACCCTTGGTTTAAAATACCTGTTTTTTTGTTTGTTTGTTTTCTTTTGTTTTTTAAGGAAATAGATCAATAGGCGGAGGGAAATGTTTCTATATGCACTTATTAAATAATTTTTGTTAACAACCCTGCCCTGGGATAAAAGTGAATGGAAGTACATGATTGAGTAACAGTAATTAATTCTTTGCCCTGATCGTTTATTTGGGGACTGTATATGCTTTATTGACTGACAATAGAATGTTGTATTAGTTTTCATTGTGTCTTTATTTGCAGTTCACAGCACTTTTGTTTTGCATATGCTACAAACTAAAAGTTTAGCAATTATGTTATATTCCAATTCTGGGGTCCAGATTGTACAAATTAGATGAAATTAATTCATCATTTTAGGAAGAAATCAATTACCTAAAATTACTGGCTCTTTTTAACATACCCTTTAGTATGTAGAAAAATAAGCTTCAAATGCGTGGGTTAAAGTTAACTATCAATCCCAGTTTAAGAATGATATTTCTGTAAGAAAACTGCTTTATTTTCCCAGTTGTATTTAACGTAGGCTGAGTCATAAATAAGTTTTTAATTGCATCTTAATGCAATTCTCTGCCTTTCAAGTCACTTTTGATTGAAACATTTTAAGCAGAATAAATATAGCCAATAATTTAAAATAATCACCCCAAAACCATTTCTCAAAGCTGCTGAAACTTTGAGCATGTGAATATTTTTCTCCTCTTCACATTCTTCTGATGTGGGAAGGAAGTGAATTTGAAATACTAAAATCTGCCCTTTGGAATAGGCTTCTTTGGCTGTTTATAACATGATTTCTACTCGGGGAGGAAGGTACATTCCCAATAGCTTTTCAATTGGGATATCCTGGATATGATTGGCAGGCTGTCCAAGTAGTTACACTTAATAAAATTTGGGTTTGAAAGCAGATTCCTGGAAGTTCAAAAATAACTAAAACAGCCCCAGATAGGTTAGAAAGTGAACTTAAATCATTCTCAGAATTAGAAAATAAGACGTTATTTTTTATCTTTAAAGATAAAATGGGGGCCGGGCACAGTGGCTCACGCCTGTAATCCCAGCACTTTGGGAAGCTGAGGCAAGTGGATCACGAGGTTGAGAGATTGAGACCATCCTGGCCAACATGGTGAAACCCCGTCTCTACTAAAACTGCAAAAATTAGCCAAGATCACTCCACTGCACTCCAGCCTGGAGACAGTGAGACTCCATCTCAAAAAAAAAAAAAAAAAAAAAAAAAGATAAAAAGAGTTTCGAGCAAGCTCAAAGACCTGTGTGCCAGCAGTCAGATGCCCACGTTGGGTGCACAGGCTAAGGCAGCTGGCCCAATCTGGAAACCAGTCAGGCTTTTGCCAGCCCCTAATCTAGCTGATTTGAACATGTTTGTTGATACACCAGCTCTGTGATTTCTCAGGTTTAGAGAACTCTAGAATTTGATAGAGTGGGCCAGGCGCAGTGGCTCACGCCTGTAATCCCAGCACTTTGGGAGGCTGAGGTGAGCAGATCACGTGAGGTCAGGAGTTTGAGACCAGCCTGGCCAACATGGTGAAACCCCATCTCTACTAAAAATACAAAAATTAGCCAGGCATGGTGGTGCGCGCCTGTAGTCCCACCTACTTGGGAGGCTGAGGAAGGAGAATTGCTTGAACCTAGGAAGTGAGGTTGCAGTGAGCCAAGATCGCGCCACTGCTCTCCAGCCTGGAGTGGACAGAGACTCCATCTCAAAAGAAAAAAAAAATTAATTAAGTTTGATAGAATGATGATGGGGATAGAGTGTAAATTTGCCAAATCTCCCATGCAACAGACATGATTTTACCTAATACGTGTGAATTATGAAGAATAAACTGATGAAAATAGTTTGGGAATATAAAACTTAAGAATGCTTGCGCCGGGCATGGTGGCTCACGTCTGTAATCGCAGCACTTTGGGAGGCCGAGGCAGGTGGATCACGAGGTCAGGAGTTCAAGACTAGTCTGGCCAAGATGGTGAAACCCCATCTCTGTTAAAAATACAAAAATTAGCCGGGCGTGGTTGTGGGCACCTGTAGTCCCAACTGCTCGGGAGGCTGAGGCAGAGAATCGCATGAACCCAGGAAGCGGAGGTTGCAGTGAGCCAACATCGCGCCACTGCACTCCAGCCTAGGCGACAGAGTGAGACTCGGTCTCAAAAAAAAAAAAAAAAAAGGAAGAAAAAGAATGCTTTCATCAGCAAAACATTGTACCATTCCCTTTATTTGAGGGCGTCCACAATACTGTAACGTTGCGTGGGAACTGTCCTCCTGAATCTTCATGGTTGCTTGGATTGTAATCACATCAGAAGAATATGAGAGCATGCCATGGCTGGCGGTCCGTAAAAGACTAGTTAGGAACATCAGGTTTTAATCGTTGACCCTGCTTTCAGGTTTCATTTTAAACTTATAGAAGAGGGGAAGACATCAGTGTGCTTACTTGTCCTTTACTCTAAATCTTAAAAGGAAGAAAATTTTAATATTTCTTAGTTTGAGCCCAGGTGCGGTGTCTCACGCCTGTAACTGCAGCACTTTGGGAGGCCAAGGCAGGCAGATCGCTTGAGGTCAGGAGTTCAAGACCAGCCTGCCAACATGGTGAAACCCTGTCTGTACTAAAAATTAAAAGAAAAAAAAAATTAGCCGGGCCTGGTGGCGGGCGCCTGTAGTCCCAGCAACTCCGGAGGCTGAGACAGGAGAATCGCTTGAACCCCAGAGGTGGAGGTTGCAGTGAGCTGAGATGGTGCCACTGCACTCTAGCCTGGGCGACAGAGCAAGACTGCATCTTGTGGGTGTAAAAAAAAAATTCGTAGTTTGAGAGTCAACTTTTTCCTCACAGTTTCTGAAAATGTGGCCCTTTTGATGCTGATTAAAGCTGGTTGTGATTTTAACACCTTAGTAGCCAGAATCGAGACTGTCATGGGGGCATTTAAAATCGCACCACACTTGACACCATTCACAAGTAGCCATGTGGCTCAGTCTCCTGAGTGCTCCTGCAGAGTGCAGCTCTGACAGGCTTTTCTCTAGATAATCTCGTGTGTGTTACTGTAGCAGTTTGAGTTTAAGCACAAGAGTTCACTCAGTTAACACGTTCTAACCAGCAAGATTTCTGTTGTTTCCAGGTGCCGTGAGCGATGTTGAGATGCAGGAACACTATGATGAATTTTTTGAGGTGAGAGAATTGACCTGTAACTAATAGACCTGTTGATCTTCTATATCTGTTTGGAAGGATTTAAAATGTTTCTCTGCTAATAAACATACATGAGTTATATCTAATGACACTTTGTAATGTATAACAGTCTTAAACCACTGTGATCTCCCTTCAGGAGGTTTTTACAGAAATGGAGGAGAAGTATGGGGAAGTAGAGGAGATGAACGTCTGTGACAACCTGGGAGACCACCTGGTGGGGAACGTGTACGTCAAGGTAGGAGCCAGGGCGAGACGGCGGCGTGGCCACTTTGTGTGCCGGGGCCAAGGCCGACAGGCGAGAGCGAGACAGTGGTGCAGCCGCTTAGTGTGCCGGGGCCAAGGCCGACAGGCGAGGATGGAGTGCCTGCCGCTGTGCACCTTGAGATCCTGGATGCTCAGGTGCACAGCAGGGCTCGGGTGCACTGGCTCGGCACCTACCGGCTGCGTCATATGTGGCGGTGGCCAGCCTGCACATGCGCCCAGCCAGCAGAACTGAAGGACGGACCGTACACCGCGGCCATTGTTATTTCAGTGTAGAATATTTAGTACCTGTTGGTTAGAAGCTGTTTGGACTAAGGAAAAGTTAGGTTTACTCACATGTTTGGTTTCTTTTTCTTTTTTAGTGAATAAAACTTTATTTGCCTACACAGCCATATTTGCTCCCTTAACCAGTTGAATTTGAAAATGAAAGCAACATTTGGCAAAATTTTGGACTATCTTGAAGTTAATCTCATTGAAAATAAAGGATTTTTCAATTATCCTGTAATGCTATTTCACCTTATTATACTTGAGTGTGTATCTCTCTCTCTGATACATACTTGGATTGGTGATTCAGAAAGCGTTACTAAAGCGTGGATGGCAAGCACTTTTGTTTTTGTCTTTTCAGTTTCGCCGTGAGGAAGATGCGGAAAAGGCTGTGATTGACTTGAATAACCGTTGGTTTAATGGACAGCCGATCCACGCCGAGCTGTCACCCGTGACGGACTTCAGAGAAGCCTGCTGCCGTCAGTATGAGATGGGGTGAGTGAGGAGCGGCCAGTGACGTGGCTGAGCACAGTCCGGGGCTGTGTGCACACGAGGTAGTAAGTGTCTCCTTCCAACCCACCCACAGAGAATGCACACGAGGCGGCTTCTGCAACTTCATGCATTTGAAGCCCATTTCCAGAGAGCTGCGGCGGGAGCTGTATGGGCGCCGTCGCAAGAAGTGAGTATTCCTGTGCCCATTGTTAAGCTGAGTGGCTTCTTTCTCCCCTCACAACCGCCCCCCCTTCCAAAAAAAAAGTTGGGGGCATAGGTGTCATTTCTGTTTTTTAAAAGGCAGTGCTTAGAACGTAGTACATATTTTTAAATATCCAAATGTCCTCTTTGGAGAAGAATATTCACCTGCACACAGGTAACTTCATTATCCAACTTCTCAAGTAGAGATCAGATCTTAGTAATCAAGCAAGAGGGTGGTTAACTGGGCAGCCGCGGACGTGAAGCTTGTGGAGAAAGTGGGCGTGCAGTTTATTCCCCCAGATACTATGAAGAAGAAGAATAGACGTTGTAACCTCCTTTAGATCAGGGATGGCTTCCCTGGGACACATTGGAAGAAGAATTGTCTTGGGCCACACATGAAATACACTAATGATAGCTGATAACTTTTTTTTTAATTGCAAATAAAATCTCATGTTTTAAGCAAGTTGATGAATTTGTGTTGGGCCGCAGGTTGGACAAGCTTTTTGCTTTACATATTTCACATGTCCACTGGGGTCTTTGGTTTTGTTTGTTGGTTTTAGGGCATTTCATTATGTCTTGGGATCGGTGGCATCCTCCCTTCGGGACACTGGCAGAATCAGGCCCAGCAGTCACATCTCTCTGATCCTACATTTAAATGCCCGACAGTCAGGTCACAGAGCAGAGAAAATCAAGATGTCAGAATCGAACTGATTGAGTTCTGAGTCGGGACAGGTTCTCATCCCTCTTCTGTTAAATATGGACTAGGAGATCGATGGGTGGTGATTGTTTTATTGTCAGCATTCAAGAAGCATAAAAGAAAAACAGGCCTGCTCTCCCCAGCCCAAAAACCGGCCTGATGGACACAGTAGCTATGAGCGCCTGAAGCGTGGGGTCAGTGAGGGTTGAAGATGGTGTGTGTCCAGCTCATTTTCATTATGATCTCCTGTGATCGTTTGAGTTGGTTCTAGAAGAAGACAGAAGATGGAAGGCATTACACCTGTTCACTTCTAAGCTGCACATTTTTTTCTCCTGAAGCTTTTAATACCTGAAATCAGGGTGCCTCTCAGTCATGGAGTGTAGTCTCTTTAGTGTGTTTCTTTATCAGTGCCGTTGGCTTGAGGAGATGCGCGGTGTTGCAGAGTGTGGGTGTGGTTCTGTGCTGCACACTCTGGTTTGGATGGCACGGTTTTGTTTCTTTTCCTTGGTTGCAGGCATAGATCAAGATCCCGATCCCGGGAGCGTCGTTCTCGGTCTAGAGACCGTGGTCGTGGAGGTGGCGGTGGCGGTGGTGGAGGCGGCGGCGGACGGGAGCGTGACAGGAGGCGGTCGAGAGATCGTGAAAGATCTGGGCGATTCTGAGCCATGCCATTTTTACCTTATGTCTGCTAGAAAGTGTTGTAGTTGATTGACCAAACCAGTTCATAAGGGGAATTTTTTTTAAAAAACAACAAAAAAAAAAACATACAAAGATGGGTTTCTGAATAAAATTTGTAGTGATAACAGTATTCTTGGTGTAACATTTCTTGTGGAAGTTCTTTAAATTTCTTTTTCTTTGTAAATCTGCTAGTCATCTTGGAGGTAAAGATTAATATCCATCTGCCACTTTGAGTATAAATGAAATGGTATTTTTTATCTTAGGGCATGAAATAAAACACATACCAGGTGAGATCTACATGTTAAATAATCCAGAGTTTCTCGAGGCTGTCATGGAACGCCTTTTGGGGTTTCTTTTGTAACTGGTTAGTGAAGAAGTGCTTAGCTGTAATCAGTAGACACACTGTAGACTGCACTGGTGTTGGGAAGAAGGCTGATCCTGTGATGAGACACAGTGGGTGGGCCCGACTCATGTTACCTTCTCGTTCCTGCGAGTTTGTGTCAAGAACCCAATGCCTTCCTGGGAGGCGCGTGGGAGGGAGCATGGATGCTCGCGTGGCACACTGAGGGCCGGTAGTCTGTGTCTGTGTTTCCTTATGCCAGTGTCTGTGGGAGACACCAGAAGCCTGTGGTGCAGATCCGCCTTTAGTCTTTAGACACTCTGGTGTTACTTTCCCCAAGCTACTCGGGTGGCGTGTGCTGGTGGTGTGACTGGTGACAGCCAGCTGACCAGTGTGGGGCTCCTGCCACAAGTCAGTGCTGGGGGCTGAGCATTTCATTCCTAAGACCAAAACATTCCAAGCGAGGCCATCCCAAACCATGCCCAGGTGTCCACATACCTCATCCTCAAAAACCTCCCGGCTCTGGGTGGGAGTCGCCCAGGCTCTCCTGCCCTGCTCTGCTCCTCGTGGGGGCTCAGTGACAGAGATCCCGCTGGTGGAGTAGGGGAGTGGCTAGGCCCTAACTACACACCCAGTGAAGATTGGCAGGACATGCTACTTGGCCAGTGTATCTCATGAACGCCTATTTGTATGTGATGAAGTTCAAAAAGGTGATGCTGTCGATTGACCTGGGAGGCTGAAGTGAGCTATGATCATGCCACTGCACTCCAGCCTGGGCAACACAGTGAGACCTTGTCTCTTAGAAAAAAATAGGTTTGTATATTATAGTAGTGGGCAGATAATTTTAGATGGGTTGGTGGCAGCGTTTGGCGATGTGGGTGGTGGGCAGAAATTTTAGATGGGTTAGTGGCAGTGTTTGGCGATGTGGGCAGATGATAATTTTAGATGGGTTAGTGGCAGTGTTTGGTGATGTGGGCACCACTGCACTCCAGCCCGGGTGACAGAGTAAGATTGCGTCTCAAAAAAAAATAAAAGTAAGTTGAATCAGCTGGGCACGACGGCTCACACCTATAATCCTAGCACTTTGGGAGGCTGAGGTGGGTGGATCACCTGAGGTCAGGAGTTAAAGACCAGCCTGGTAGGCTGGGCGTGGTGGCTCATGCCTGTAATCCCAGCACTTTGGGAGGCTGAGGCAGGCGGATCACAAGGTCAGGAGATCAAGACCATCCTGGCTAACACAGTGAAACCCCGTCTCTATTAAAAATACAAAAAATTAGCTGGGTGTGGTGGCGGGTGCCTGTAGTCCCAGCTATTCGGGAGGCTGAGGCAGGAGAATGGCGTGAACCCGGGAGGCGGACCTTGCAGTGAGCCGAGATCACGCCCCTGCACTCCAGCCTGGGTAACAGAGCAAGACTCCGTCTCCAAAAAAAAAAAAGACCAGCCTGGCCAACATGGCGAAACCCCATCTCTACTAAAAATACAAAAATTAGCCAGGCACGGTGGAACGCACCTGTAATCCCAGCTACTCGGGAGGCTGAGGTAGGAGAATAGCTTGAACCCGGGAGACGGAGGTTGCAGTGAGCCAAGATTGCACCACTGCACTCCAGCCTGGGCGACAGAGTGAGACTCCATCTCAAAAAAAAAAAAAAAAAAAAGTTGAATCATAGGAAATTGCCATTTTTTTGTGGGTCAAAAGGTTACATTTCAGCAATTTCAGGTGGTTCCAACTGGGGCTGACTGTCGTCGTGGGAGGACCACAAAGTCCCATGGGTAAGAGTGGGCCCAGGAGTCCCGCCACCTGGTCTCACCCGGCTCTGCTCCCTGTTCCTGCGCACTCGTCTTTCTCTTCTGTAAAGGGATGGCCAGGTGGTGCCCCTCCTTCAGCGTTAGGAAGATCCTGTCGGGTAACACAGGTGAAGCTCCCAGAGCAGGGCCTGGCACATCCGCAGTCAGTGCATGGCAGTCAGTTGTTGTCATTGTCAGTAGCAATAGCATTAGTAACCATAGCTGGGTGTGGTGGCTCACACCTGTGCTCCCAGCTACTTGGGAGGCTGAGGCAGGAGAATCACTTGAGCCCAGGAGGTCGAGGCTGCAGGGCACCATGAATGCACCACTGCACTCCAGCCTGGGAGACAGAGCGAGACCCTGTCTCTAGAAAAATGAAAGATACAGGCTGGGCGTGGTGGTTCACGCCTATAATCCCAGCACTTCGGGAGGCTGAGGCGGGCGGATCACCTGAGGTTGGGAATTCGAGACCAGCCTGACCAACATGGAGAAACCCCGTCTCTACTAAAAAATACAAAATTAGTTGGGCATGGTGGCGCATGCCTATAATCCCAGCTACTTGGGAGGCTGAGGCAGGAGAATCGCTTGAACCCGGGAGGCGGAGGTTGCAGTGAGGCAATATCACACCACAGCACTCTGGCCTGGGTGATAGGGTGAGACTCCGTTTCAAAAAAAAAAGAAAAAGAAAAGATACGGTATTAGTAACTGAAGGTGGGATGTGGGGGTGTGGGGGTGGGGCAGACACGCAGAACGGGGAGCAGGAACTCTGCTTGCCCAAATGCAGAGTGGAGAGATGGCGTGAAAGTGAGCGAGTGCACACGTTACTCTTGGAAAATGACACAGCATTGCTGGAAGACGTATAGCCGACCTGAGACACAGACGGCCTGCATTCCTGGGCCAGCAGACTCGTTCAAGTCAAAAGGAATAAATGTAACCAAAGAAGTGTGAGACTTACCCCAAATCCCAAAACACCACTGAAAAAAAATTAAAGATCCAACCTCCTCCTGGACGCCTGGGCTCTGGAACCCTCCCCTCGGAACGATCTTGGCCACCGTCCTACCCAAATCCTCCCCGCCTCTCATACCCAAAGGGCATTGTTGTTGCTATAGCAGCAGCCCCTTCAGCCCCTCAGATGCTCCAGCTCCTTATTCTAGAACTCTCCATCAGCAGTTCTTTCTCTCCAGTGACGCTGCCTGTCCATGGACCCACCAGCTTTTCAGTGTCCCTGCCGCCTGCTGCCCATCCTTCCCGCCCTGCCCAGCGCAGATCCCTGCAAACAAATGCAGCTCAGCCTCCCTTCTGTGCCGTCTCCCACCAACACACTCAGACAAAACTTCGCTCTCACACATAACCCAGCCTGCAAACAGCCCCAGTCCCAGTGGCTCCCAGCAAAGGGCATTTTGTTCTTGCCCTGCCGGGCTCTGCAGGGCTGGGCCCCGGGCTGCAAGTTGAGGTCAGGGCCGCTGTCCCTGAGGTCTCAGCTGCAGACAGGCACACTCCCTTCTGCTGTGTGTCCCAAGGGGTGAAGCAAACCAGGGCTCAGCCCAAATCCAAAGGGTGGGTAAGTTTCCACCACTGCCGTGACTTGGGCAGGGAGAGAGAATCTCGTAAACACACACGACCATCTCCAGCGCTCTTCCCCCTGCTCTGCCACGTGGGCCACTCACCACAGCCAGAGAAAAGCACAGCCGTGCTGCCAGGGGCCTGGGAAATTAGTGAATGGAAATTTGCAGGGGCCCTCAGTGCTACCCACCTCTCCTCCCTCCTCCTTCCCTTCTTCCTCCTCCTCCTTCCCTTCCTCTTCCTCCTCCTCCTCCAACCTCCTCCAGTTCTGAGGGCCCAGCCTTCCGGCCACCAGGGGATGGTGCAGGCCCAGGCCTCTCCCCTCTGCTCGCACCCCAGTGGGGTAGCGGTTTATCCTCTGTCCACTCGTGACGTGTGCACTTTCTGCATACGTGTTATACTCTGAACAAAAGTAACAACAACCAAACCATCAGCTCAGCCTCTCTGTCCACTTGCTGCTGAGCAGCTGTCAGGCCTATTCCTTTGAGGAAACAGGTGATTAGAAGGAAGCTCTTCCACCATGTCCACAGGACACCAGCATTCCTGCGTCTCTGGCTCTGCGCTCCTTCCCATTACAATGTGGCCGGCCAGGCCCTCCCCGGGGCTCTGCTCCTGCAATGCCTCCTCTCATGTAGGCAGACAGAGAAATGAGGCAGAGGCTAGAAAATGATGAGGGCCAGGGAGATGTGTTTTTCTTTTTTCTTTTTTTTTTGAGATGGAGTTTCGCTCTTGTTGCCCAGGCTGAAGTGCAGTGGTGTGATCTCAGCTCACTGCAACCTCCACCTCCCAAGTTCAGGTGATTCTCCTGCTTTAGCCTCCCGAGTAGCTGGGATTACAGATGCCTGCCACCACACCCAGCTTTATTCTTTCTTTCTTTCTTTCTTTCTTTTTTTTTTTTTGCATTTTTAGTAGAGACGGGGTTTCACCATGTTGGCCAGGCTGGTCTCGAACTCCTGACCTCAGGTGATCCACCCACCTTGGCTTCCCAAAGTGCTGGGATTACAGGCGTGGGCCATTGCACCGGCCAATGTTTGTATTTTTAGTGGAGACTAGAGACAGGGTTTTGCTATGTTGACCAGGCTGATCTCAAACTCCTGACCTCAGGTAATCCTCTCACCTTGGCCTCCTAAAGTGCTGGGATTACAGGCGTGAGCCACCCCACTTGGCCATTCGTGCACTTTCAGTGATCAGGTGTAGTTTTTTCGTTTTAAAATAGGACCTATGGCTCACACTGATATAACTAAGTGAATAAATAAATGGGGGGAAGGAAAACTCTGATAATGGAATGCCAAATGGTAAACGGAGGAGTGATGGGCTTAGAAAAACCACTATTCAGCAACCATTTTATTTATTTATTTAATTAATTTATTTATTTATATTTTTTGAGATGGAGTCTGGCTCTGTCGCCAGGCTGGAGTGCAGTGACACAATCTCAGCTCACTGCAACCTCCAAGTCCCTAGTTCAAGTGATTCTCCTGCCTCAGTCTCCCAAGTAGCTGGGATTACAGGCACGCACCACCATGCCCAGCTAATTTTTGTATTTTTAGTAGAGACGAGGTTTCACCATGTTGGCCAGGATGGTCTCAATCTCTTGACCTCGTGATGCGCCTGCCTCAGCCTCCCAAAGTGCTGGGATTACAGGCGTGAGCAGCTCAGCAACCATTTTAATAAAAATCATTTCAGACAAAATCTTCAGTAAGTGTTAAAACTAGAGAGTGGTCTGGCTGCAGTGGCTTACCCCTGTAATCCCAGCACTTTGGGAGGCCGAGGCAGGTGGATCACCTGAGGTCACGAGTTCGAGACCAGCCTCTCCAACATGGTGAAACCCCGTCTCTACTTAAAAAAAAATACAAAAAATAGCCTGGTGTGGTGGTGGGCACCTGTAATCCCAGCCACTGGGGAGGCTGAGGCAGAAGAATCGCTTGAACCCGGGAGGGGGAGGTTGCAGTGAGCTGAGATCACACCACTGCACTCCAGCATGGGTGACAGAGCAAGATTCTGTCTCAAAAAGAAACAAAACAAAACAAAATAACAAGTTAGAGAAACCAGAGAGACTGAGTGACAGACAGATTCATACACTATACCTGCGCACGTGTGTGTGTGTGTGTGTGTGTGTGTAGAGAGAGACAGAGGGAGCAAATGTAGTAAAAACTTTACATTTGAAATAACAATGAGTTTCTGATAATAGAAGCAAAAAAAAATTAACATTTGGAAAATCTGGATGAGGGAATATGACATTCTGTATGGTTCTTGTCACTTTTCTAATCTAAAATTACGTTAAAATTTTTAAAAAATTAAAAAGTATTTGGGCTGTGTAACAAATTACTGCAAACTTGAGTGGTTTAAAACAACACACATTGGGCTGGGCGAGGTGTCTCACTCCTGTAATCCTAGCACTTTTGGGAGGTCGAGGTGGCTGGATCACCTGATGTTGGGAGTTTGAGACCAGCTTGGTCAACATGATGAAACCCCCTCTCTACTAAAAATACAAAAATTAGCCTGGCATGGTGGCGCACGCCTGTAATCCCAGCTACTCGGGTGGCTGAGGCAGGAGAATCGCTTGAACCCGGGAGGCTGAGGCTGCAGTGAGCCAAGATCTCGCCATTGCACTCCAGCCTGTGTGACAGAGACTCTGTCTCAAACAACAACAACAAAAACAACACCGTTTGTCATCTTTCTCTCCCGCAGGCTGGCTGAAGGCTCTGGGGGAGGCCCTCCCCACCTTTCCCAGCCCTGGGGAGGCCGCCAGCCATCCCTGCCGTTTCTCATCTGGTGGCAGCACGTATCATCTCTGCCGCCTTCTCCACATGGCCGTTTTCTCTCCGCGTGTCTGTGTCCACGTCTCTCTTCTTATAAAGGCTGGACAGGATTTTTTTTTTTTTTTTTTTTTTTGAGACAGTCTCGCTCAGTCGCACAGGCTCGAGGACAGTGGCGCGATCTCGGCCTCCAATGCCACCTTCCAGAGCCTTCGTGATGTAACTCCATCCCTGTCCCCTCCCCACGTCGCCGGCTTTATTGTTCTTCGTGTCAGTTCTTGCCAGTGGACATTTAATTCTTATTCACGTCTCACTCCCTCCCCCACTGTGAGCCCCACGTGGCAGAGACCCCTGCGGAGCTGCGCAGGCCGGAGGAGGCTGCGGAGCATCGCTCTGACCTGAGCCGGGGACGCTGCGGAGGCGCAGCACGTTCCTCTGCCCAGAGCTGATGGGCACCGTCCTGTCTTTCGCTGCAGGTCCCGGGGGAGACTCGGGGGCCTGGGATCCCCCATTTAGCCACAGGGCGGGGGGATCAGGTTCACTCTGAAAGTCCAGAGCACGATGTTTGGGAAACGGCCCCGCCCGCGGCCTCCGGGACCGCGGGGCGCACCTGCTACCACCCTGCGCGGCGTCGGCCCCGTCCCCGCGAGCGCCCGGAAGCCCCTGGCCGTGGGCCGCGCCGGAGCCGCGCAAGGCGACTGTTCTGCGCCTCGGCTCGGGGTTCGGACCCGGCACTGGGCGCGGTCACGCGGGGCGCTGCGCACGACGTCCGGCGGCCACAGAGCGCGGCCATCGAGTCCCGCCCCGGCGCAGCGCCCCCCTCCCGGGCCCGCGACACACGCCCTCGGGGTCGGTCCTCGAGGACACGCAGCGCCCCACCCACCCACCAGGACGCACGTTTTAAGCTCATCAGTGAAGGTTCCTTAAATTCCCGAAGGGCAAGAAGTTAACCAAGTAAAACAGCACCGGAACACCAGGTAGAGGGCACCACCGGGGTCCGCGGGTGGGGGTGGGTGGAACCCGGGGTGGGCGAGGGCAGGCGAAGAAGAAGGCGGGGGAGGGGGCGGCGACTCGGGTCTGCGGTTGAATCAACAGGGCATGGGAATGGGGCGGGCGGACTGGGGTGGGGGCACGCCGGGGTCCGGAGGAGGGCGGGGGTCGGGCAGGCCGGCGGGTCCCAGGCTGCGGCGGGGTGGGAAAGGGATGAGGGGGAAGGGCCCGGGCTGCGTGGGGTGGAGGAGGGGCTGGGCGGGGCGGTCGCCGGCCTCCGCCCCCGCCCCTCCGCCAATCACCGCCCGCCTGCTCCCCTCGCCGTGGGTCCCCGCGAGGCCGCCACCCCGGGGTCGCCGTCTCCGCCTCGCCGCAGTCGGGGCAGCCGCTCGCCCCTCTTTCCCATGTATCCGTCCAGGTGAGATCCGGCCCCACCGAGACTCGCTCCCCTCTCTGGACGGAGGATCTCAATTGGGTCCCGGTTTCCCTCTCCGCGCCTCCGCCCAGAGTTGCATCATCTGCACCGAAAGGCGGCGGGACAGGGTCTCCCAAGACCCCCGCCCCACCGGCGCCCACGCCTGCGGTCTTGACCGCCCAGAAGATGGGGGCTGGCCCGTGCCCCGGGCTCCCACCCAGCCCCCGCGCCGGCGGAGTGGACCCCACTGGCGGCGAGTCCCGGAGCGTGGAGCGGGGACGCGGGGTGGGAATCCGGGGGAGATGCACGTTTCGGTGCCCAGCATTGAGTTTTCGCTGCATTGTGGATGGGAAATGGCTGTTTGCAAATCGCCCTTTTCTTCGGCGGACCGTGTGGGGTGGCGGTAAACGCTGTTGCGCGGGCGGCACGCGAGGTGGGTGCCCGCTGGGGGAGGGACGCGGGGCTCTGCCCAGGTTGCGTTCGGGGGATGGAGGCTTTCCTGGGACCTCACTTCCCTGAGCCCCAGGCGAGACGGCAGCTGAGCTGGAGGATGCAAAGGGGAGGCGGAGGGGGGTGGGAGAGCGGCGCGCGAAACTCTCGGCTTCCCGAGGATCTTCTGGGCTTACTTGTCCCCAGCTTTGTCCCGAAGTGTCGCTTCCGGAGGCGGGTGGCCGGCGGCTTCCGGCTCTCAGCAGGGTCTGGAGCTCCCACCGAGAGGAGATTCCCGCTCTCCCTAGGCCCCTCCGGGAGCGCCGGCGCGCGCGTGCAGGGTGCCCCGGGAACGTCGTGACCCCAAGGAGGTCTTGTGGTTTAAGGAGCGAACGGAACCGGCCGGGCGATGCCAGCTGAACCCGCCTTCCCGGGACGCACGTGCGTCCGGCCGTCCGGCGCTTTCGCCTTGGGGAGCCCGCGGGTTCGGGTCTGGGTCGCCTGGCGAGCTTTCCGCCGAGCGCCTCTGAGTTCTATAGAGCCCCGACGGCTTGCGATCTGCGTTCCCGGCAGTCCCTTACCTTGCGGGAGAGGGCTCCAGGGCGAGGCGAGGCGAGGCGAGGCGCCAAAAGCAAGGCGCTGGGCCGTCTGCGTCTGCCGGGGCCTCGGGTCCACGGCTTTCTGGAGGATTCGGCGGCGGAGCGTGCGCTCCCCAGGCCAGACAGAGCCTGTGCCAGACGGAGAGTCCCTTCCCGCAGGTGACTCCCGCGACCCGCAGGGGACTGCCCCTGCGGCAGGAGGAGGGTTGTGTTAACCCAGGAGTTTGAGAACAACCTGGGCAACGTATCAAGATCATGTCTCTTTAAAAAAAAAAAAAAGAAAGAAAGAAAAATGGTGGCCGGGCGCGGTGGCTCACACCTGTAATCCCAGCACTTTGGGAGGCCGAGCCGGGCGGATCACCTGAGGTCAGGAGTTCGAGACCAGCCTCAACATGGAGAAACCCCGTCTCTACTAAAAAAAAAAAAATACAAAATCAGCCGGGCGTGGTGGTGCATGCCTGTAATCCTGGCTACTTGGGAGGCTGAGGCAGGAGAATTGCTTGAACCCGGGAGGCAGAGGTTGCCGTGAGCCGCGATAGCGCCATTGCACTCCAGCCTGGGCAACAAGAGCGAAACTCCGTCTCAAAATAAATAAATAAATAAATAAATAAATAAATAAATAAGAGCAGTTTTAGATTTACAGAAAAATTGAGAAAATAGAGTTCCCCCAGTTTCCCCTGTTATTAAGATCTTAAACTGATGTCGTATATTTGTTACTTTATTTATTTTATTTTATTTTTATTTTTATTTTTTGAGACAAGAGTCTCACTCTGTTGCCAGGCTGGAGTGCAGTGGCGCGATCTTGGCTCACTGACCTCTGCCTCCCGGGTTCAAGCGATTCTCCTGCCTCAGCTTCCCGAGTAGCTGGGACTACAGGTGCGTGCCACCATGCTTGGCTAATTTTTGTATTTTTAGTAGAAACGGGGTTTCACCATGTTGGCCAGGATGGTCTTGATCTCTTGACCTCATGATCCGCCCGCCTCGGCCTCCCAAAGTGCTGGGATTACAGCGTGAGCCACCGCGCCTGGCCTATTTGTTACAATTAATGAGCCAATTCCACGATGACACAACCATTGTTGACATGAACCAAAGTCCGCGCTTGAGTCAGATTTGCAGAGTTTTCTCCTCACTCCCCTTTTCTATCCCAGGATCCCACGACAGATTCCGTTGTCACATCTCCTTCCAGAGTTTGAACGGTGCTGAACTGTCAGCACCATCTGTCCGGTGAGTGACAGCTGTGGACTTAGTCTTCCTGTTGAGTGTGGAGAATCAAAGGAGGGTGAAGGAGGGCTGAGTCCAGTCCTGGGGCCTCTGAAGAAGGCAAGGTGGGAGGTGGTCGTGGGTTCCTTGTCCCCCCAGAGGAAGGGCAGCAGATGGGACCTCGCCTGGCCTTTTTCTTTCTTCCTTTTTTTTTTTTGTCTCATCTATTTCAAGGTGCTTGTGTGTTTTTTTAATCCTGGGTAAAATACACGTAACACTTATCACTGTAACCATTTGTAACTGTGATGCAACCACCGTCACTATCTCCACCCAGAACATTCTCATCATCCCCAACACAACCTCTGTACCCATTAAACAATCACCCTCCCTTCCCCACTGACCTCAGCCCCTGGCAGCCTCTGTTCTACTTTCTATCTCTATGAATTTGCCAGACATAGAGGGGCGTTCAAGAGTCCCAGGGGCCTCATCGTGGAAGTGGAATCACACAGTATTTGTCCTTTTGTGTCTGGCTTATTTCACTTGGCCTAATGTCCTGAAGGTTCGTCCGTGTTGTAGCATGTGCCAGAATTCGTTTCTCTTATGGCTGAGTAATATTCTAGTGTGTGTATGAGCCTAAGTCCATCCGTCTGCAGATACATGGGCTGCCTCCACCTTTTGACTTGTGAATAGTGCAGCAATGAGCGTGGGTGTGCAAGCATCTGTTTTGTTGTTGTTGTTGTTTTATTTTTAAAATAGAGACGGGGCTGGAGCCCAGGCTGGTCTTGACCTCCTGGATTCAAGTGGTCCTCCTGCCTCAGCCTCCCGAAGTGCTGGGATGAGAGGCATGAGCCACCGCACACGGCCCAAGCAACTGTCTGCTTCCGTTGTTTTTGGTATATGCCTACAGGAGAGAAATGGCCCAGCGGCTGCCCACAGGGCTGGTGCCTGTGTTTTTGTGCAATTCTTCCAGGGCTTCTCTGAGGGAGCGGAGCACCCCTCCCAGAGGGGGCCGGGTCAGCAGTGTTCGCTGGAACCCCACAGCATCTGAGCCTGAACCGACGCCTCTCTCCTTGCTTTGCCAGGTCCCAGCATGCCTTCTGAGACCCCCCAGGCGGAAGTGGGGCCCACAGGTTGCCCCCACCGCTCAGGGCCACGCTCGGCAAAGGGGAGCCTGGAGAAGGGGCCCCCAGAGGGTAAGGAAGCCAAGGAGCCCCTGTGGATCCGGCCCGATGCTCCGAGCAGGTGCACCTGGCAGCTGGGCCGGCCCGCCTCCGAGTCGCCGCATCGCCACACTGCCCCGTAAGTCCTGCTTTTGATCACAACAGGGCTGATCCATAACCTGGAGGGCAGGAGTTTGTTACCTGGACACCACACAGCCAGGAGGACATGAGGTATAACCCCCTGTAGTCACTCTGGATTGAGGAGCTGGGGGTGGGGGCATGCCGTGTAGATGAGGCTCTGAGAGGCCAAGACCTCCTTACACTGCCGCCCAGCACCTAGGCCAGTCCCTGGCAAGACAGTGGATGCTCAACAAGTAGTTCCGGAATAAATAAATAAATGTACCCAGGTCACATGCTTTGCCCGGTCTGTGGCTGCGCATGTGCATTCACTGGAGGTGAGTGACCAGGGTCCTGCCTGCACTCTTATTTTATTTTATTCTTTGAGACACAAGCTGGAGTGCAGCGGTGCAATCATGGCTTACTGCAGCTTCAATCTCCCCCGATTAACGATCCTCCCACCTCAGCCTCCCAAGTAGCTGGGACTATGGGCACCCACCATCACACCCAGCTAATTTTTGTATTTTTAGGAGACGGGGTTTCACCCAGGCTGGTCTCGAACTCCTGGGTTCAAGTGATCCGCCCGCCTTGGCTTCCCACAAGTGTTGGGATTACAGGTGTGAGCCACCGCGCCCGGCCCAGCCTGCACTTTTCCGTTAACTCTAGGTCATGAAGACTTCCCGTAGGCATTACGTATTTTTCCATAAGGGCTGTTCTTCTGGTGGCACAGACTGTTCAGTGAAGAAGCCTCTACGGGGTAGACAGGTGTTTGCAGTTATCTCATTTTACATAACTGCAATAGAAGATACTACACATTCATTTAGCCAACGAGTCTTTCCTTAGTGCCTTGTGCATTTCGTGCCCTGCTCAAGGTGCAAAAGCTCTGTCCATGGAAAAGACAAATGAACAAAAATCCCTACCCCAGCTCGAAACTGAAATCAAGCTCACTAAGCCTTAGGATTATCTTTATTTATTTCCTTAGTATAATCTCCTTGGAGGAGAACAAATAGATCAAAGAATGTGCTTCTTAGATGTTTGATTCCTTTTTTTTTTTTTTTTTTTTTTTTTTTTAGAGACAGAGTCTTGCTGTCGCCCAGGCTGGAGTGCAGTGGCGCGATCTCAGCTCACTGCAACTTCTGCCTCCCGGGAAGCGATTCTCCTACCTCAACCTCCCTAGTAGTTGGGATTACAGGCATGTGCCAGCACGTCCAGTGGATTTTTGTATTTTTAGTAGAGATGGGGCTTCACCATGTTGTCCAGGCTGGTCTTGAACTCCTGATGTCAGGTGATCCAATCGCCTTGGCCTCCCAAAGTGCTGGGATTATGATTCCTATTTTGTGTACACCACTACCAGCATTTATGGTTGTTGATTTACAGTTCAGAATGGGTGGGGGTGGCTGCGTGTACTCTCAGTGGAGCAATAGAAAGAAGTGACAGTGGACAAACTCAGAAAGTCTGAGTGTTGAACATATTCAGTGCTGGGAGCTCAGGAGGCCAAGCAGATGGGTGGGCAGCCAGAAGGATGGGCTCTTGCTGCCAAGACAAACCCGAGAGAGCAGTGGGTGAGAGGCCCGGTGAGGTCGGGAGTGGCTGCTGGGGGGTGGAGTGAGCAGGGAAGACAGGCCAGATTCCTGAGGGCTCCGTGAGCTCCTAACTCTAGGGCATGAGATGGGGACGATGCCCTCCAGGCTGTAAATGGCACTGCACCTGCACCTCACATACTGGCCTCATTCATCCTCCGAAGACAGCCCCATCCTGAGATGCAGAGCCGACGCTGCTTGTCTCCAGTCAGACGGCCCCTGAGAATAGTGGCGTTGCGGGGAGGTGCTGCAGAGGTGGGTCAGGAGTTGGAGGTTCATTCTAGACAGTGGGGCGCGTCCTCCCAGGAGCCTCTTGGGCTGTGGAAGTGGGAGTCCTTGAGATAAGGGGCTCCAGGGCTATCCCTGCAAGTCAGATCCTTTATCTTGCTAAGTGCTCTGGGCCTGGCCCTGACCACCTTTCAAACTTCTCAGGTAACTTCACAGCCACCGAGGCCCAGTGCTGAGTCAGCACACCTGCTGCAGGGAGGCGGGCCTCTTCCTGCCTGGCTGGCCGGATGCCGGAACTGAGTTAATGAACTAATCCCCGGCGCTGTCACCCGGGGGCTTGGCTTTCCACCTGGCCCTGGCTCTCTACACCTGCCAAGCCTGGTTCCCTTCCGCCGAGAACTGCTTCCGAGGGAGCCTCCCTGGCCCCTGTACAGTTTGGGCACCTGGCAGGACTGCCCTCTGCTCCCTGGGAAGGGCACGATTGGACTCCAGCTGCTCTTGTTGGCGCCTGTTTTGGCCTCAGGGCAGCTCTCCCTGCAAATGTGGCACTCTCTCCATGGCACAGGACCTCCGGGAGCTGGGTTCACCCCAGGTCTAAGGGTCGCCTCCTGGCGGGCAGGACCCAAGGACCCTGGCTGTTTAGCAGGCGCCTGTGCTGAAGAGGAGGCTCAGGGTTAGCCACGGGGTGTCATCATAGCTGCAAGGGCCAGGGAGGGGTTGCGGGTCTGGAGACCGCTGCAAGCCATGCGTGTTCCCAGATGAGTATGTGGTGAGCTTGGTGCAGATAGATAGGGGGTGTCATCAGCCTCTCCCTGGGGGAGGATGGCAGGGGCAAGAGGGCCATTTAGGAAACCACCTGGACCAGGGTTTGAGGGTTTGCACAGCCAGATGCTGCAGGACAGAGCATCACGGAGCCTGGCCGACAGCGCCTCTGCCGGGGCTCTGTGTCTGCCACGTGCCTGACATTTTCTGTGCAGGGCTAGACATCCCGCCTGCGCTTTGCGGCCATTGTCCCTGGTCTAAGGAGTCTCTGCCCTGAGGTCAGCACTTCACTTTTTTGCTTCCTATGGTCACATGCTGAGAGATGAAAGGAAATGTCATTCTCCAGTAAAGGCTTTCTGAAAAGGTGGACCTAAACCTTTGTTTTGAAGTCAGTATTTGCTTATTTTAACTTTTTTATTTGGAAATAATTTACTACTCACAATAAGTAGCAAAAATAATAGATCCTTTGTACCCTTCTCCCAGCTTCCCACTAACAACATCTGCCACGACTGTAGGTTCATTTTCAAACCTGGGAAGCTGGCATTGGTGCAAATAAACCACAGGCATGATTTGCTTTTTATAGATTTGTATGTCTAAGTATGTGTGTGTATGTGTGTTTCAGGCGTGTGTGTGGGGTGTGTGTTAGGTGTATCTGTGTACAGATTTGTGCAACCACCACCCAGATAAAGCCAGTTCTTTTTTTTTTTTTTTCCCGCCAGTTCTTCGAGTGTTGATTTGTGTAAGACAATGTCTGCCAGGACTGGTACTATTTTGTTTTGTTTTGTTTTTTTCCTGAATAATTGTGGACTCCTCTGTTTCAGGGCAAAAGCTCCAAAAATCTTGCCAGATATTCTGAAGAAAATTGGGGACACCCCTATGGTCAGAATCAACAAGATTGGGAAGAAGTTCGGCCTGAAGTGTGAGCTTCGTGAGTGCCCTGGCTTTGGAGAGGGGCTTCCTCCATCCACACTGGGCTCCGTGGGCCTGGGGGGTCCTGGGAGGTCCTGGGATGGGTCCCTTAGGCAAGGCCCTGGGATCAGAAAACACGCTGGTTAATGAGGGGCCAAGAACATATCAGCTTAAGTTTGGGAAAAACACACAACAGGGCATTGTGTCAGAGGGTGACCAAAGTGGCTCTCCAGCTGATGGACCAGGGAACGAACAGGTGACCTTTGAACTGAGGCCGGAGTGGAAGCAGCGAGGGTGTGAAGGGCCGGGTGAGGGTCAAAGGCAGAAGCAAGCAGGTGGGGAGGGTTAGCGTCATGTCTCCTAAGGAGCAGTGGACGGGTCCTAGCACGTGCCGTGAGCCATCCGCTGTCCAGGGAGCGGTTACCTCTGTCTTGCCAGCTTCGTGGGGACAGACAGTTCAGCTCATCATTTATGAGACGGAGAATGGGAATTTGGAGGGTCCGTGGCTGGCCTCGTCCTGGGTGCACAGGGGGTCACCTGAGGTGTGGTCTGAGCTCTCCGGGGAAGGGCACTTCTTTGCAGGACGCAGTTTCTAGGCTCAAGAGGGTGGAGGGAATTCCTAAGGGTCGCTCTTCACCAAGAACGCAGGGCCCTGGTAGACCTCAGCATCGTCACAGAGAAAGCTGTGGGTGCAGAGGCCTTGGGGACAAGGCGGGGATGGAATTTCATATTTCAGATGACCAAGGCCAAGTGAGTTTGGGGGGCGGCAGGAAGGGTGCCGCGGAGAACCCCGTGACAGGGCCAGATGGAGGGGTGCAGTTCGAGTGGGAAGGAGAGGGAACCAGTAACATGGCTTGGGACTTTTTCATCCTGAGGTGCTATAATGTCACAGCCGGGGGACATGTGAGAGCTGGGACAGGCGCTGGGGGAAGGAAGTCAGGGGTCAGTGCGTTGGGAACCGATCGCCGATTCACAGGAGGAGCCTCGTGGGAGCCTGGCTCTCCTCTGCGCCCCTCTAGGGAAGGAAATCTTGGAGCTGCATCAGAGCAGCCCCCTTCACAGAGACCCCCAAGGCAGCAGGGCCGGCTCTGTGCTCAGAGTCAGACAATAGGGACCCTTAACCCGTACGCAGCAAGCGTGGCTGGCTCACTGTGCTCCGTATAGGATGACATCTAAACTTGGCAGTTGCGCTTGAAGTAGGTTTTGGAATGCCCGTTTTACAGACAGACACACCGAGGGTCAGGTTGGTCACGTGGCTTGCCGGAGGCCACCAGCTCTGCTTTCTGCCTCGGAGCTGGCCCCCAGGCGCTAGTGAGAATGATCTAACTGAGGGCTTCACAGTATGGGACCCAGAGGGGTCCAGGAATGCAGGCCTGTGGAGGGCCAGACCCCGGGAATCCTCCCCACCACACACAGCGCCTCGTCCTGGTTCTAGGGGCAACACCTGTCTGGTGGTGGCTTTCAGAAATTTTGAGGTGCTGCAGGCTGGTCCCAGGTCCCTCAAATCACATTTCTTGCAGCCCAGTCTCTCTCTGTTAAAAACTAAATATTTTTAAGAGCTGGAGAGGCAGAGAGGACCTGCAATAAGGAAGGAAGTGCAAGTGAAGGCCTTGGCCTTGTGCGGGACTGCGCAGGGAGCCCTTCCCCGGGCAGGTGACGCCCCACGGAGGAAGGATGATGATGGGAGGCTGTAGGGAGAGAGTGCGAGTCCCCATCCGATGGGGAAGCCCGTGCCCTGGCTTCAGGACATCAAGCTGCTTTGGCAGGGGCCGCCGGGTATGGCTGGGCATAGGGGTGTAGGGGACCCAAATCCAGGTGCCTGCCCACCACAAGCCCAGCTCGTGGGTGGGGGGACGGGGTTTTCTGTGGCGCCCCCCGGTGAGGGCTGCTGATGCCTCTCTGGTTCCCACAGAGTTGCTCTGCGCCCTGCAGGACCGGTAGGATGGGCTGCAGGGGGAGAAGCTCTAACAGGCTAGTGCCCAGGTGCAGGTGTAGGGGAGGTGAGTGGAGAGGTGGCAATTTTTCAGAACCCACAGACCCCCAAGCCCGTCTCCCATCCTGGGATGTATCAGGTAATGGGAGGGTGAGCAGGAATCAATGGGGGGGTGGTCAGGGGGTCCCCTCTGTGATTCATTTCTGCCTCCCAGTGGCCAAGTGTGAGTTCTTCAATGCGGGCGGGAGCGTGAAGGACCGCATCAGCTTGCGGATGATTGAGGATGCTGAGCGCGACGGGACGCTGAAGCCCGGGGACACGATTATCGAGCCGACATCCGGGAACACCGGTGGGTGCCGGGCCCAGCGGGGGTGGCCGGGGCTGGCTGTCCCCTACCCATGCTGAGCCTGCCGGCACCCGGGGGGGATGGCTGAGCTGCAGCTGCATGTGCTGGCCCGCCTGGCCGCCTGCTCCCTGACATCTTGCACCGCTGCCGGCCTGTGTCCCAACCTAGCTTCCATTGCCCAGCATTCGGGGCCAGTGCCGATGCTGTCGGGGCGATGGCACCTGGCAGTGCCTGGCACACAAGATGAGCACCCAGAGTCTGCTGTTCCTGTGCCCGGGTACCTGGCCGGGCCTGGAGGAACCAGATCTCCTGTCCTGCACCGCTGCCTCCTCCTCCTTGATGTACCTTTTATTTCCGCCTCTGGCAGTCTCTCTCCCCCTGCACTTGAAGGCAGAAGCAGCTATGCTGGGCAATTTTGGAATCCCACAGAACCCTCTTCCCTGGGCCCTAGGGGAACCGGCATCGGGGTGTGCCCCTGTGCCCCAGGCAGGGGCGGGGCAGGGCTTGGGGGGGTCACTGGGCCCCTCTCACCCTCTGTGTGCCCTCAGGGATCGGGCTGGCCCTGGCTGCGGCAGTGAGGGGCTATCGCTGCATCATCGTGATGCCGGAGAAGATGAGCTCCGAGAAGGTGGGTGGGCGTGGCCAGGGGCGGGGTCATAGGGCAGGGGATGAGGGTGCCTGGGCCAGGCGGAAGGTGCAGGCCAACGCTTTCCCTCCTGCAGGTGGACGTGCTGCGGGCACTGGGGGCTGAGATTGTGAGGACACCCACCAATGCCAGGTTCGACTCCCCGGAGTCACACGTGGGGGTGGCCTGGCGGCTGAAGAACGAAATCCCCAATTCTCACATCCTAGACCAGGTGAGGCGCCTGGGGCCTGGAGACAGGCATTCCCTAGGAGGGTCTCAGTCAGGGATGTGGGGGTGACTGAGGTGTCGGGGGCCAGCTCACGGGCTCTGCTCTCTTTCTATGCAGTACCGCAACGCCAGCAACCCCCTAGCTCACTATGACACGACCGCTGATGAGATCCTGCAGCAGTGTGATGGTGCGACCCTCTGTCCATCTTGATTGCATTTATCCCTGGCTGCCTGGGAGTGTACAACTCTCTTGCTCTCTCATTGGTGAACTCCTATTCACCCTTCAGAACCCAGCTCAAATGTTCCCTCTGTGAAATGCTTTCTAGAGCATTTCTCTAGAACAGTTTCCTCCCTCCCTTGTGCCCTCTTGGCCTCCGCCTGTGGCTTACCCGTAACACCAAACACAGGGCACGGCTGTATTTGTTTACCCAGCAATCTCTGCAGGTCTGCAGGGGTTCCTCCCGCAGAGAATGCAGGGAGCGAGTCTGTTCAGGGCCCAGGCTGGTGCTGGGCTCACAGCTTGGACTTCATTTGGGATCCTGCCCTGACTCGGCATCAGATTCATCTGCAGAACAGGGCTGGTGACATCTGCGATGAGCTCACTCTCTGTTACGAGCATGAGGCTGGCTCCTTGGGTCCTTTTCCAGGGACTCGGTGCCAAGGCCCGTGGGGGTTGGTACTGATGTTTTCCCAAGAGATCCCTTTAGAGACAAGTTGCCAGGACGTTGGCGCCCTGGCTTCCTATTGGGAATGTGGTGTTGGCATGGGCTGGAGTACACCCTCAGTCCGTGCCCAGGAGCCAGGCTGTAAGGTCCAGGCATTTGCTTGTTTGGGCTTTAAGTGTGAGAACTCTCTCATTTGGCAAAAACAGTCCTGTCTCCGCGTGGGTCCCCAGGCTGCTCCGCCTCGCCGAGTCTTTGCCTGCTGTGACTTGTCCGCCAGATGCCCGCGCTGGCGGCCAGCAGTGTGAGCGCCCAGCGAGTTTCTGCACTGAAGCCTAAAAGACTGATTCCATTTCCTGTGTAAATTCAGTTAACTCACTCACACCACGCAAACATCCAGCAGCCCACGGAGGTGGTTAATTCACAGCCTCCCTCTGCCCGCCCTCAGCGCCTGCACCCCCCGGACAGGGTCCTGTCTTTCTGCATCCAGCCAAACGGGGGTTTTAGGGGCCAAGTGTCATTGAGCAAAGACTGGGCTGGGGTGCCCCAGGCAGCCCGTTTCTGAGGCTTTCACAGACCAAGGGCAGCAACGAGGGCTGCTCCAGCTGGAGAAGTTTTTCTTTTGAACTTTTTGGTCACCGGCCGTGGTTTGGGCTGAGTGTGTTTTCAATTATTATTACTATGAGTGGTGGGCTGGCCAGGCGGGGACCCAAGAATGTTATCCGTCCACCAGGGAAGCTGGACATGCTGGTGGCTTCAGTGGGCACGGGCGGCACCATCACGGGCATTGCCAGGAAGCTGAAGGAGAAGTGTCCTGGATGCAGGGTGAGTGGTGTGGCCGGGCCCGGGAGGGGCAGTGCGGAGTGGCCCCGGCTTCTGAGCTGAATCTTGTTCCTCATGATCTGCTCAGCACGCTGTCTCCCGCCGTATTTCCGCACTGCCTGGGAGGTGTTTGGGAAGACGGTGCTTGACAGATAAGGGACCAGCAGCTCGTGACCCGAAGGAGCTGGGGCTGGGTGGTTGCTCACCGGCCAGTGTCTTGGAGAGGCTTCCTGCGCTGAGTGGGGGGTCAGAGTTCCATCTGGGGGCCTCTGAGGATCAACCAGGAGCTCTAAGTCCTCTGGTCCTGAGTCTGCCCCTCAACTGGGGTTTGCGGGAGTTGGGGGAGGGTTCCTGGACTCGGGGTTAAGAGCAGGTCTGAGGAGGGGTGCCTAGAAAGATCTCGCTGATAAGACAAGAGCGTTCTCTCCCTGTTGCTTGCCCTTGAAAAAGACGTCACTGCCCAGCAATGCTCTTTGTCCCCAAAGGCTCCGCTGCTCCACTGCGGGGTGGTCCATCTGGGCTGTCCTGGGGGCCCCGCTCTGAGAAGCCCCCCAGGGAGGTCAGTTCCTCCCAGGCACCTGCCTTCACTTCTGAGCGCCCTGCACTGAACATTTAGTCCAGACGAGGTCATTATCGCTTTAATACTTGGAGCCTGGGTTCTTGGGTTTCCCATCCTGCCTCTGAGGCTGGGAACAGGCCACCACCCACGGGCAGATCGTTAACAGGCACTTGTTAATGGCGGTATTGGCCACTCCGATAATAGAATAGCGAGGCATGTCCAGGCGGGGCTTTTGCTGGCCTTGAGCCCTGAAGCCGCGCACTCTGCAGATCATTGGGGTGGATCCCGAAGGCTCCATCCTCGCGGAGCCAGAGGAGCTGAACCAGACAGAGCAGACAACCTACGAGGTGGAAGGGATCGGCTACGACTTCATCCCCACGGTGCTGGATAGGACGGTAGGTCGAGTCCAGAGCCCGGCCACAGTGCCGGTGCAGCCTGTAACTCACCCTCACACTGGGGAGCCTGGCTGACCCTGGGCCCCAACCGGCTTCTCCACTGAAGGGAACAGAAGGGCAAGCCCCGCATGGTTGTGAGAAGCTGGTCTTGAAGGTCGAGACAAAATAGACTGGGGGACGATGTCGGCACATGTGGCCTGACCTCACCAAGGGATGTAGCCCGGGTGGCACAGGCAGGGAGCAGGGAAAACGTGGGAAAATTAAGGCCCCAGAAAACTCTGCCAAGAGCCAAAAAGGTGACTTTGGCCTGAGGGAGAGCAGAGACCGAAGGGCCGGTGTGGGTCACACGGATGCTCAATGGGGCTGGCGGGCAGTTTTGCTGTCTGCAAAACGTGTTGGAACTGGAAAGTCTGCAGACGTGCCGATCCCAGGGGGAGAGGCTGGGGCATGACCTCTGGGGTCCTGCGCCTAGACACGGGGTCCACCACGAGGCTGTTCACCCCCTTGGTCACGTGGGAGCGGCTCCTACGCTGATGGGCTGTGGTGGGGTCCTGCTCAGGTGGTGGACAAGTGGTTCAAGAGCAACGACGAGGAGGCGTTCACCTTTGCCCGCATGCTGATCGCGCAAGAGGGGCTGCTATGTGGTGAGTGGGTGGCGGGCACGGGGGTACGGGGAAGGCAGAGATGGCTAGGGGGCACCGGGGATGGCCGGGGGCGCACCCTCTGTCAGCCACCGACCTGCATGTGTAAGACAGCAGTTCTGTGGCGGCCACGAGCCTCAGGTGTTGTCTGCCTGCCTGGGTCCTCACCTGCCCAGTGTGGTCACCTGCTCGGGTGAGGGCAGGAGGCCATGGGGTGGGGCTTCGAGCTGCCGTCCAGAATGTGTTTCTAGAACAAGGCTGAAGCTCTCATGGCACTTACTGTTTCTAATCAAGTCCACCAGGGCCCCTGGGGCGGTGGCTCTGCATTGACGGGGCCCATGGCCAGGACTGGGTGCTGCGAGCACCCTGGAGCAGCTGGGGAGGGGAACTGGAGCCTGAGGCTGTCCAGGATCGACCCCACTCACCTTCCTCCCACCCCGTGCCCCTCTGCCCACCTGCTTGGGGGTGGACAGACCAGGTGGCCGCTGGCAATGCCACTGACTAGCCACACAGGCAGCAGAGGCCCTGTAGGGACCACAGTTGATCTAGACCTCTGGGGACTCGGAGAGCACACACCAGCTTCTAAAACCCAGGCAGGGACATAGGAGGTTGCTACATGTGCATTCCGTGTGTCATGTCACTTTGGGGGTGGTGACAGGGAAAGTGGAAGGAAACCAGCCCTCAGCATGGCCAAGTCCCCCAATAGCTGAGCCCCAAACTAGAGATTGGAAGAAAGTCTTGATTGAAAAACCATTTCCCAGCCAGGCGCGGTGGCTCATGCGTGTCATCCCAGCACTTTGGGAGGTCGAGGCGGGTGGATCACCTGAGGTCAGGAGTTCAAGACCAGCCTGGCCAACATGGCGAAACCCCATCTCTACTAAAAATACAAAAAAAAAAAAAAAAAGTAGCCGGTGTGGTGGTGCATGCCTGTAATCCCAGCTACTCGGGAGGCTGAGGCAGGAGAATTGCTTGAACCTGGGAGGTGGAGGTTGCGGTGAGCCGAGATCATGCCATTGCACTCTAGCCTGGGTGATAAGAGCGAAAACTCCATCTCAAAAAAAAAAAAAAAAGAAAACAAAAGCATTTCCCAGATGAATCTGTCATGAAAGGTGACTTGGTGCCCATAATCGCTGGGCTTTCCCTATCTCAGTCTCCCTGTTCCCCGTGTTGGTGGAGAAACAAGCCCCCGCCTTTGGGGCTGGAAAGCAGGTCCATGGGCCCCGTTACAGAGGAGGCCGCCTCTCTTCCTGCGGGGGCTCCTGGTGCAGACTTAGACGTTCCCGACTGCTGTGTGCACCCTCAAACTAAGCCCAGAGAAGATGCCTCCGACTCTGACTTCAGGGCTCCTAGGGACAGCTGGTGTCACTGTGAGCCTTGGTCTCTTGTTTATAAAGCAGAGCCCAGTGTGCAGTCAGGCAGCCTGCAGGCGTGGTGCTGGGGGCTCCATCCTTGTAGCATCGCTGGCTCTCGGCTCAGGGCCGGGAGGTTTGCCAGGGGCTGCAGCCCCGCCGCAGGCATTTCCCTGGCACCAGTGCCCACCCCAGCTGATTATGAAGCCCCAAGTGGACACGAAAACTCCATGGTGCACAAGGAAGAAGCTGATGCTCACGGAGAAGTGGGGTCCTCCCAGCCCCTGTCCCCGAGGCAACCCCTCTTGATGGATCCTTTGGAGCGTGACATGCTCCCATGCGTGCACGTGCACAATTCACGCACATGCGTGCATCCACGCACGCTCACCCTGGCACGTCCATCTCATGGCCCTCTCTGCAGGTGGCAGTGCCGGCAGCACGGTGGCGGTGGCCGTGAAGGCCGCACAGGAGCTGCAGGAGGGCCAGCGCTGCGTGGTCATTCTGCCCGACTCAGTGAGGAACTACATGTAAGACACGGCTTCCCTCCCAGGTCCCTGCTCCTCTCCGTCCTGCCACCCTTCCCTGGATGCCTCGCACACCTCACCTGAGAGCCAGCAGCCAGAGCTGGGAGGGGAGGAGGCCAGCGGGGCCCTGTGAGCACTGCCTCCACTCTCCTGCCCGCGTGCCCTCACGCTGTGGGGCTTCCCAGCCTCTTAATGCTGTGAAAATCAATGCGCACTCGCAGTGACAGCCCTGACGGGAGGGGCATGAAAGATGGCGGCTCCCTCTCTGTCCCTCCTGTCCCTCCCTCTCTGGTGTCTGCCCCCCTCACTGCTCTGGGGTCCATGAGCTCCAAGGGGTAGCCCTGGCCACATGGACTGACTTCCTCTTGGGCCGGGCCCTGTGCCGCCTCCTATCCACCCTGACTGCCTCTGCTGCTTCCCCCAAACTCCAGATTGGGACCGAGTGCTGCCCGGGTGGCAAGAGCCCTGCTGCCCAGGTGGCTCCCTAGGACTTGCTGTGACTGTATTGCCCAGAGGCCCCCCGGACAGTAACGCCACAGACCTCACTGGTCACCGGGCAGCTGGGCTGAGACTGGCGCTGCTCTGCACCTGGTCTCTGGAGGCGGTACCAGGGCGGGTGTCTAGAGACCCCCATGCCCTGCCCCCTGCACCTGCAGGGTTTTCTCCATGGCCTGCAAGCTGCAGGGGCTGCACAGCTCCCGAGAGCTCAGCTGCCCTTGGAGGGCCAGGCCTGGCTGGTGGGTGCCCCCAGTTGGGTTCCCCGGTGTGGGATGATTCACATCTGGAGCCCACGGTCAAGTTGCCCTGTGCAGGGCTCCTGCCCACGCCCGTCAGTGCAAGAACACCATCTCCCCACCTACTTGGCCAGCCTGCCATGTGTACCTGTGCGTGTATGTGAGTGTGCAAGGGGCAGAGAGCGAGCATGAGAGGGCGTGTTTATCTGAGTGCCAGAGCGATGGCTGTGTGCATGCTTGCACACGCTTGTTGGCCATGGGGGGTGGGAAGTCCAGCCCCCAGGCTTCCCCCTGGGCCCTCCAGCCAGCACTTGGGGGTCTCTGCTGCACCAGTGAGGTCCAGGAGAGGGGCTGGGCAGGCAGTGTGTGCCCCTCAGCAGGGGCGGAGGCCCGGTGGGGCCCTGCGGGGCCTCGGTGACTCCCCCATCCCGCAGGACCAAGTTCCTGAGTGACAGGTGGATGCTGCAGAAGGGCTTTCTGAAGGAGGAGGACCTCATGGAGGAGAAGCCCTGGTAAGAGCGCTTGGCCGGAGACCTGCTGCCTGTGCTGGCCCTGACCAGTGTGACAGGCAGGAGAGCAGTCCCCGTGGCCTGTGCTGGCCCTACCCTGTGTGACAGGCAGGAGAGCAGTCCCCGTGGCCTCCCGCTGAGGTGCTGCCGGCGGGGGTGCCAGAGCGTTTGTCCTTGTCCTGATCCCCCCGACCTGCCCTCTTCCTTCAGGTGGTGGCACCTCCGCGTTCAGGAGCTGAGCCTGTCAGCCCCACTGACCGTGCTCCCGACCGTCACCTGTGAGCACACCATTGAGATCCTCCGGGAGAAGGGCTTCGACCAGGCGCCCGTGGTGGACGAGGCGGGGTCAGTCTCAGCCCCTGCCCAGAGCTCAGTCCTGGGCTCTGTCTGTCTCGCTCCACCCCGTGAGCATCACTGGACAGAGCAGCCGTGCAGACCCCGCAGCTGGGCTCATAGGCCCGCCTGGGCCGCCTCATGCAGACGTTCAGGGCGTTGGAGGCCCCTTGCTGGTCTCTGAGCAGCCTGGGGCAGGGCTGCCGTGCTCACTCCAGGCCCTCAGACCTCAGCCCACCCACCCTTTGTGTGCAGGCTGTCCTGGGCCCACCTGGGGGTCAGGGAGAGATGCCCCGAGGACATGTCTGACAGCAGAAAGCCTTGGCACACATGCCCAGTGACCACTGAGAGCCCCACGTCGCGGAAACCTGACGGCTGGTCCCCCTCGACCCTGGCTGAACGGGTCCAAGGACTCTTGGTTTCTTTCTGCCCGTCAGGGCCCAGCCTGGTTCCTGCCACGTGTAGGCTCGCGGCAGAGGACTTCCATGTGTGGCCAGAGAGCGCCCCTCCCCAGGGCAGCTGAGGGTGTGCCCCACCGTCCTGCGAGGGGCGAGGTATGAGCGCTGACCCCTGCCTGCCCGCATCCCACAGGGTGATCCTGGGAATGGTGACGCTTGGGAACATGCTGTCGTCCCTGCTTGCCGGGAAGGTGCAGCCGTCAGACCAAGTTGGCAAAGTCATCTACAAGCAGTTCAAACAGGTACCCAGTCACCTACAGGCAATTCAAACAGGTGCGCAGTCACCTACAGGCAGTTCAAACAGGTGCGCAGTCACCTACAGCCAGTTTAAACAGGTACCCAGTCACCTACAGGCAGTTCAAACAGTTGTGCAGTCACCTACAGGCAGTTCAAACAGTTGCGCAGTCACCTACAGGCAGTTCAAACAGGTGCGCAGTCACCTACAGGCAGTTCAAACAGGTGCGCAGTCACCTACACGCAGTTCAAACAGGTGCACAGTCACCTACAGGCAGCTCAAACAGGCGCGCAGTCACCTACAGGCAGTTCAAACAGGTACACAGTCACCTACAGGCAGTTCAAACAGGTACGCAGTCACCTACAGGCAGTTCAAACAGGTGCGCAGTCACCTACAGGCAGTTCAAACAGGTACCCAGTCACCTACAGGCAGTTCAAACAGGTACGCAGTCACCTACAGGCAGTTCAAACAGGTGCGCAGTCATCTACAGGCAGTTCAAACAGGCGCACAGTCACCTACAGGCAGTTCAAACAGGTACACAGTCACCTACAGGCAGTTCAAACAGGTGCGCAGTCACCTACAGGCAGTTCAAACAGGTACACAGTCACCTACACGCAGTTCAAACAGGCGCGCAGTCACCTACAGGCAGTTCAAACAGGTGCACAGTCACCTACAGGCAGTTCAAACAGGTGCGCAGTCACCTACAGGCAGTTCAAACAGGTACGCAGGCACTTCGGGACCCCAGAGCGTGCCCGAGTCCCCCCAGCGTCGAAGGCAGGACATGGTGCTTCCCGTGTGGGGTGCGGGGTCCTCAACCCTCAACACCACTTAGGCCGAAGCTGGCTGCACCCCTCAAACCATGAAGCTGAGAAACACCCACTTTACAAGTGCAGCAGCCGGACAGGAGTCTGTCATCAGTGCAGGCTCATCCATACCAGCCATGTTTTGGGGACTTAAGGAGGTCATTTGCACTCAGAGGCCATCCCGGCACCATGTGGCATCTGCCGGGGTCTTTCTCATGCCCAGCCTCATTTGCCTGTGCATGCACTTGGTTATCCAACAAGAGCTAGAACATTCTGGGAGGAGCCTACAATGGCTCCTTGCTGGGCTGGTCAGACTCCATGGTTGTCCTGAGCCACCCACCCTCTGCTGCCGAGGGTGGCCCAGGAAAGTCTGTGTGACCTTCCACATGGATCCCCTGGGACATGCAGGTGTGGCTCTTGACACCGGAAAGGCTGAGGGTTCTGCCCAAACCTAGGAGCAAATTTGACTTCTTTCCCATCTCATACACACACCCGAGACGTCACCCGAATCCACGCGTTTCTCACATTCGGCTGCCGCTGCCTCCCGGGTGGGCCTTGCAGGACCCACCATCGCGTCTTCTCTCACTCCACAGAAAACTCATGGGGCCGTGTCCCCCCTGCCACTGACCACGCTTCCCTTGCAGATCCACCTCACGGACACGCTGGGCAGGCTCTCGCACATCCTGGAGATGGACCACTTCGCCCTGGTGGTGCACGAGCAGATCCAGTGTGAGTGGGGCCCTGCTCTGTGCGTGGGGTTCTCACTGGGGTCAGGCCACCAAGCCTGGCCTCTGCCATGGGCAGCAGCTGGGCCCCCATCCCCTGCGGGGTGTTAGGGGAGTGGGTGGTGCCAACCTTCAGTGACATCCAGTCTTTATGCCTGGGCCTCCCACACGCTCCGGGCTGGTGGGCTGCACCTGTGATTCCTGCAGAGACCCCTCAGGCCACACTGTGTAGGGCCCTTTGTCCAGCTTGCAGAGGCTCAGGAGTCCAGGCCTCTTGCCTCCAGGGAGGCCAGCAGTCTTGGGGATTCTCAGGGACAAGCCCAGAAACATCTAGAAGGGTTTCAAGTCCTGACCCTGGCCACGTCCCGCAGCCCTGGAGAGGCAGCGTTTGCCCCGACAGCCTCCTGGCCTTCGGAGGGCTGCCCTGAATGGAAGCCCCATGTGGGTCTCAGAGGAGCCACTGATGGGCTGTCCTCAGAGCCCCACTCCCAGCGAGCTCGTGAGGTTTTGCAACTCCTGAGCACATCCCCGGGCGTCCCCACCACATCCCCACAGGCCAGGACAGTCGCTCGCAGGTTTTGGGTCATAGATGGCAGGAAGAGTTGGGAGGGGCCCTGGAGCCCGGAGGCTACTCACCCACCAGGCCTGTGTGCAGTGGGCGAGCGCTCGGCGGCTGAGGCTGGTCTGTGAGGGCCCCGAGTCTAACCCCATCTCCTGTCCTTGGCTCTGCAGCGCAGGACCAGGCCTGGGCAGGCGTGGTGGGGGGCGCCCACAGCTAGGTATCACCCACCCCTCAGAATGGCTCTCAGGCTCAGAGTCACAGCCTCCCCACGGCAAATGGAGGCCTTCCAGGGTCCTGGACCACCCCCCAGCTTGGGGAGGAGGGTCCCCTCTTAATCTCACATTGACTTGTGTGTGAACATCTCAGAAAAAAAAAAGAGGCAAAGTCCAACGTCAGGGTCCCCAAATCAAGTCCTCCTGGAGCGTGTCCACGCTTGTCACCACTGTCTGCAGCTGGCTGCTTTCGAGCACGTCAGGGCTGCGTGCTCATAACAGAGACGGCACGGCCCCCAAGACCTAAAATACCACCAGCTGGCCCTTGTCGGAAAGTCCCCTGGCCGGCCCTGGTTCACTGCCTCAGGGCCAGGCTGCCAGGGCCACAGAAGCCTGCGGCACTCAGGGCTCCCAGGGCTCCCTTCTCCCAACAGTTGCTGTGCCTCGGTTTCCCCGAAACGCAAGGAGCTGATCTCATCTGAGTTCCCTATGTTTTCCTGGGGCTCTAAGTGGGCCACCCCAAGGGACCTCTGCCTACAAAGAGAGGAGTGACAGCCGTGGCGGAGTGGGGACAGGCTCCGAGGGCTCTGCCTCGATGTTCCTCACCCCCACCCTGCTCACCCCTCTGTGCCTCATGACAGCTGATGTAGGGTCCTGTGGAGACGCAGGACCAAGAGGATGTGGGGTGGGGGGAGAGAGAGGGAACGAGATCTGTGTTAAGGAACTGGATCATGAGATCACGGAGGCTGACGAACCCTGAGATCTGCAGGGTGAGGCGGCAGGCCGGAGATTGGAGAGCCAGCAGTTCAAGCCCCAAGGCAGGAAATTCCACCTTTGGTTCTATTCAGGCCTTCAACTGCTTGGGTGAGGCCCTCCACAGTAGCACACCTTATCTGCCTCTGGACGCTTGTGCTAATCCGGAATCCCCTCACACACGCCCAGAACGACGTGTGACCAATGCCTGGGCTCCCACGGCCCCGTTAATCTGTATTAAAATTAACCATCACAACAGCCCTGTCTGTGTATGTGGCATGGGAGCCTGGGCCAGCATTAACACCGAGTCTACGCTAGCCAGGAGAAAGTAGGGGTGAAGACAGAATCAGGCCAGAGATGGAAGCTGTGTGCTGCCCATGGTGGCAAGGGGTTTTTGTCTGTTTTTAGAGACAGGGTCTTGCTCTGTTGCCGACTGGAGTGCAGTGGTGCCATCACAGCTCGCTGCAGCCTCGACCTCCTGTGCTCAACTGATCCTTCTGCCTCCGTCTCCGAAGTAGCTGGGACCACAAGTGTGTGCCACCATGCTCAACTAATTTATTTTAAAAAATATTCTGTAGAGACAGGGTCTCAATATGTTGCCCAGGCTGGTCCCAGACTTCCGGGCTTAAATGAGCCTCCCACCTTGGCCTCCCACAGCGCTGGGATCACAGGTGTGAGCCACTGTGCCCGGCCCTGTAAGCGGGTTTGAATTTCATGCCCACACTGGCTCTGAAGTCATGAGCACCTCAGGAGCTCAGCCGCTGGGCCAGGAAAGGGTGCGTCCTGACCTGCGGTGGGTGGAGCCTGGCCTGGGGGCTCATGGGGCTCATATCAGAAGAACACTGGCTTGGCCAGACACAGTGGCTCACGTCTGTAATCCCAGCACTTTGGGAGCTGAGGCAAGCGGATCACTTGAGGTCAGGAGTTCCAGGCCAGCCTGGCCAACATGGCAAAACCCCATCTCTACGAAAAATACAAAAATTAGCTGGTTGTGGTGATGTGCACCTGAAGTCCCAGCTACTCGGGAGTCTGAGGCACAAGAATCACTTGAACCCAGGAGGTGGAGGTTGCAGTGAGCCAAGACTGCACCCCTGCACTCCAGCCTGGGTGACGGAGTGAGGCCCTGTCTTGGAAAAAAAAAAAAAAGGAACACAGCCTTGGCCGCTGGGCTCCAGCAGGCCACCCTGGGCCCCCATGGTGCACAGGTGCCCCAGGCCCTCAGGAGCCTCCTGCCCCGCAGCAGCCCGCCCAGCCTCCCACGGCGCCTGCAAACCTGCTGCCTCATTCTCCCCTCAGACCACAGCACCGGGAAGTCCAGTCAGCGGCAGATGGTGTTCGGGGTGGTGACCGCCATTGACTTGCTGAACTTCGTGGCCACCCAGGAACGGGACCAGAAGTGAAGTCCGGAGCGCTGGGCGGTGCGGAGCGGGCCCGCCATCCTCGCCCACTTCTTCACTTTCCTGAGCCCTAAACACACACGTGATTGGTAACTGCCTGGCCTGGCACCCGTTATCCCTGCAGACGACACGGAGCATCCGTCTCCCCTCATTAACACATGGCTTCCTAAATGACCCTGTTTACGGCCTATGAGATGAAATACGTGATTTTCTCTAATGTAACTTCCTCTTAGGATGTTTCACCAAGGAAATATTGAGAGAGAAGTCGGCCAGGTAGGATGAACACAGGCAATGACTGGGCAGGGTGGATTAAAGGCAAAAGAGAGAAGAGTCCAGGAACGGGGTGGGGAGAAGCCTGGGCGGCTTAGCATCCTCCACGGGCAGCGCCGTCTGCTCGGGGCTGAGCTGGCGAGAGCAGTTTGAGAGTTTGGGTTTTTTAATTGAGATGAAATTCAAATAACCTAAAAATCAATCACTTTAAAGTGAACAATCAGCGGCATTTAGTACATCCAGAAAGTTGTGTAGGCACCACCTCTGTCACATTCCGGAACATTCTGTCATCACCCCATGAAGCAATCATTTCCCCTCCCGTCTTCCTCTCCTCTGGCAACTGCTAATTGACTTTGTGTCTCTGTCTAAAATAGGTTTTCCCTGATCTGGACATTTCATATAAATGGAATCACACAATTGTGGCCTCGTGTCTAACTTAGTTCACTTTGCATGGTATTTTCACGCATGTTAGAGCATGTGTACTTGGTCTCTTTCTGTGGCCAAATAATAAGCCATTGTGTGGACAGACCACATTTTGGTTCCTCATTTATCGGTGATGGACACCTGGTTGCTTCTGCTTTTCAGCCCTTGTGAGTAATCTGCTGTGCACCTTCATGGCCGAGTATGTCTGGACACCTCTTTTCACTTTTCTTGGTGTGTACCCAGGAGTGGCATTGCTGGTTAATGTGGTAACTCCATGTTTAATTTTTTGTTGTTGTTGTTTTTTGAGATGGAGTCTTGCTCTGTTGCCAGGCTGGAGTACGATGGCACAATCTTGGCTCACTGCAACCTCTGCCTCCTGGGTTCAAGCGATTCTCCTGCCTCAGCCTCCCAAGTAGCTGGGATTACAAGTGTGCACCACTGTGCCTGGCTAATTTTTGTATTTTTGTAGAGACGATGTTTCACCATGTTGGCCAGGCTGGTCTCGAACTCCTGACCTTAGGTGATCTGCCTGCCTCAGCCTCCCAAAGTGCTGGGATGACAGGCGTGAGCCACCGTGCCCGGCCTCCATGTTTATTTTTTGAGGAACCATCAAGCTGTGTTCCACAGTGGTCGCACCAATTTCCATTCTCACCAACAGTGCACAAGGGTTCCAGTTTCTCCAGGTCCTTATCAACACTTGTTATTTTCTTGTTTTAAATTATTATAGCCATGCTAATGTGTATGAAGAGGTGTCTCATTATGGTTTTGATTTGCCTTTCTCTAATCATTGGTGATGCTGAGTGACCATCTTTTCATGTGCTTGTTGGTTATTTTTTGGGAGAAGTCCATCTCCTGTTTTTAAATTGGGTTGTCTTTTTGTTGAGTTGTAGGAGCTCTTTATATGTTCAGGATACTAAGCCCTTATCATAAGACTTGCAAATATTTTCTCCCATTCTGTAGGTTATCTTTTTACTTTTTTTTTTTTTTTTTTTGAGATGGAGTCTTGCTCTGTTGCCCAGGCTGGAGTGTAGTGGTGTGATCTTGGCTCACTGCAACCTTCACCTCCTGGGTTCAAGCTATTCTCCTGCTTCAGCTTCCCAAGTAGCTGGGATTACAAGTTCCCAACACCACGCCCAGCTAATTTTTTGTATTTCGTATTTTTTATTTTTTTGAGAGAGAGTCTTGCTCTGTCGCCCAGGCTGGAATGCAGTAGTGCGATCTCAGCTCACTGCAAGCTCCGCCTCTCAGGGTCAAGCAGTTCTCCTGCCTCAGCCTCCCCAGGAGCTGGGATTACAGGCACGCACCACCACGCCTGGCTAATTTTTGTATTTTTAGCAGAGACGGGGTTTCACAATGTTAGTCAGGCTGGTCTCAAACTCCTGACCTTGTGATCTGCCTGCCTCAGCCTCCCAAAGTGCTGGGATTACAGGTGAGCCACCGCGCCTGGCCTAATTTTTAATATTTTTAGTAGAGACAGGGTTTCACCATGTTGGCCAGGCTGGTCTTGAATTCCTGACCTCAAGTGATCTGCCCATCTCGGCCTCCCAAAGTGCTGGGATTACAGGCATGAGCCACTGGTCCCAGTCTCTTTACTTTCTTAATGTTCTTTGATGCACAGCAGTTTTTAGTTTTGGTGGAGTCAAAACTTGTTTTTGTTTTTTTTTTTCCTGTTGCTCATGCTTTGGGTGTCATATCCATTGGCAAATCTAAGGTTCATGGAAATGTACCCCTATGTCTTCTTCTAAGATCTGTACAGATTTAGCTCATTGATCGATTTTGAGTCGATTTTTGTAGATGGTTTAACATGGGAGTTTGTGGATGTCTGTCTGTCTCAGCATCTTTTGTTGAAGAGACGATGCTCCCCCCATGGAATGGCCTGGCACCCTTGCTCACAGATGGATGGGCTCATTTCTAGACTAAGTGCTATTCCATTGATCTGTGTGTCTGGCCTTATGGTGGTACCACACTGTTTTGATTACTGTAGTTCTGTAGTAAGTTTTGAAATTGAAAGTATGCATCCTACAGCTTTGTTCTCTTACAATATTGTTTTGGAAATTATGATGTGTCCTGATGTATTTGTCCTTATGTTTTTGTGTGTGGAATTGTTTGAGCTTATTGGATCCCAGCATGTGGCAAGTAAGAGTTCCAAAAAGAAAACAAGGAAGGATCTCAGTAATGAAATAATTCACAAAACTGCCCCAGAACTCAAAGACTTGACTTTGCAGACCGAGACGCCCACCCAGTGCCCAGCAGAATGGATGGCGAAAGATCTACGCGGTGAACATCACTGTGAAATGTGAGGTCACTCAAGACATGAGAACTCTAAAACACTCCCAAAAAAGGATGAAAAGCCCAGCTCACACAGGGAGGCTTGGGATGAGAAAGGCATCAACTTCAGCCTCCAGCACACATGGAAACTAGGAGATGAAACCTGACCGAATGCGGAAGAGGAAGGAATGCAGGCTGGAAGCCCTGGGGCCAGCACCCCCTCACTTAG
The DNA here is from genome assembly GCF_009828535.3 of Hylobates moloch. Lineage (NCBI taxonomy): Eukaryota > Metazoa > Chordata > Mammalia > Primates > Hylobatidae > Hylobates > Hylobates moloch. Next base: position 3,378,830 of record NW_026652289.1, read on the forward strand.
CACTGGAGGCAGGAGACACACTTCCATCATGCAGGGCAGCCTTTCTGCCCAGGAACACATGCCACCAAAAGGAGGGAGTAAAACCAGGAGAGGAAATGGTGTCACAGGAGGTCCCAGGGCCACCGTGAGTCCAGCAGCAGTAGGACAGAGGAGGCCTAGGCGGGGAGATTGCTTGAGGCCAGGAGTTCGAGACCAGCCTGGGCAACACAGTGAGACCCTGTCTCTACAAGAACAAAGAAAGGAAAACAGCTCCTCAGGAGGCTGAGGCATTGGGATCACTTGGGCCCAGGAGTTGGAGGCTGCAGTGAGCCATGACTGCACCACTGCATTCTAGCCTGGATGACTCAGTGAGACCCTGTCTCAAAAACAAAACAAAACAAAAAGACAGGAGTGATGCTTCAAGGGAGATAAGGAAATCAGGAGGTCGCCACAGTGCTGTGAGCCTATCAAGAGATCTGAATGCCTGGCGGAGAGTTGGGAGTTGCATCAGAACCTAGAAAACAAAGAGGCCGGGCATGGTGGCTCATGCCTGCAATCCCAGCACTTTGGGAGGCCGAAGCAGACACACTTTGGGAGGACTCGACTCAACACACACACTTGAGTCCAGGCGTTCGGGACCTCATCTCTATTAAAATAAAAATAACTGGGCATGGTGGTGGGTGCCTGTGGTCCCAGCTACTTGGGAGGCTGAGGCGGGAGGATTGATGGAGCCAGGGAGATTGAGGCAGCGGTGAGCTGTGATTATACCACTGCACTCCAGCCTGGGTGACACAGCGAGACCTTGTCTCAAAAAAAGGGGAAAAAATACTGGAGCTCTGTAAGAAATGTAATTACATAACATGACTAGGCTAGGAATAATAGTTGCTTCATCATAATCATGTAAACACTGGATATTAATCTATTCTCAATTATAAAACTGTCTTGAAGGAATCTGAGAATGGAATTATATTTCCTGCTAGTGGAGAGGAGCATGGAGAGGAAGAATCTTCATTTTTCCACAGAAGGATGTTGATAGATAACATCTATACTTACAAAAAGAAAAAAGCAGCCGGGTGTGGTGGCTCACACCTATAATCCCAGCACTTTGGGAGGCCAAGATGGATGGATTGTTTGAGCTCAGGAGTTCAAGACCAGCGTGGGCAACACGAGGAAACACCGTATCTACTACAAATATGAAAATTAGCCAGGCATGGCAGTGAGCACCTGTCGCCCTAGCTACTTGCGAGGCTGAGGTGGGAAAATTGCGTAAGCTTAGGAGGTCGAGGCTACAGTGAGCCGAGATTGCATCACTGTGCTCTAGCCTAGGTGACAGAGCCAGACCCTGTCTACAAAAAAAAAAAAGAAGGAAGGAAGAAAAGGAGGGAGAGAGAGAAGGAGCATAAGCAAGTTTCTGGAAATATGGATGCAAGTAAGTCTGTAGATGAGCGCCATTCCAGCCTGAGGGGGGGCAGAGGGAGACCCTCTAAAAACAGTAGAACTCTGGTGAGCTGAACAGTGGTCCTTCAAAGCTACCAGGCCCTAATCTCTGAAACCTGTGAATGAGCCCTCTTTGGAAAAAGAGTCCAGCAGGTGTGAAGCTGAGGCTCCTGAGATGCAGAGACACTCCTGGATCATCCAGGTGGGCCCTAAATTCCCTCGAGCTTCACCTTCAGTTTTCCCTGTGTGGCCCAGTGTGAGTCCGCCGCCAGGGCTGCTGTATCAAAGTGCCCCACACTGGGTGCTTCAACAACTTACTGTCTCACAGACTTGGAGGCCAGAAGTCCAGGGTCAAGGTGTTGGCAGGGATGGTTCCATTAACCCTGAATAATGTGATTCATAAAATACAATGAAGTCCAGGGTTTATTTAAGCTTAAAGCTTGGGGGCCGGGCGCGGTGGCTCACGCTTGTAATCCCAGCACTTTGGGAGGCCGAGGCGGGCGGATCACGAGGTCAGGAGATCGAGACCACGGTGAAACCCCGTCTCTACTAAAAATACAAAAAATTAGCCAGACGTGGTGGCGGGCGCCTGTAGTCCCAGCTACTCGGAGAGGCTGAGGCAGGAGAATGGCGGGAACCCGGGAGGCGGAGCTTGCAGTGAGCCGAGATTGTGCCACTGCACTCCAGCCTGGGCGACAGAGCGAGACTCCGTCTAAAAAAAAAAAAAAAAAAAGATCTACCTCATGCAGATGAATGGAGAAGCAAAATGTGGACTCTCCGGGCAACGGACAATAATTCAGCTTAAAAAGGAATGAAACCATGCCACGTGCTACACCAGCACGAACCCTGCGTGACCCCACGAATCCTGCGTGACCCCACGAATCCTGCGTGACCCCACTTATGTAAAGAATCTAGAACAGCTGACTCAGGCAGCAAGAACAGTGGTTGCCAGGGGCTGAGGAGTGGGAGGAGGAATCACTGTTGACTGAGAATAGAGTTTTAGTTCAGGAAAGTGAAAAAGTTCTGGAGATGGATGGTGGCGATGGTTACACAACGTGAACGTACTTAACCCTACTCAACTATGCATTTAAAAATGGTTAAGATGGTACATTTTACCACAATGCGTAGGTGGGGGCAGCCCTCACTGAAAACATAGTATCTGAGCAGAGGCTGGGCAGAGGCTCAGGGCTGCCCGGCGGGCCCTGGGGAAAGCATGCCTGGCCGAAGGCACAGGTGGGCAAAGGCCTGAGTCAGGAATGTGGCTGGTGCAGTCCAGGTGCGGGTGGGAGGGCTGGGGAGGTGTGGAGGGTGAGGACAGGGGGTGCAGGGGCCTGCTGAGGATGCGGGGGGTGCACATCAGACTGCGGTTGGGGGTGAGGGCTGCTCTCTGTGCAGGATCTGCTCGTCCTGCCCAGCCAGGAACACTGAAAACGGAGGGGAGCTGAGAAATCCACACGGGGCGCTGCACGTGCCCATCCAGGTGTAGACTCTGAGGGCATGGAGGCATGGAGTTGTGCAGTTCACAACCTGCACACCTGTCCACAGCAGCCCTGACTCCAGATGGGTGGCTGTTCATATGTCCTCCACAGACCTCTGCAGCTGCTTATGACACCTCTCGGCTGTGGCTCATGAAACTATGACTGCAGCCCCACCCTGAAGGATCCAGCCAGCCAGCCAGCCAGCTGTAACGGCTGTGAGGGGACAGGTCTTGATGCCCAGGGCTTTCCTAATGACCGAGCCTGGCCAACTTCATGTTCTTGGTCTCTGGGCATCTCAGCAATGGCTTGAATTATGCCCTGGCATCAAGCCACTTAAGGATGGAGACAGAGTCGCTGTGGACACTAACAAGGGCTTTTCTCCCCAGGTTGGTGGCATCTGTGCTGGGCTGTAGTGCTGGCCTGGGAGGTCCCCGACACTCGGGCCCCCATGACGGTGTTGTTCCTGCAGGCCTGCTGGGGGAGGACACTGGCAGGGAGGCAGGTGGGAGGAGGAGAGGGCAGGGCTTCCCAGAGCGACTGGGAAGGCACTCCCGCTACAGGGCCCCAGGGGAGCCTCCGGCTTTCCCCGAACTCACCTCTCCTCAGGCACTTGGTTTTCTGCCAGTCTCTGGAGAGTAGGCTTTGCTTAGGGCCGGTGGAAAAGTTCCCGTTTCCCACTATGCAGCCAAGTGAGCCAGGGCAGCCAGCGGGTAGAGGAAAGGGATAGGCATGACCTCTCCTGAACGGGTATCAAAAGCAAGTCAGTCAATCATAGGCCAGAGGCGTGGAAACTTTTTGGCAGAAACAACATTTCCTCTTCCAGGAAACGGCACTTGGTGTTCTCAGGATGCCTGGGGCTAGGGTGCCAGCATGCTGCTTGGGGGTGGGGGTGGAGAGGGTTTGGAGTTGAGGTAATCACAGAGCCTTCCTGAAGCAGAAGCCCTTGTGGGCCTCAGAGGCTGGCAGGGCCCATACATAGCACCTGCAGAGGGCAGGGGTGCGCGTCAGGAACTGGAGAAGGGGGAGCTTGTGCGGGATGCAGAGGAGCGCCAAGCAGGGAGCTGTGGGGGTCTCTGCGGCTCCAGGGAGTGACAATATTCGGGGACTCCCTAGGAGCTTGCTGAGCAGGGAGGTAGGAGAGAAGCCAGGAGGGGGACACAGTGAGTGAGCCTCAGGGAGGGCAGGGCACGGGCCCCATCCACCCCAGCGTGGGGTGGCATGAACAGCTTTTCAGCTCCGGAGCTGTAGCATTGACAATTCAATCTATTTGAGGCCATACTAAAAACCCCAAACACCCAAATTCTCAAAAACGATCTTCAAGAGTGACGTTAAATGCCAACCGTCCCTGCTGCAGCAATCTCAGGCTGCCACCTCCCCTGGCTGTCTGCAAGGGTCTCACGCACTGTCACAATGGCAGTGAGCCGGGCCCTGGGCTCCAGGCAAAATGCAGGGGAAGTGGCCAAGGCTAGCCATTCTCAATGCAGTCAAAATGGTCATTTTTACGGAAGTGTCCTGAGAGTCACAATTCCGCACAGTCAGCAGGTGCACACCTGTGCATGGGGCTGCTCACCCATCGGGGCACCATAACGTCTGTTTGCTGAGCCTGGCAGGCTCTGGAGCCGCTGGTGAGCACACAGACACAGCCCCTCTCCGGGGCAGGCACTCACAGCAGCCACAAGCACCGCCACCTCGTGGCCTGGGAGTCCTCCCCGGAGGCCAAGCTGTGGTTCAGCTGGTGCTGTCTCCTGCAGGAGCACCCTGGCTGGCTCAGGACTTCCTAGCCGGGGACACGTGCCCATGACGCAGGGTCTGGGTCAGCCCCTGGGTCGGGGAGCTAATGCTTTTGACCCACTGAGCCCACAGTTGTGGAGGTCTTCACTGTCTCCTGACGGATGTTCTTAAAACAGAGGCTACAACATTGTGAGGACAGAGGAGCTTTACAGGCCAGCAGGAGTCGCTCATAGCTGCGTCACCAAACCCTTGACCATGAGAAAAAAGTATGGGGGGCTTGCCATGGATGGGACGGGGACCGCAGAGAGGCTGGCTCAGCTGTGCAGATCGGTCCCCATTAGGGTCAAAACGCAGGCTCCCTGGGCCCACGCCCAGGAGCATACAACTGGCCCTCATGAGGCCAGTATCGGTGGTCAAGATGGGCCAGGAGTGGTCTGTGAGCTATCTCCTCAGGATTTTTAAAGGTTCCCTACATTATTTTTATTTTTATTTATTTAACATTATTATTATTATTATTATTTTGAGACGGAGTCTTGCTCTGCCACCCAGGCTGGAGCATGATCTCAGCTCACTGCAACCTCCACCTCCCGAGTTCAAGCGATTCTCCTGCCTCAGCCTCCCGAGTAGCTGGGACTACAGGCACGCACTACCATGCCTGGCTAATTTTTGTATTTTTAAAACAGATGGGGGTTTCACCATGCTGGCCAGGCTGGTCTCGAACTCCAGACCTTGTGACCGCCTGCCTCAGCCTCCCAAAGTGCTGGGATTACAGGCGTGAGCCACCGTGCCCAGCTACATTATTTTTTTAAGTTTAGAAATACGTAGAATTTATGTAACGTGGAATAACAACAGACATGTCAGCTGGTCTTAATTTAGTGAATAAAATAGAGAATTGCATCGCACCGAACATGTACTGACTTAACTAAAGGTTTAGGACTTCACAGACACAGGAGGATGATAGGAGTGGTGAACAGATGGGCTCGAACAGGAGCTGAGCTGCAAGCAGACACCACAGCACCGAGAGACGGGGAAGCACTGCAAACTGGGAGAGAAAATGCCGTTGTGTTATGAGATCTTCGGGCTGTCGTTTTTCTGGCCAAAACCTCTGTGGCTGGGGTGCCTTTGCTCAGGCCTGCTGGGCTCATTTCACCCACTTGGGCTGGCAGGCTGCACTCAGCTCACACTACAGGCCTGGGTCCCATGCCTGCCAAGGGCAAGTCAGGCATGGAATGGCGAGGCGTGTGTGAGCGTGCGCGGGGTCTGGCCACTGCGCACAGTCAGACATGCCGGCTGCTTCAGCAGGGCAAGCAGCTATAGGTGCTGGCACGGGTGCTGGTTCCCTGTGAGGCTTCGGCCTCAGAGACCTCAGAGAGCCTGAGTGGGGAGCTCCTGCCTGCAACCACACCTGGGGCACAGCCCTCTCTGTTGGCTCACACCAAGGTGGCATTGGCGTTGAGTGAAGAGGCCCGGGGCAGCCCACTCCCTTCCAAGCTCCCCCTAAACTTTGCTTCTTTATGGGTCTAACACCCCCCGCTCAGTGACTGGATCCAGAGCCAGCATCGCCGGCGGGCAGCGTGGGTCCATGGCAGGCCCCAGGAAGGCTGGTGCAGGGCTGACATGGCCCAGCACACGACAGGCATGGCCCATGCCAAGGTCCAACGTGACACGACAGAGAACCGGCCACAGAGTCCCGCCTCAGGCACTAAGCCTGTTTAACAACAACCCCCAGAAAAGTGGCTTCAGACAGTGGCAACATTTATTTTGCTCACACATCTGTATTTGGAGCGGGGCTCACAGGGGCAGCTGGGCTCTGCTCTGCTCTGCTCATCAGTTGGGGAGGCTCGAGGCACCTGTAGGCTCACTTGTGTGTAGCTGGTGGTCAACGCGGGCTGGCAGACAGGACGCCTGCACGGCCTGTCCCTGCAGCCTGGGCTTCCTTCCAACATGGCACCGGGGCCAAGCCTGAGCCCCCTCAACCCGTCAGTCACATGGCAATTACCGCCCCAGCAGGCCACGTAAACCTCCCCAGGGTCAAGAGAGGGGGATCCCCTGGATAGGCAAAATTCCAGAGGGGGACAGGGGACTGGAGATGTCATTCCTGCCATAAGACCCTGGACACTGCCCGGGAGAATCCTTCCATAAGAGAATCAGGAATCAGAACAGCTTTACGTTGCTCAAGGTAAAAGGCAATGCCTTCAACTCTGAGTAAAAACCATTTCCAAACCCGAATGTTCCCCCTTCCTCGTTCCCATTTCTGTTGAACTCTCAGACCACGCACAGAGCTCCGTGCGCACCCCGGAGTGCAGGGCAAAGGCCTCCCCGCCCACCCCGAGTTTGGCAGCTGCCAGAGGGCAGGAAAGGAGAAAACAGTGAGGGGACAGGGAACCTGCAGCCCCTTCCCTCCTTCTACCAGGTAAAGAGCCACCGGGGAGAAGCAGAAAACATTTTCAACTCAAGGCCTGCCCTGGCTCAGACACTCTCCCGCCCAAGCCACTGTCCAGAGATAAGGGAGAGTTTGGCAGCAGAGGCAGGAGTGGGCACGAGCCCTGCACCCCAAGGGTATAGGACCCACCTGCGACGGAGGCTGGGCCAGGAGCACGCCAAGGAGCCGGAAGCAGGCAGCAGTAGCCCTCTGCCAGGGAGGGCAGGAGCAGTCACCAGGCACAGCGCAGCATCCAAGGCCTGCTGGCACCTAAGGAGGGGCAGGGCCACTCTGGCACCCACACCATGCACAGGCTGGCTATGGCCACTGCTGGAAGAATTGGAAGCCTGTGGTGCCTGCAGAGACAAAAGCAGCCCCAAGTCCACAGCCCGCTCACCTGGTGACCACACCCACCCAGGGCCTGTCTGAAGGGGTGTGCTTGTTTCTGGGCATGAGGACTGTTTATCTTGGTCTCCACTGTTCTACAAAAAAACCCCGGCATTCAATAAACTATGAAACAACAGGCAATCCACTGCCACGAAATAAAGCTATTGACAGAAGCAGACCCAAGAATGTCCCATGCCAACTGTCACATAGCCACACCCCCATGACACGCCCAGCAGCTCACCCCGTTCCCCTCCACGCGGGTGTCCACACTGCTTCTGTAACCCCTGCCACCACAGGTGAGGCTGCAGTGAGCATCTCTGCACAGGTCTGTGCCACCCACGGTGTTTCAGCCAACAATGGACTGAGCAGACCAAGGAGGTCCCATGAGGTTACAACGGGAGCTGAGAAGTCCCTGTCCTCATAACATGTAGCACAGTGTATCTCCCGTGTTTGTGGTGGCGCCGGTGTCAACAAGCCTGACATGCTGCCAGCGCACGTAAGTACATAGGTAACATCCTAGGCTTCCACGCTCACTCCCTGATGCACCCGAGCAGCTCCTGGTAAGTGCCTGGTGCTATTTTTAACACTTTAGACTGTATTTTTACTGTACCTTTGTTTAGCATTTTTTTTTCAGACGGTCTGGCTCTGTCGCCCAGGCTGGCATGCAGTAGTGTAATCACAGCTCACTGAAACCTTTCCCTCCTGAGTCCAAGACATCTTCCCACCTCAGCCTCTGAGTAGCTGGGGCTACAGGCATGAGCCACCATGCTTGGCTAATTTTTACATGTTTTTGTAGAGATGAAGTCTTACTCTATTGCCAGGCCGCTCTCGAGCTCCTCAGCGTAAGTGATCTGCCTGCCCCAGCATCCCAGAGTGCTGGGATTACACGCGTGAGCCACAGTGCCCAGCCAATTTAGCTGTCTAGACACACAAATCCTTACATTATGTTACGGTTGCCCAGGGTACTCAGCAGGGTCACGTGCTGCACAGGCCCATGGCTGGGAGCAGTGGGCTAAGCCGCACAGGCTGGGTGTACAGTGAGCTGTGTGAGTGCACTGTGATGTTCCTACGGTGATGGAGTCCCCTACAGAGGCACTTCTCAGAGCACAGCCCATTGTTAAGTGACATGTGACTGTCCTGTCAGGTTCATTCCAAAATGGCTGGCCCCGTGATATTCCTGCCAGCACCACACAAGTTCCCGTTTCTGCAGATCCCCGCTCCCAGCTTCCTCATTGCGGCCGGCAGACAGGGCAGCACGCCCCTGGGCTCCAGCTCACACTCTGGGTGTGGCAAGGCCGTGCAGTCTTCATCTGCTGCTTGGTCATCTGGTCTCCTTTCAATGAACTATTAATATCCGCTGTCACGGTTCTAGAGACTTCTAGCTGGTTACTTGCTGAGTTGCAGGAATCCCCCTAAACACTGGCTCCTTGCCGGCTTTATCCATTAAAAAGAAGGAACCAGGAAAGTGCCCCTCTCAGTCACAACCTGTTAATGGTCCTCTGTGTCCTCCAATGCACAGAAAAACTGAATTTTGATCTGGCCAAATCACCCATATTTTGCCTTAGGATTTATGCCTTTGGGGTCTCAAAATAAGGGCTTCTTCCCCAAGGGAACAAAGATAAGCTCCCGTATCATCTTCCAGTGGCTCACGGCCATGCCAGAACCCATGGCGCCTGCCTCTGCTCTCCCCTCTCCTCTTCACTGCTGTCTCCCAGGCCACCAGTCCCTCCCGGCTGCCCAGCCCCAGGTCCTCCTGCCATCTACCCTCCCACAGCAGCCCACACTCTCACGGCTTCTGCTGCGAGAAGCGCTCCTTCCTGGGATTCCCTGGCACAGTTCAGCTGAGTATTTCTCCACCTTTGCTGGCTGCTCTCCTCCAGCTCCATGGTCTCTACAACCCAGGTCTACGCTAACACACAAGACAACGTAAACTGTTAAGGGCTTTACAACTTATTTCTGACATGGATTGCTGTGTTAAGATAATATGAAAGAAAACTCAGTGAATATAAAGTAAAATATTTTAAAATATAACTGATTTTTCTACAGGCCATTTTCTAAAAATGTCTAAGCAACTAAAGCCGTCATTAAAATGTTTCTTTTCTTTCTTCTTTTAATTTTTTTGAGATGGAGTCTCGCTCTGTCGCCCAGGTTGGAGTGCAGTGGCGCAAACTTGACTCACCACAACCTCCGTCTCCTGGGTTCATGGAATTCTCCTGCCTCAGCCTCCTGAGTAGGTGGGACTACAGGCATGCACTGGCATATGCCCGGCTAATTTTTCATATTTTTAGTAGAGACGGGGTTTCACCATACTGGCCAGGCTGGTCTGGAACTCCTGACCTTGTGATCTACCGGCCTCGGCCTCCCAAAGTGCTGGGATTACAGGCGTGAGCCACTGTGCCCAGCCTAAAATGTTTCTTTTGAAAGATGCTGGAATAAAAGAATTCCTTATTTATTTATTTATTTATTTTTGGGGGACAGAGCCTTGCTCTGTAGCCCAGACTGGAGTGCAGTGGCGTGGTCTCGGCTCACTACAATCTCCGCCTCCTGGGTTCAAGCGATTCTCCTTCCTCAGCTTCCCGAGTAGCTGAGATTTCAGGCACCCACCACCATGCCCGACTAATTTTTTTATTTTTAGTAGAGACCAGGTTTCTCCGTGTCGGCCAGGCTGGTCTCAAACTCCTGACCTCGGGTGATCTGCCTGCCTCGGCCTCCCAAAGTGCTGGGACTAAAGGTGTGAGCCACCACGCCCGGCCTAGAATTCCTGATTTATATTAAAACCATTCTTGCTTTTTACAGGGTTGAAGTCCTTAGTTGCTTAGACATTTTTAGAAAATGGCCTGTAGAAAAATCAGTTATATTTTAAACTATTTTACTTTATATTCACTGAGTTTTCTTTCATATTCTCTTAACACAGCAATCCATGTCAGAAATAAGTTGTGAAGCCCTTAACAGTTTACGTTGTCTTGTGTGTTAGAGTAGACCTGGGTTGTAGAGACCGTGGAGCTGGAGGAGAGCAGCCAGCGAAGGTGGAGAAATACTCAGCTGAACTGTGCCAGGGAATCCCAGGAAGGAGCGCTTCTCGCAGCAGAAGCCGTGAGAGTGTGGGCTGCTGTGGGAGATGAAGAATGGAAACATCTGTATAAGATAATACCTTCTAAATACGATTTTTATATAGAATACTTACAAATTATCCAAGTAAGCAACACTAACTAGTCCTTTATAGACTACAAAAGCCAGACCTGAGGAGGCCTGGCAGAGAGGAGCCTGCAGGTGCCAGACCCGACCTGGGTTGTGTGGTGAAGACGTGGGATTGGGGAAAGCTGGCCCCAGGCCCAGATGCCACCCCAGGACCAGCATTCATTGCTTTCAGTCACACGTGCTTAGATGCTATATAGTCACTAGTCTCGCAGATTTTATAAACAATGATAGTTAAACAATTATCCTAGGTCTTAGTGAAGGTAAAAATATCTCACTGCACAAGGGCAAAAATAATTCGTACTAAGAATTTTTTTTTTTTTTTTGCGACAAAGTCTCGCTCTATGCCCCAGGCTGGGGTGCAGTAGCACAATCTCAGCTCACTGCAACCTCCGCCTCCCGGATTCAAGAGATTCTCCTGCCTCAGCTTCCCGAGTAGCTGGGATTACAAGTGCCTGCCACCATACCTGGCTGATTTTTGTGTTTTTAGTAGAGATGGGGTTTCACCATGTTGGCCAGGCTGATCTCAAACTCCTGACCTCAGGTGATCCGCTGACCTTGGCCTCACAAAGTGCTGGGATTACAGGCATGAGCCACCAAGCCCGGCCTTGTACTAAGAATTTCTTCAGAGAGTACATATAATAGAATGGCATGAAAGCTAAAAACAGTAGACATTATTTATGACATTCATATAATTCAAAAAGTGTGAACCACTAAATATTTAATCCAAGTATTTCTTATTTTCTGGATTTGCTAGACCATTACTTCCTCATCAGTCTTTAGATGGAGAGATAGAATCTTATTAGTCATAAACATCATTGTAGGGCTAGAATAAACCTTTTAAGCCAGTTCTTCCTTTTCACAAACAAAGCCCTGGAAGCCTAGAGAGGTTGGGGCTGCCTGAGGCCCCACATTAATAAAGTTCATGCCCGTCCTCTCACCTCCGAACTAAGGGAGGTGGAGACACAACACAGTGCCTCAGTTTTCTGTAAACCAATGAAAAACATTTCTTGAAACAATACAGTCAGCTGTCACTACTAATCACCAACAAGACTCACAATTTTGGATGTGGTTTTTAAAATACTAAGTCTGCTGACTTTAGCCTCTAAGCATGAACAGTTGTTGGGAGTTATAACACTCTGGACAACAAAGATTAAAAACCCTCTGAAATTGTTTTAATGTACGTTTTAAATCTTCAGGAACTTTCTTGTCATGAAAATTTATAATATGAACTATGAAAGGGATTATGTTACCTTACTGATGAATCATTATATTCTTGTAATTATCAGAATAATTAGATTTATGGAAAACTATAATAAAAAACATAAAAGCTACCTGTTTCCATTTTCTGCCTTAACAGCCAATGAATGAACAAAGTAAGGAATTTAAGAAAAGATTCTTGGACATGTAAATGGACCTGACTAGTCCGATGCAGTGTGGTCCTAGTTCTCAATATGCAGGGGTGACTACAGACCCTACATGTCACCAGAAAACATGAAAGCATTCTCAATGTTTTACATAAAATGGAAAAGCAGCTTTTGGTGACATGAGCTTTATAAAATAAAACATCCATAAAGCAAGTTTCTATTTTTAATTTTTTTGCTTTGATAAATCAATTGCTTCACAAAAATCCTTTTTAAAGACAACAATCCAAGAAAACATATTGTTACAGTATTCACATTTCAAAGATTGTCAGTTTCAAAGACCGAATATAACTAGAACGAAAGATTGCTGAGTTCTTTCTGTCTCTAAGTGCCAGGAATGGGCCTTCGCAAGGGGCAGAACCCCCTCTGGGCACCCTGGAGTTTGCCTCAATGAAAAGTGCCCACTGCCACCTGACACAGGCAGGAGACGGATCACTCTCAGGTCACACAGACACAACTCCCGGAGCCCTTAGCCATGAGGGTTTCTTTTGCATACTGGATAAACACTTCCACTCATCTTACTATCTGGAATCAAAGCACAAAGGCCAAGCTAGTCCCTCGGCGGGAGCGAGCTGGAACCCAGCACAGCCAGCCCTGCCACTCCTGCTCAACAGGTGCAGGGCAGGAATAACAGCAACATGCTCAATTTGGGTCTCAAGACACATTCAAAGGGAGCCTTCATAGGGAAAAACTCAACAAGAATAAAACTGGGACCGAGTCTGATCATTTAAAATGAAATCTTAGAGGGGTCACACTTTTACAGATTCTCTCCACTGTCCAAGGGCTGGAGAACAGGTGTTTTAAGGTGCCAACTGACCTCAAACATGCTGGGCAGTGATTTTACAAACTGAAACGGCTTGCCATGTAGAAGCTAGTTAAAAGCACCCATTGGAGAGAGGTTAAAGGAAACTCAGGCTATGTCCGTAAGCACCCTTTCTCTAAATGATCTTTATCCTATTCCTCTGAATTTAGTAAGAATTTAGGAAAACTGAAGAAAGTTTTCAGCTGGAGAGAATGCACACTGTACCATTCAGCATGGGTGTTTAACTCTCAGGCCAGAGCTTCACAGTGCCACCGACGTTCAGGCAGTGCTCTCTTTTTATAGATGGGGGTCTCACTGTGTTGCCCAAGATGGAGTGCAGTGGCTATTGACAGGTGCAAGCACAGTGCACTGCAGCCTCAAACTCCTGGCACATGCAATCCTCTGCCTCAGACTCCCGAGTAGCTGGAACTAGAGGCACGCCCTACTGCGCCGGGCAGGGGCAGCACTCTTAAATTCAATCCACTGCTTAGTGAATGTGATTTCTAGTGGGGGAAAGAAACAGTGACCTATACATGAGTCTACATTCTGTGAATGGCTTCCACTAATCTACACTAAAGAGCAGGCAGCTGAAGAGACGGAGGGTGGCGAGGGATGAAGAGACGAAGGGTGGTGAGGGATGAAGAGACGAAGGGTGGTGAGGGACGAAGAGACAGAGGGTGGTGAGGGAAGGAGGAAGGGCTGGCTGGCTTTCATGGGTGCTTATTTTAGGTTAAAAATGATCTTGTAGACTTACTTAAAATATGAGAAAACAGTTCACAAATGAGGAACGCAATGGTGGCTTTAAGATGTCATTTTTGGCCGGGCGCAGTGGCTCCCGCCTATAATCCCAGCAATTTGGGAGGCTGAGGCAGGCGGATCACCTGAGGTCAGGAGTTTGAGACCAGCCTGACCAACATGGAGAAACCCGTCTCTACTAAAAATACAAAATTAGCCAGGTGTGGTGGCGCATGCCTGTAATCCCAGCAACTCAGGAGGCTAAGGAAGGAGAATTGCTTGAACACAAGAGGTGGAGGTTGCAGTGAGCTGAGATCGCACCATTGCCCTCCAGCCTGGGCAATAAGAGCAAAACTCTGTCTCAAAAAAAAAAAAAAATGTCATTCTCTCCCCAAAAGACTTGATAATCAAGTCTTTCAGTTAAAGCCCCTGAAAGATTTTAAAATAAATTTCTGTGTATTTCCCACTGACTTCTTAACCTCAATTAATATATTCTTTTGAGAAAAATCAATTCCAGAAAAAACTCTTCACTAGCTTAAAATGTCCCTTGGCTTACAACCAATCATTACTGTTGAATCTCAAGAATTGAAGACATTCCCGACCCTGTAAACAAATGAACTTCAGCCATACCATTTCAGATGATATGAAGACATTCTGTAGGAAACACCGTGGCCTGTTTTCTGAGAAAAAGCACCACTCCTAAGTAAACAAATGAAAACAAATCAAAACCAGAGAAAACAGAACCCAGCCCACTCTCTCGGTTCATCTTGTTACCAGGAAACAGAAGTCCTACAGTTTCTCCAAATCTCACGTGGTCAAGTGAGCAGGAGGGCTCTGAAAAGTCAAAAGCAACAACGTACAAGAGAACGCTGACACCAGGAGACCAGCCACAAACGCAAACACAGGAACCAACCCGTGGGGGCTGCCGAGGCGCCCTCGCCAGACCAACTCGCCGCTGGGACTCCAGGGATGTCCGCTAGTTAAGTAATAAAGTCTGAATATCTGCTGTTTGCCCTAGCTCTGAGCCAATGGGGTAGAGCACATTTTATATTAGTTTATAATAAACATTCTGCGTATAACATATTTTGAAGTTAAAACTTCTAAAACAATACACAGCTAACATGGTAAAGCAACCATGCAACTGTGGTCAGATTTAAATTAGACTGGAGTATGTCTGGTAAGAGCTCCTAACGGATCACTGGCTACCATTTCACCTCACTTACCCGAAGTCCTATTTAGCAGATACCTTTCAATATATGTTTAGATCAAGTGTAAAATGCAATCCGAGCATTACATATCAACAAAAATTTGCAGATATCAAAATTTCATTAAATAGCTGTTTCTTTATAGTAGTAAATGTTCATCACCACCCTGGGAGAGCAAAGAACCATAGAACGGTAGCTAACTTTGGGCAGGTTCATTAAATTTGGTCAATTCGGAACATTCCAAATTGAAATATTAATAGCAAGCATGTATTGTTTCTTCTCTAGAAATTTTATCCTCAATATAGTCATCATCCAATTCATAACGAATTTATAAAAATAGCTTTTTTATCCAATAATTCCAGCAAGGTAAAAATAGGAGTTTCTTTTTCTATATAGCAAATGAAACAGGCTCACTGAACATGGGGGGACTTAGGCTTGCTAAGCTTGCCGTCCGTCCACTCACGATGAAACCACACTCAGTCTAGGCGTGTGCCGTTGTCACCGCACACTGGCAGTTTCGGGTGCAGCAGCTTCTTTCAAATCCATGGGCCACACAAATAAACCAGCCCACTGAGATCTGCTGGAACCACAGAACTAAGTGAAAACCGCATCACGGTTTAGAAAATGGCAGCGCTATTCCTTAATCTAATTAGGGATTCAAGGTGGGGAGGGAGTGGTGTGTCATTCCTCACAATCTAGCGTTAAACCTTTAAAGAATTTCTTTAAAAATCCACACACACACACATGTGTGCACATGCACACACACACACACACACACTTGAAAGAAGTCGCTGCACCGGCAAAGACACGCTTTAAGCTTACTATGAAATACAAAAGTGCACTCTTCTATATCTACATATAAAACATATTAGAAATAAAACTGTGTAAAATGTTTGCTGTGCAAACTCTAAAAAGTCAGGTGCGTCTGCTCCTGCCCCTACTGCAGGGAGTCACTGTTCTCCAAGACCAGCCCGCTGATGTGGGCGGGGGCCAGGGCACCCGCGTCCTCCTCCGTGCTGTCCACAGACTCGTCCTCGCTCTGCCCTGCCATCATGACCTGCTGCACCGCCAGGGTGGCCCCGTCTGAGGACAGAGACTGAAGGCTGTCCACGTTCATGTTCACGGGCGTGGTGATGGTGACAACAGCTCCTGCGGCAGGATGAAGGTGTGTCATTATTTAAATTAGTACTCGCAGAAAAACACTTTATTACTCAATTGGATGCTGTTTGCTTGTTTGACCTAAAGTTAAAAAAAAAAACACCTATATATGTTTAGGGAATGTTCAACAGGGATTTAAGAAACTGTTTCTGGGCCGGGCGTGGTGGCTCATGCCTGTAATCCCAGCACTTTCGGAGGCCGAGGCGGGCGGATAACGAGGTCAGGAGATCAAGACCATCCTGGAGACCATGGTGAAACCCCGTCTCTACTAAAAATACAAAAAATTAGCCGGGAGTGGTGGCGGGCGCCTGTAGCTACTCCCAGCTACTCGGGAGGCTGAGGCAGGAGAATGGCGTGAACCCGGGAGGTAGAGCTTGCCGTGAACGGAGATTGCGCCATTGCACTCCAGCCTGGGCGACAGAGTGAGACTCCATCTCAAAAAAAAAAAAAAAAGAAAGAAATTGTTTCTGAAATCAGCCTCAGACCACGCTTGGCTAATAAGGCCTTGGTCTAAGAACAACTTCAGTGGAGATCAGGAGATACAGAACACAGATTCATGGAGCAAAAGGTACTGTAATAACAAAAAATCCATAAACACAGAAGAAAGACACACAAGAAGAATATAGCAGAGAAACAGAATGAAAAGGAGAATACAGAAAGAGGAAGGAAGATTTGTGTGAAAGAAAAGGAAAGAAAAGGAAAGAAAAGCTTGTCACATGCCAGTGCCTGCTGTAAAACCTAATAGCAGAAGACGGAAATGGCCCAAATATCCACGAGCAAGGCCCAAATCAAAAACTCAACAATGGAGAGGACAGGCACGGTGGCTCACAACTCTACTCCCAGCACTTTGGGAGGCCGAGGAGGGAGGATCCTTTGAGCCCAGGAGTTCCAGACCAGCCAGCCTGGACAACATAGGGAGACCTCATCTCTACAAAAAGTTTAAAAATTAGATGGGCATGGTGGTGCATGCCTGTAGTCCTAGCTATTCAGGAGGCTGAGGCGGGAGGATCACTTGAGGCCAGGAGGTCCAGGCTGCAGTGAACCAAGCTTGCTCCACTGCACTCCCACCTGGGTGACAGAGCAAGACGCTGTCTCAAAAAAATAAAACAAAACATTGAACAACGGAATGCTATGATGCTACTAAATACAGTGGACCAACATTTACTAATTTCTAAAACTCTGCAAGATGTATTAATAAGTAATGAAAGAAAGTAGAGACAGTGTTATGTGATATGCTAACATCTGGGTAAAATTGTAAAAGAAGCCCGGGCATGGTGGCTCACACCTGTAATCCCAGCACTTTGGGAGGCCGAGGTGGGTGGATTACAAGGTCAGGAGTTCGAGACCAGCTTTTCCAATATGGTAAAACTCCATCTCTACTAAAAATACAAAAATTAGCTGGGTGTAGTGGCATGTGCCTATAGTCCCAGCTACTCGGGAGGCTGAGGCAGGAGAATCACTTGAACCCAGGAGGCGGAGGTTGCAGTGAGCTGAGATTGTGCCACTGCACTCCAGCCTGGTGACAGAGTGAGACTCTGTCAAAAAAAAAAAAAAAAAAAAAAAGAAAAGATTTAAAGAGATACACATTCATTCATTCATGTCTGTGCATACAATATCATATCATGTATGTACTGGAGCTTGTACAGGAAACTGGTAACAATGATTGTCTCTGGAGAAGTAGAAGCCAGATGGAAGAGAGATTTACTTTTCGCTGAATATTCTTGCTTGAATGTCTTTCCTCAATAGATAGGTATTGCCTTTTCTGACAGAGGGAGACAGAGAAAGAGGGAGAAAGAAAGAGAATAACTTTCTAGCTATACATTCTTTAAAGAGAAGACCACTACACATCCAAACCTAAAGGATGCAGCCACAGCAGTACTTGAGGACACTCTGGTTTAAATGCATGTAACGCAACTTAAGAAAGGCTAAATGGAGACAAAATCAGCGTGATTCACAACCCATCCTAACCTGAGGGCCAGCACCCCCCAAGGAAAGTCACCTGCGCATTCAGTGGAGAACCCATCAGCGCCTGCTGCAAGCAACTGACTTGAGGCTGGGGGAAGAACCATCTGAAAAGACTACAGAGAACAGAGCCCAGCACTCACACAGGTAGCCTGGAAAACTCATTGTCTGCAGGCACTGGATGGAGAACTCAGGAAGGTCTGACCTCAGCTGGGACAATCCGTGCTAGCCTGAGCACTGCTGGGGACCACCCACAAGGACCACACTGCTCCCAAGTGACCTAACTGCAGTCCAGAGCCAAGCTCAAGAAGACTTACAGGAATACGAAAACACCCAGCACCCCAAAAGGCCAAATTCCCAATGCCTGGCATCCAGTGAGATGACCAGGCATGAAAAGAGGCAGGGAAACCCGTCATGACGAGGAAAATCAATCAGCTGAAACTGACCCAGAGCTGACAG
The DNA here is from genome assembly GCF_009828535.3 of Hylobates moloch. Lineage (NCBI taxonomy): Eukaryota > Metazoa > Chordata > Mammalia > Primates > Hylobatidae > Hylobates > Hylobates moloch. Next base: position 3,397,204 of record NW_026652289.1, read on the forward strand.
ATGTTAGAATTCGCAGAGAAGGACATCAAAACAGTGGCAGCAACTGTATTCTGTGTGTTCAAAACTTAAGTAGACTCATGAAAGACAGAAAGACTCCAACAGAACTTCTGGAGAGATGAAAACTACAGCGTCTAAGATGAAAACCACACTGGATGGGATGAGCATAAGATGAAGCAGTACAGAAGAAAAGATGAGTGCGGCAGAAGGAGAGTCACAGGAATCGCCCAAAATGAAACACAGAGAATCTAACAAACGGGAAAGAACATCAGGAACTGTGTGAAAATTTTCACCACCGAATACACAGGCACTGAAGTCCCTGAAAAGGGCTGCAGGAGGAAGGTCAGAAAATATGGGTGAAGAAATAACGGCCCCAAACTTTCCTAACTGAATAAGGGTCTATCGCTGCCAGAAAAGAGAAAGAAGAGGAAATATCACCATTTACATACACTTAAAAACACATGCACACAGGCCAGGAGGGGTGCCTCACCCCTGTAATCTCAGCACTTTGGGAGGCCGAGGCGGGCAGATCACGAGGTCGGGAGATTGAGACCATCCTGGCCAACATGGTGAAACCTCATCTCTACTAAAATAAAAAAAATTAGCTGGCTGTGGTGGCTCACACCTGTAGTCCCAGCTACTCAGGAGGCTGAGGCAGGAGAATGGCGGGAACCTGGTAGGCAGAGGTTTCAGTGAGCCGAGATCACGCCATTGCACTCCAGCCTGGGCGACAGTGAGACTCCGTCTCAAAAACAAAAAAAAAAACCAAAGTAAACAAACAAAAAAAACCAAAAACACACGCACACAAAACCATCCAAAATATGAAGACCTCATGCGAACAGAAAGATGCCTATAAAACACACCAGAATGGCTGCCTATGTCAGGGGATGGAGGGCAGAGGCCACAGGGAATAAGCAAAAACAAGAGAAGGGCATGGAGGAGGAAGAGAAAGAAGCCACATGGTGAGAACGGGGTAAGTCCCTCCTCCACACCCGGAGTCGGAGGGAAAAAGAGAGCAAACACAGAAGCAAAGGAGAAGATCCACTGTCCATGACTGTGTCTTTGAGACAGAATTAATGATTTCATATCTCTATCATGTGTTTTACATTCTCTACTACTGGTGCTCCTAACTGTCACTGAGAGCTCCCATGCACCCAGAATGCAGCTTCCTCGTGTTTTAGTTGCAGAGAAAGAGAACCACGTACTTTCATTCACTGCATTACCTGAGGCTCACAGCTAACAGGCCTGATCCAGGCCTCTTGTTCATAATCCCCACCCCATGGTCCACCATGTCTGGCCTTGGCCAGCCACCTGTACCTTCTGACATGGTGAGCTCGCTCGGTGGTGGCTGTGCGACTCCTGATGCAATAGAGTCAGGCCAAAACCTCTGAACTGGCCGGTTCTGAGCAGTTTTTTTCTTTGTTTTAGGGGTCTCTGAACAACTTGAATCCAACATTGGCTGAAGAATTCGTCTTCTGGCATTGATGAACCTGGAGTTGACAAAGAGAAGCTTCCATGAAAACAGCCTTTGTAAAGACCCTATACAGGATGAACAAATCCTTCTAACAAACACGCTGCACTATGAACCACGCTACAAAGAATGACTGACGTTCTCCACTATAATAACTACTTAAGAGGACTCAACAGCTATTCCAAATTCTCTAAATGCCCAGAATCACAGAGCCTGTTGTTTTAAAAATCATGTAAATAAGGACCAACTCATCCATGGCGCTTGTTTTTTTTTTTGCCTCAACTCCTTTAGTGCATGTTTGTGAACTAGGTACTCATAACAACATAGATGATACTGTTGAATTTGTGAATCTGACACTATTTTCCCTAAGGAAGAAAAATGTTAAAGAAGCAAGACTTTCTGTAGTGCCATCATGCCTGAGACGATTGGGCAGTCTGCACTCGTCTGGAAGTCACCAGATCACCAACATGGCCGAGCCTCTGGGTGGCAACACGTCTGAGCCATCAGAGAATGGGACTGCCACCTCCTCTTGTTTCACCACAAAGCATGATCTAAGGCAAGAGCTGCATCTTTTCAAAAACTATTCCCAATGATGAGCTGTTTCTTAGATGACTGAGGGCATAAGTCATCCAGTGGTCCTAGACATGTGGCTAGCACAGCACATAGGCACCAGCAGTGATGAAATCCCCGACAGACGTTAGCGACTCTGTCAAACTAGGAACTCATGCCTGTGATAAGACCCCACAGAGAAAGAGATCAGCAACAATCACAGGTTGGCAAGGCAGGCTGGACACTGTTTTTGTATTTTTTAGATGGAGTCTCGCCCTGTCGCACAGGCTGGAGTGCAGTGGCATGATCTCAGCTCACTGCAACCTCTGCCTCCCAGGTTCAAGCAATTCTCCTGCCTCAGCCTCCTGAGTAGCTGGGACTACAGGCGCCCGCCACCTCGCCCAGCTAATTTTTGTATTTTTAGTAAACGGGGTTACACCATGTTGGCCAGGATGGTCTCGATCTCTTCACCTTGTGATCTGCCTGCCTTGGTCTCCCAAAGTGCTGGGATTACAGATGTGAGCCACTGCACCCAGCCCAACAGTCACAGGTTGGCAAGGCAGGCTGGACATTGTTTCATATCAAATGAGTATGACAGCAATCTCAAAATACATTAAGATTAAAGGCTGCTGTCCTCAGTTCCCATTCTTATGCTCTGAACTGTTGCCTTTAAATGTGAGAAAGTGCAAGGAGATTCAAATCCCCAGGCTGGCTTTTCCTCCTGCAGTGACTGGAGCACAAAGATAGCAACCCAGACATGAGTTCTGCTGCACCTACCACCCTATGCCACTGACCGGGCCACTTTGCTACAAAAGGAGCTGCAATGGAAAGAAATGGAAAGAAAAACATCTGTCCTATGAAAGCGCCTATCAAACCAGAACCCGTCCAGATTCACGCATTACCCCTAACCTAATGCAGAAGCAGCAATACCAATTATGCTTAAGGCCTCGTTTCTGTCTTCTTTTTTCAGTAACATGAGTGATAAAGTAGTTGACCTCTTGCTAGAGTCACACATTGCTCATCTATTAAAAGCCAGACTTCTCTATCTGGATAGCTGAGTAGCCATGTTTACAGTATCAGGGAAACAAAAGCATTACTTTTAGACTCCGATTCTACTCTGGTTTGTCACTGTGACAACTATTCTCTTTTTTTAATGCCCCCCTCTGCAAAACACAAAACTAGAACTGGATCAGCTCTAAGGTTGCTTAATTTTAAAAGTCCAAGATTTTAAAATAGCTACAATTATATTAGCACACAGTCTAACAATAACGAAGCAGTTCGGATCCCGCCATGCTTCATTTAGAGGAACCTGGTGATCCCTGCAGCACAAGCTCCACGGCCACCCACAACCCCAACAAGACCTAGAAGGGAAGGCCCCACTGCTATTGTAATGTGTTGGTTGTTTTCTTTCTTTCTTTTTTTTTTTTTTTTTTTTTTTGAGACCGTCTCACCCTGTCACCTAGGCTGGAGTGCAATGGTGCGATCTTGGCTCACTGCAACCTCCGCTTCCCGAGTTCAAGCCATTCTCCTGCCTCAGCCTCCTGAGTAGCTGGGATTACAGGTGTGCGCCACCACATGTGACTAATTTTTCTATTTTTAGTAGAGACAGGGTTTCACCATGTTGGTCAGGCTGGTCTCGAACTCCTGACCTTGTGATCTGCCCACCTTGGCCTCCCAAAGTGCTGGGATTACAGGTGTGAGCCACCACGCCTGGCCTGTAATGTGTTTTTAAATCCTTCTTATTCAAAGCTGCTACCAGCAGAGGCATGAGCTAATGATGGGTGTGTATATCTCACTGCAAGATATAATGTTTGTAAATACAAAAGAAAAGAAAGTCACAAAAAGTAAAAGTAGCTACAAATATTAAAGATTTCAGAAATTTGGAATTTTTAAAAGTTATATTATTAAACTGTTATTATTACTAAAAATTAAAAGTTGATACTAAACCTAGGTAAGACAATTTGTTAATGCAACATAGTAGCAAGTCAGGGAACACCAGGAAATCATGAATGAAGAAAAGCAGGAGGGTGCTGAGCAGTGACGGGGCACCAGCACACCCAGAGAAGCATCCCTCCCCCTTCAGCCCACCCACCACAGGTGTGCCCCAACCAAAGTATGTGGTTTCCACATAGACTCCCGGAAAACAACCAAGCACATGAGCAGTATATAACAACCACTGCAGCAACAACATACTCAGAATCTTTAAATTTTTGTTAATATTCTATTTAAAAGATTTAACAGGAAATAACGCAAATAGTATAGTCTGTTGTGACCACCCAAATCCAAAAGAATGGCAAGAATGTAGGATCATGGCAGTACTTATGCAACCCCGAAGCACACCTCCCGCACACACGACTGCACAAAGACAAAGACTTTCTTGCTGGAACTTCAACAAGTTCACATTTTAGCACAGCTAAGATAAAGACAGTAATGTTTACAACTGGGAGAATTTGTGCTTTCTTCTTTTATGCATGCCAGTTTTATTCAGCTGAAATTGTTTCCTACATCTGAATAATAAGTAAATTTAAAAAATGTGACAAGTGACTAATAACCAAAATGGAAGACCACCCCCCACTTCAGTGCCACCTAGGAACACACACAAGCCCTTACTAAGAAAAAACATCTGGCCAGAGTCTAAGTGTCCACAGCAATGTTTGACAGCAGGACTAGAAGGGGACGTTTTATGAAATGTCCTCCTGGGTGTTTCTCTCCTAGGAATGGCTCCCAGGCTCTTCTGTGGAGCAGGACCCCCACAAGAAAGAGCAGCAGAGGGTCCCCTCATGGGGCAGGACCTCTCACCTCTTGACCTCCCACCATCCAGAGGCTCATCCACTAACAACACATCAGTTTTGTATGAATGTGGGGCTTGGGGACAGTAGCACCCTAGAGAAACAGTTCTAAAGAGGCAGGCAGGATGCAGTCCATAATCAGGTATTGATAGGAAAACTTAGGTTGAACCTGGTTTATTCCTAAGTCTCCTGCTCCCATTGCCCATTAAAAGAACTCATATTTTTAGTCAGTTGCAGTGACTCACACCCATGATCCCAGCACTTTGAGAAGCTGAGGTGGGAGGATCACTTGAGGCCAGGAGCTCGAGACCAGCCTGGGCAACACAGCAAGACCCCGTCTCAATTGGGAAAAAAGAAAAAGAGAGATCTCCTCTTTTCAGCAAGATTTCACCACGTATTGGTGCCAGGGTTTCCAAGTGCTCTACCGTGCTGATAGCATGATTTCAGGAAGCAGGGCACCTTACCAGTTGTTGACTTGGAGTAGTGTCAAATTTGTCTGAGCAGCAATCTGTTTTTTCTCATCCTCTGTTGGGTAGGGATGCTGAAAATAAAAAGCAGGGTTACCATGGCCTTCGAGTTTACAAAGGAAATCAAGACGATTTAGGCAAAATGTGAGCATTACATAATCATCAGAAAATAATGGTAACATCAATAGTGCTTCTAGCCAAAACCTAACCGTAGTCTCACAGAACAAAGTGTTTCTCCTAGTCCCAGGAATGTCCTAGTGCCGCAGTGGCTGGTTAGCGCATAGGCCAAGGTGGACCGCCCCCCATGTCTATCGGTTCAGCGGTGACGGTAACAGCAGCGACATCACGGGGAGCAGGTATGCAGTCCAGCGGTGAGTCTACGCCAGGCTTGATACAATCTATAGATTCTGTATCAACTTTATTGAACTTTAACTTACGAACAATAAACTACATCCATGTAAAGAGGATGGATGGATGCGTTCTGGCCCGGGAGCCTCTGCCACAAGCAACACGCAGCACATTTCAATTACCTTGGTCCATTCTATAATAATTCACTGATTCCTCAGAAGCACCTGCTGAGATGGTCACTGTCACTGTCTTTATTTTACAGAAGAGGAGACTGAGGCATGAAGTGTTTACAAACTGCCCCCATCCCACAGCTGGTGAAACAGGTGGAGTAGGAAATGGCCAGGCAGGCTGGGGGACAAGTTTCCATCATGGGTACCATAAGAATCAACTGACACTGGAATGAGCTGATGCCATCGACGGCTTTCCTGGGATGAGATCTCTGCTGGATTCACCTGTGCTGTCAGTAAGGAACTGAACCCAGGGCTGGTGACAGGAGTGCCAGCTATGCTATTCTTCTTTTATGTATGACTGAAACATTTCACATACAAAAAAATCCAACCAGAGGGCTGGGCGCGGTGCCTCACGCCTGTAATCTCAGCACTTTGGGAGGCCAAGGCAGGTGGATCACTTGAGGTCAGGAGTTCAAGACCAGCCTGGCCATCTGAAAAAAAAAAAAAAAAAAAAAAAAATCCGGCCAGGTGCAGTGGCTCACGCCTGTAATCCCAGTACTTTGGGAGGCCAAGGTGGCCAGATCACGAGATCAGGAGTTCAAGACCATCCTGGCTAACACAGTGAAACCTTATCTCTACTAAAAATACAAAAAATTAGCCGGGCATGATGGCACGCACCTGTAGTCCCAGCTATTCGGGAGGCTGAGGCAGAAGAATTGCTTGAACCCAGGAAGCAGAGGTTGCAGTGAGCCGAGATCGCGCCACTGCACTCCAGCCTGGGAGTGCAGAAAAAAAAAAAAAAAATCCAACCAGAACTAAATAGCAAAACTCACAGAAGTACCAACCAAAAATGATTTCTAGCTATGGTAAATAATTTCTCCAAGATTGATGACTGTCTATATGTGGAAACCAACACGACATTTACTCTAAAACCTGAATGCGCTAAAGTCCCTGATTTGGAATCAACAAGGACCCAAGAGAATGAACGGCACCAGCGAAGTCAGCAGTGGGAGTTTACTTTGGCTTTGATGTGAAAGGAACACTGAGTGTAGCGTGGAAACACCCCTGCCCATCACATGGGGACGGAGCGGCCTCGGATGTGCCTCAGCAGTGATGGGTTTGTTTCCTCAAACTAACTGGCAGTGCGACTCAACTTGACTCCATCCATGAGTGTGTGGCTCTGAGCTCAAGGTCATGGAAACAGAAATACTGCTCTCCCCCTTTTAAAAGCTCATCAAATAGAAACAGGGCAGGAAACACGAGCACACAAACAGAAAACACTAAATGGCCAGAGATGCTGCCCCAGAGTATGCGGGAAACTACGGGGGGACGGTGCTGCCGAGAAACGAGGGTGAGGAGGGACTGAGGACACCCCACAGGAAAAAAAGCGGCATCTTCACTGGACATGATGAGCAGGGTTTACTGTTTGAGAAATTATTAAAACATTAAAGGAAACCTGAAAGGAGAGTACTCACCCAATCCCACCACTTGGTGTTGTTCTATCATTATGTTATACATATACTGATTGGCTGTAATAATCACAATGTGTGTAAATATACCGACATGCTGCCTTTTGACTTCCTATCCTTCAGTAAACCTCCCGACTGCTTAGAGCCCTCATTCCTGTTAACTATCCGTATGATACTCCATCAAACCGGCACGTCCTCATCTACATGCCGACCCGCTTCCCATTATTATATTCAACAACACTAACATTCTTACACACAAATCTTTCCGTTTTCTTGTGACTGATCTCTTTGGACCAGTTTCTCGGAGCAGCCCCGCTGCTCACAGGTAGCACTTCTTTCTCCTGACACGTGCGGCTTGCTACCTTTTAGGCCCATGGAAGTGGCTTGGTGGAGACCAAGAGGCCAGGGCAGGCAAGCAAAAGAGGCTCAGCCCAGGCTCCTGCCAGGCCTTCTGCCCAGGAGAGGGTCCTTCTCCTCCCAGGACCACTCAGCAACACTACCCACCAGACACTACCCACCAGTTTCAAGCCCTCGGGCCAGTAACTCCCATGGACCCTATCCTCAACCGAGGAGCCCGAGGCAGCCAGAGGAAAGTGGGCCGCGAAATGGCGAGATGGCCACGGGCTCAGGGGCCCACAGTCAGGGGAGGGCAAGGACAGAGTGCTGAGGACAAACAGGCCTCGGCCACAGTGAAGGCACCCTGGAGAGGAGACAGCGGGAGGGCAGGGCAGATGCAGCGCAGAAAGCCGAGGAAGAGGCTGGGAAAACAGGAGGATATGGCCACAGCCCCACAACAATCAGTGGCGACAGTGTGGGAGAAGGGCAAACAGGGCCAAGCCAAACTGGCGTCTGCCTTCCTGCCTCGGCCTCCCTGTGCTTGTCCCAGGAGAGCCCCGCCTGCTCTCTCCTGCCCTGGATCAGCAGGCTGGCAGCAATGGTGCCACACAGCGTGCAGAGCAGGTGTCCCCCATCAACTCAGCAAGCAGGCCCACCACTGCGCTTCCTAAGATGTCCTAGGGACAGGGAGAAGACGCAGCCATGGCCCGGGGGAGGAAGCTGGGTGCACATGCGCTGAGCAAACCGGTGCACCCTGTGGGACAAACTCGCTTCCAGCAAAAGGCACCCGCCTGGTGGCCCGCCTGTGGGTGCACCCGGCCCTGTGATGTCTCTAACCCATCTCGGCTCGTCAATCCAACACACAGAAACACAGCAATTTCCCCAGCTGCTGCCCAAGAACACCCCTTCTCTGCCCACTTTTCTGGCTCACCTGACCCCATCACCCTTCGTGGTGGGCTGTGTACAGCTCACATGCGCCCGGGTGCTCCTTCATGGCGGCCCTCATTGCCCTTCAAGTTCCCTGCAGCAGTGCCCCACGCTCCCCACATTATGGACATGGCACGAAGTCCTGAAAGTCAGGCCTTTGATTTTCTGAGCCCAGAGAAGTAACCCTTTTCCATGACACATAAGCCAGAGGGCAAGCGTCGCAGAGGGCTGAAAGGCAAGGGCCGGCCCAGCCATCCTTACCCCGATGTGCTGGAAGAGCCAGGACCGCATCACGTTCGTGGCATGCTTTGGCAGGACGCCCCTCTTGTTCTTAGAGGAACCATCATCTTGATGCAAGATGCTGAGATCTTGGTTTAACTGTAACTGAAGCTGTTAAAGTTGAAAATAACATTAGAAAGCATAGGAAGTTCTCACATATCCAAGTACTTACAACTGCAGGTGGAGAAAACAGCCAAGGATCGGACAGGGAAATGACTTGCAGTCAGGCCCATGCACGGGAACCCTGTGTGGACTGATGTTTCAGGACGTGGCTCCCTCCACATTACCGGGCTTTTCTTTTTTTTGAGACAGGATCTAGCTCTGTCACTCAGGCTGGAGTGCCGTGGTGCAGTCACAGCTCACTGCAGCCTTGAACTCCTGAGCTCAAGTGATTCTTCCCGCTCAGCCTCCTGGGTAGCTGGGACCTCAGCCACGCATCACCACACCCAGCTAATTTCTTCTACTTTTTGTAGAGGCAGGGTCTCGCCCTGTTGCCCAGGCTGGCACATGATGTCTTTGCACTAGTGACTTGGCTCTGCAGAGGCCTCTCAGGCAGGGAGGCTCAGAGCCCATCCTCTACAGGCAGGAATGCCGTGGTCCTCTCACCCACCACCTGTTCCCACCTGTGCCTCCTGCAGCCAGGTCAGTGAGAACATGTGACTTCCTAGCCAAAAAGGGATGTCAAGAACCAATGAGAATGAACAGGGACACCACAAAATCCAACTCTCAAGAGACGACACGCCAGGGGAGCAGAGGGGAAAGAAACAGAAACAGCACAAAGGCAGAAAGAGGGGCCGCAGAACAGGAGGGCACAGGCTGACTCCTTGTTCCAGATGCCTCCACAGGCACTAGAGATATGGACCTTCCCTCCTGTCACCCAGGAAAGGGTAGGCTACTCTGCCAACTTGATTTTAAAAGAAAAAGATGTGAATGGCATTTCTTTGTTAAATTCCTTCTCACAAAACACGAGAGAAGATCTGCTCGTTACAAGGCTGTGCTCCAGGCCCTGGCAGGGCCTCCCTCACACAGTGTCTCCCTCCCCAGGTGCCTGCTGAGATGATGCTGCCACTGCGCACTGCGCAGATCAGGGAAGGAAGGAAGGAAGCAAAATCACTCTGTAGGGTCCGCAGCATGGATAGGTCAGCCTGTTTAAGAGCTCACACATAAACCTAACTTTAGTCCAGGCACAGTGGCTCACACCTGTAATCCCAGCACTTTGGGAGGCCAAGGCAGGAGGACTATTATATGAGCCCAGGAGTTCAAGACCAGCATGGGCAACATAGTGAGACCCCGTCTTTACAAAAACATTTAAAAATTAACTGGGCAAAGTGGCACATGCCTGTAGTCCCACTACTCAGGAGGCGGAGGTGGGAGGATTGCTTGAGCCTGGGAGGTCAATGCTTCAGTGAGCTCTGTTTGTGCCACTATACTCCAGCCTGGGTAACAGAGCGAGACCCTGTCTCTTAAAAAAAAATCAGAGCACCTGCAAAAAAAGAGAAGCTTCTAAAAGATGAGAAAAACACAAAAGATTGGAATAAAGAACATCAACCTTCTTGAGAGCCAGGTGCGGTAGCTCACGCCTGTAATCCCAGCACTTTGGGAGGCCGAGGCAGGCGGACTGCTTGAGCCCAGGATTTCGAGACCAGACTGGCCAACGTGGTGAAACCCATTTCTACTAAAAATACAAAAATTAGCCAGGCATAGTGGCACACACCTGTAATCCCAGCTACTCGGGAGGCTAAGGCAGGAGAATCACTTGAACTTGGGAGGTGGAGGTTGCAGTGAGCCAAGATCACACCACTACACTCTAGCCTGGGCAACAGAGTGAGACTTCGTCTCAGAAAAACAAAACACAAAAGTAATGCTTCCTCAACATTGGGTAGAAAGGATTTTCAACCCGGAATTCTACAAGTAAACAGACTGCATATCAAATATGAGATCAAAATAAACTCATTTTTAGGTTTGCAAAGTCTCAAAAACATGTGTTTTTTTTGTTTGTTTATTTTATTTTCTTTGAGATGGAGTTTTGCTCTTGTTGCCCAGGCTGGAGTGCTGTGGCACAATCTCGGCTCACTGCAACCTCCGCCTCCCAGGTGAAGCGATTCTCCTGCCTCAGCCTCCCGAGCAGCTGGGATTATAGACATGCACCCAACGTCCAGCTAATTTTTGCATTTTTAGTAGAGACGGGGTTTCACTATGTTGGACAGGCTGGTCTCAAACTCCTAACCTCAAGAGATCTCAGCACTCCCAAAGTGCTGAGATTACAGGCGTGGGCCACTGCACCAGGCCAGAATCAATGTTTTTTTTTTTTTGAGATGGAGTCTCACTGTGTCGCCCAGGCTGGAGTGCAGTGGTGCGATCTCGGCTCACTGAAACCTCTGCTTCCCGGGTTCAAGCGATTCTCCTGCCTCCTCCCGAGTAGCTGGGGATTACAGGCATGCACCACTGCACCCAGCTAATTTTTGTATTTTTAGGGACAGGGTTTCACCATATTGGCCAGGCTAGTCTCGAACTCCTGACCTTGTGATCTGCCCGCCTTGGCCTCCCAAAGTACCGGGATTATAGACGTCATTGTGCCTGGCCCAGAATCAATGTTCTTAAAGTAGACTCATAACACACACCAAAGACGGGCAAGGCTCAGCAGCCGCAAAGACAGCGCCACTGCACTCCAGCCTGGGCGACAGAGAGGCCTGAAAGCCCTGGCCTGACGACACTGTCATGATGGAGGTGTGGGCCAGGCTCACTGGTCTGAAAAGCTTGCCTGGCAATTCTGCCGTGCCCTCTGTGGGGACCCTGGGGAGTGTGTGCCTACAAGACCTCTGCCCCTGGTGGATGGGCACATGATCCAACATTAGCACTGGATAACTGTGTGTGTGTGTGTGTGTGTGTGTGTGTGTGTGTGTGTGTGTGTTTGTATGGCGGGGGGTTGGTTATGAGTGACTTTTTTCCTGTTCTTTCAGAATTTTCTGAACTTTGCAAATTCTCTACAGTGCGAGAGATAAGAGTACAAAGAAACAAAACACTGACATTCAGAGAAACCAGAAATTGCTACACAAGACAAAGCTCTTCACGCAGAGGGAAGGGCTCGTGCTTGTTCTACTTGTGCCCCTATGTGGGCAGCACTCACCCCCAAAGCCTTCCATAAAATGGCGCACGCACCTGGGAGTTCTGGATCCTAATTGTCCCAGGCGACAATGTCTGTGTGACCACTTGGCCTTGGGGAGTGACGACCGTGACAGGCTGATACACTGTGCCACCTCAAAAGGGAGAATAAAAATATGAGGCTGCTTTTAAGTCTCAATGATTTAAACCATTCTTTTTTCTTTTTTTGTAGAGACAGGGATATTGCTTTGTTGCCCAGGCTGGTCTCTAACTCCTGGCTTCAACTGATCCTCCCGCCTTGGCCTCCCGAAGTGCTGGGATTACAGATGTGAGGCACTGCAACCAGCCCTCTTCTTGATATACTTACAAAAGGAATAAAATCCCTAGTTTGATGAGCTTTTTAATCATTTCAAAAGATCAACAATCCTTTGTTGCCAGTTGACTTGTCACTATAAAGTAGCCCTGGGTGGGCTACTCTGGCACCTGCAGCAGTGCGTGGGCAGGTGGGCGGGCACTAGGTGCCTGGCAGCCCACACAGCCCGGCTCACACACCACCAACTGACCTGGGGTGTGAGGGCTCCCTTCCTTTTGCTAGCCTCTGCTTTCTACTTTTTCCTAAAATTAGCACATGTTAAGGATTTCGCCAAGGGTACTAAATAATAACTATTTTATTCTAGTTATATTTTTGGATCAACAGTGCTTTTTTTTCCCACTGAGGTTTCCCTTTGTGCTATTACGTGAGGTCTTTGGTGTAAATTTCTACCCCTCCCTCCTCGCTGTGTCCCACTTCCATGATGCTTTCTGTTTTCAACGTTCTCTACGCACCAGGGAACTCTGGAATCTGTCCCTTTCCTATAACGGTTTTTGTTCTACAAGTAATACCAATGCTAAGACTGCATTTTTATTTGTCATCAATTAATGATAAAACTTAAGATTTTCAGGGTGCTATTAAGAGCACAACAAAAAACTATGTTATTTGAAAATGACAACTGGTTTTTGGTGTATATTTTCAACTCCTACATAAAACCTTTTTTCTTTCCAATATATTTTTGGTAGAGAAACAAAGAAACACAATCTGCATAAAATACTTGTTATTGAGTATTAACAAGAAAGAGGCATTCAGAGACCTCTAGCTTCTAACATTGCTATATTAGAAAATGGCATTAACTTAAAATTATATTTATACTGTCATTCTAACACACAGGACCATTTTCTGCAAAAACTCATGGGGAGTGTGTCCATTTTTCTGTCATCGTACCTGCCACCGTTGCCATGGCTACGTTTCCCTGCTGCAGCGCAGACGCCGGCACCACAATTCCTTGAGGGCTGATGGTGCCTGTAATGGCACTTTGAATCTGCTGCAAGTCAGAACACACATGTTGAAGGAATTACTAGAAAACGGAAAACCCATGTTTAAAACTTTAAAATAAGTAGCATAATGACGCCGTTAAAAAAGGAAAGAGAAGCTTGAGGGAAAGAGCATCCTCAGATGACGTGGCTTCAGAATGCACGCAGCACACACGGAAAGCAAGAGATGTACAACTCTGTATTAAACACAAGCCAGCCTGCAACGTCAGCCTGCACTGTGGCTCCCAAAAGATTATCTTCATCTCACTGCCATATTCCACGTGCCTTACAGCCCAGGAGTATGACGAGGAAGACCCTGCTTTCTGATCACACATCTTTTTCATTAGACTTGGCTTGGTGGACTCTTGAGTTTTCCATGAACCAAGCTCTCCCTGACCAATAAGAACATTCAAGAGATTATATAGCACAGGCCTGGGAGGCACTGGAAGTGACCAGGGCTGAGGTATTACAAGCTGTGCTGGGGAGTCAGCCCCTGGCACCCACCTTGACTCTTGACCCCGGCACAGACTAAGTGTGATCTTGGCTTTCCCCGGTGTTCTTGCTTGTACAGTGCTTGGAACTGTGCCCGGCCTACAGCGAGCCCCATGCAAATGTTCGTACATGCCCCATGGAGGACTCTACGCATCTGGGGTTAGATCCACATGGGCCACTTTATCCACTGACTGTGACGCCTGGGTGGGCAGCTGGCAGGGGAGAGAAGCCTCCAGTGCCGGGCCTGGCACACTCACGTGCCCTGACATGTGAGTAGTTAAATAGCATAAGGGGACACCACCCCAAGGCGGTGACTCTGTGGGCCATCATCGAGCGGAATGTGTAAGCTTAGCGGCTATGCTTAAGGCCTGCCACATTAATTAGGTTGTAATAAAAGTTAAGCTAGTCAAATCAATCATCCCAGCTCCCACCTGAAGATCTTAGAAAAAGGGGAACATCGTGAACCCAAAGCAGAAGAAAGGAAATAATAAAGATCAAGGTGAAATCAATGAAACTGAAAACAGAAAAACAACCAAAAAAATCAATAAAACAAAATACTGTTCTTTGAAAATTACATAAACCTCTAGACTCACTAAAAAAAAAAATAGAGACACAAAAGATCAATATCAGAAATAAAACAGGAAGAGATCGCTATAGACCCTGCTAACACCAAAAGGCTATGAAGAGAATACTAGACCACCTCTAAACTCCTAAATTTAACATCTTAGGTGAAATAGATCAATTCTATTTCTCAAACATTTAAAAACTAACACCAAGTCTACATAATTTCCAGAAAAAAATAAGAGGAGGGACTACTTCCCAATCCATTTTATGTAAGTTTGTATATCTTGATACCAAAACCAAAGACAGTATGAAAAAGAAAACTATACACCAATATCCCTTACAAACACAGACAAAAATGCTGAACAAAATATTAGCCAATAGAATTCAAGAATACATATGAAAAGAATTATGTGCCATGGCCAAGTGGAGTTTATTCCAGGAATAGAAGGCTTGTTCAGTATTCAAAAAACCAATCCATGTAATGTCCATTATTAACAGGCTAAAGAAGAAAAATCACATAATCATATCAATCAATGCTGGAAAAGCATTTAACAAAATTGAACAAGATAAAATCTCTCAGAAAAAAAGCAATATAGGAGAACCTCCTTAACTTGATAAAGAGCATCTAGAAAGAAACCTGCAACCAACATCATCAACAGTGAGTGACTGAAAGGTGTCCCCTAAGGCAGTGACAAGGCAAGGATGTCTGCTCTTGCCACTCTTATTCAAGATGGCACAGGCCAGGAAAGGAAACGCTTGGGTATAACTCTAAAAACGCATGTACACAACTTATGTGTCAAAAACTACAAAGCACTGATGAAAGAAATCAGAGTTGTCAATCAATGGAGAGACATGCCATACCTGTGGATTGAAAGACTCAACACAGTAAAGATGTCAATTCTCTCCAGATTGATATACAGGTATAAGGCAATTCCTATCAAAATCTAAGTAAGATTTTTTTTTTTTTTGAGACAGAGTCTTACTCTGTCGCCCAGGCTGGAGTGCAGTGGCGCGATCTCAGCTCACTGCAAGCTCCGCCTCCTGGGTTCCCGCCATTCTCCTGCCTCAGCCTCTCCGAGTAGCTGGGACTACAGGCGCCCGCCACCATGCCCGGCTAATTTTTTTTTGTATTTTTAGTAGAGACGGGGTTTCACCGTGGTCTCGATCTCCTGACCTCGTGATCCGCCTGCCTCGGCCTCCCAAAGTGCTGGTATTACAAGCGTGAGCCACCGTGCCCGGCAGTAAGATGTTTTTGTAGCTCTAGACAAGAGCATTCTAAAATTTATGTGGACAGGCAAAGGAACCAGAATAGCTAAAACAATTTTGAAAAGGAATAACAGGGTGGGAGGAAACAGTGTGCCCAGTTTTGAGAGTTATTCTATAGAAAAATCCACTTGAAATGGATCATGGATTTAAATGCAAAATGTAAAACTATAAAACTTTTGAGGCCAGGCATGGTGGTTCACACTTGAGCCCAGGAGTTTGGGACCAGCCTGGGCAACATAGTGAGACCTTGTCTCTATTTAAAAACTTTTAGGAAAAAACTTAAGACAAAGTCTTTGGGACCTAGAGTTAGGCAAAGAGTTCTTAGACTTGACACCAAAAGAATGATCCATAAAAGGAAAACCTAATAAATTGAACTTTATTAAAATTAAAAAGGTTGGCTCTGAAAAAGACCTGTTAAGAGGATGAAAAAAATACTTAGCTACTATAGACTTGGAGAAAACACTTCAAACCATATAACCAACAGAGAACTAGTATCTACAATAAGCAAAGAACTCTCAACACTCAGAAGTTAAAAAAAAAAATCCAATTAAAAAATGGGCAAAAGACGGCCGGGCGCGGCAGTCATGCCTGTAATCCCAGCACTTTGGGAGGCCGAGGCAGGCAGATCACGAGGTCAGGAGATCGAGACCATCCTGGCTAACACGGTGAAACCCCGTCTCTACTAAAAATACAAAAAATTAGCCAGGCGTGGTGGCGGGCACCTGTAGTCCCAGCTACTCAGGAGGGTGAGGCAGGAGAATGGCGTGAACCCAGGAGGCGGAGTTTGCAGTGAGCCGAGATCGCGCCACTGCACTCCAGCATGGGTGACAGAGCGAGACTCCATTTCAAAAAAAAAAAAGGCAAAAGACATAAGCAGCAGACATTTTATCAAAGAAAATACACAGAGGGTATAATAATGTTCCACATTATTAGCCATCAGGGAAATGAAAACTAAAACCACAAAGAAATATTAATATCACTACATATCATCAGAATGGCTAAAACACAATAGTGCTTCCTCATGGATGAATCTTACAGGCATTCTGCGCGATGAAACAAGCAAAGGACCCAGAAGGACAAACACTGTACGATTCCACTTAACATGAGAGACCTGGAGTCATCGAATTCACAGAGACAGACAGTAGAATGGTGGGTTCCAGGGGCTAGGGGAGGGGGAATCCGGAATGAGTGTTTAATGGGGTCAGAGTTTGAGTTTGAGAAGATGAGAAAGTTCTGGAGATGGATGGTGTTGATGGTTGCCCAACAATGTGAATAAACTTAACACCATTGAACTGTACATTTTAAAATAGCTAAGATGTAAATTTTATATTTTGTATATTTTACACAATTTTTCAAAAGAATAAGTAAAATATTTTAAGAAGAAGTAAAAGAAAGAAATGAATTGTGTCTTCTATAAACATGGGACCGGGGGCCCAGTATGCAGATTGAGGACTCACTTCATAATCTGAGGGAGTTCATTCCCAAACCAGGCTGGGGTCAGAGACCTAGAGGGTCCTTCTTGTAGAAAGTCATTAAGATGACCCAGTGAATTCTCAAAGAGCTGGTGGTCTCATGACTCAATGCAGATGTTCACAGTGGCAGAGAGGGAAAGTGAGGCCCCCAAATGTAAGTACCTGGGACTGCACCGGTGAGTACGGGCTTCCAGGCTCTCCACTCAACAGAGTTTCACTGTTCATTTTCGTTTTTAGACAAGCAATGTATCGACTGCAGAAATCTTTGCAGAGTTCGTTAACCTTTTCCAGCTCAAGAAGATGAATGCGCAAAACCTGGATTGCTTTTACCATCTAGAGCAGAGAAAATGAAGACTTTCAGAGAAAAAGGTAGCATTATTGTAAGTTATCATGATCCTACATACCAATTCTTAGTCATTAGATGGAACCATCTCTACTGCCAATAACCAAAGTGGAATAACATCAGAAATCCTCTAAACTCATGTGTTGTTCCAGTGCCACTGACCTGGGCTTTGGTATTTGGCTGCATCTGGTGTGCGGGGAAGACAAAGGCGCATGGTGGTAACCTCGGTGCGTCCCAGTGCTAGGTGTGTGGGCTGTGAGCCGAAGACTAGCCCTTCCACTGACTCGCTCTGTGGCAGGCAGGACAAGTGACTCACCCTCATCTACTCCTGTTTCTACATTCACAAATAGGGACACATCCGCACTCACCCTAGGCAGTGCTACATTTTCATAAAGTTCCATTTTGGTGTTTTTGCCTAGTCCTAGATCCTCAAAATTTTCTCTTGCGATTTTTCTAAAAGTTATATCATTTTTGTTTGTTTGTTTTGTTTTTTTTTTTTTTTTGAGACAGATTTCACTCTTGTTGCCCAAGCTGGAGGCTGAAGTGCAGTGGTGCGATCTCAGCTCACTACGGCCTCTGCCTCCTGGGTTCAAGTGATTCTCCCGCCTCAGCCTCCTGAGTAGCTGGGATTACAGGCATGCACCACCACGCCCAGCTAATTTTTGTATTTTTAGTAGAGATGGGGTTTCACCATGTTGGTCAGGCTGTTCACGAACTCCTGACTTCAGGTGATCCACCTGCCTCAGCCTCCCAAAGTGCTGGGATTACAGGCGTGACCCACCACGCCTGGCCAAAGTTGTATAGTTTTATATTAAGTAACTACATTTTGGGGTAATTTGTCCCACAGCAATAGATAACTAATACCAACAATGCAGCCATTATCGTAAGTACCAGTTGCCTATGAATCAGCAACTCTGAAGCCCATCTCTTTCACCTGTAAATCTGGTAGTAGTAATTCGTAGGCATCTATGCAGTGAATAAATGAATCAATTAATAACAAAAATGATGGAGTGTCAAACTCTGCTAGGCCCTGTGCTAAACACTCACCAGTCAGGAGAACCTGGGGCCCTGCCAGCCTGGTGGGGTGCAGAGGACACCTGTGCTGTACTCACTGGGCCAAGCCAGGTGTGGGCCAATGGGAAGATGGATGCAGACCACAGACTCAGGGGTGGAGAGAGCGTGGGATCCTCACCCAAAGAGCATGCACTGTTAGTCTCATCTCAGAGAGGAGGAGACAGATCCAAGTCAGATAACTCACCCACAAAATCTATTTGGTGGTAAGCATCGAGTATATAATGAGAATTTTCTTAAAAACTAAGACCTCAGCAATTTATTCAGGAAAAATGAGTTTTCCAAAAACCTTTTCTGTTGAAGGCTCTAACCAGGGTTTTGATATGGGACCAAGATGGCTCGAAGGGAATCCAGTGAAGGTTCCCTGATGCCAGATCTTTGTGTACCCAGCTCTGAGAAGTAAACACGTGGTTACACTCTGGCAGGAGAGCAGACCCAGAGAGTGTGGCCTACCCAGACCGAGCTGACAGCGCTGTACAGGTGCCTCAGGTGCAGCTCGTTCAGAGCAATCCAGTGATGTTGGAACCTAGATGTTCTCCATTGCCTCTGGAGGGCACAGAAAATGCTGGATTTTGGAGCCCTGGCCCTGGGAGGAGGGCATCACAAATCACTGTCAGCCTCAAGACAGAGCTGTCGCTGGGCGCGGTGGCTCACGCCTGTAATCCCAGCACTTTGGGAGGCTGAGGCAGGCAGATCATGAGGTCAGGAGATTGAGAGTATCCTGGCTAACATGGTGAAACTCCATCTCTACTAAAAATACAAAAAAAATTAGCTGGGCGTGGTGGTGGGCGCCTGTAGTCCCAGCTACTCGGGAGGCTGAGGCAGGAGAATGGCTTGAACCTGGGAGGCAGAGCTTGCAGTGAGCTGAGATCACGCCACCGCACTCCAGCCTGGGCAACAGAGTGAGACTCTGTCTCAAAAAAAAAAAAAAAAAAAAAAAAGACAGAGCTGTCTTAGAGAATGAGCTCAAGTCTGTGTCCACGTCCATGATAAACCAAGGACAGACGCAGGTCACAGACATACGGCCCGAACACCCCAACCCCACGGACCTTTACAAACGCTGTGCAGAGAACTGAATCCCCGTGTCCATTTGGCATGGAGGCTCAAATTATTTTATTTTATTTTTTTATTTTTTGAGACAGAGTCTCGCTCTGTCACCCAGGCTGGAGTGCAGTGGCACAATCTTGGCTCACTGCAACCTCCGCCTCCTGGGTTCAAGCGATTCTCCTGCCTCAGCCTCCTAAGTAGCTGGGACTGCAGGCATGTGCCACCATGCCTGGCTAATTTTGTATTTTTAGTAGAGATGGGGTTTTGCCATGTTGGCCAGGCTGGTCTCGAACTCCTGATCTTGTGATCCACCCACCTCGGCTTCCCAAAGTGCCAGGATTACAGGTGTGAGCCACCACGCCTGGCCTATTTTATTTGATTTTTAAAGGAAAGGGTAGGTTGGGCCTTGAGAGACTGAGGAGGGAAGATTGCTTGAGGCCAGGAGTTTGAGACCATCTGGGGCAACACAGTAAGATGTGTCTACAAAAATAAAATAAATTTAAAAATAAAAACTAAATAAATGAAAGATACCTAGAGAAGGCTGGAAGACTTGGGGATATCTACATTACACACACCATAAAAATTAATTCTTTTAGAGTTGTATGAGTCTCTCCTTTAGCAGAACTACAAGCAGTCTAAAGTTCTACTTAGAAGCCTAAAATTTCATGAACAGATTTCACATTTTGAAAAATAAAATTTATTTTACTTACTAAATTGTCAGTTTCTGGATCTTCACAAAAGAAAGGTTTCCCTTCCTTCTCTTGCTTTCTTACAAAATTTTCGATGTCTACATCAAAACTGGCAGAAGTTGTGCCTTCAGAGCCCTGTGTAGATTGTTCACATTTTTCAAACAACAAAGCTAATAATGGAAATAGTGGATGCCTGAGGAGAAAAGAAAAGAAAAAGAAATCCATTTACGTTCTACATCTCCATGAGATTGTCTTTGTGTGTACACCTGCACTACTTCATGTAACACCTCTGTTGGGTGAAAATTCACATACCACACAGTTCATCCATTTAAAGTATGCAATTCAACGGTTTTTACAGTTGCACAGCCACTGCCACTGTCAACTCTGGAACATTTCCATGATCCCCGCAAAGAAACCCTGTATCCAATAGCAGTCATTCTCCATTTTTTCCCAGACCCCAGCCTACTAGAACCTACTTGCTATCTCTATATATTTGCCTCTTCTAGACATTTTGTCTAAATGGGAATCGTATAACATGTGACCGTGGTGTCTGGCTTGTTTCCCTCAGCATAATGCGTCCAAGGCTTACCAGTGTTTTAACAGGTATCAGTACTTTATTCTTTTTTTTTTTTTTTGAGATGGAGTCTCGCTCTGTCGCCCAGGCTGGAGTGCAGTGGCACGATCTCGGGTCACTGCAACCTCTGCCTCCCAGGTTTAAGCGATTCTCCTACTTAGCCTCCCCAAATAGCTGGGACTACAGGCACCCGCCATGATGCCCAGCTAATTTTTTTTATTTTTTGAGATGGAGTTTCACTCTTGTTGCCCAGGCTGGAGTGCAATGGCGTGATCTCGGTTCACCACAACCTCCGCCTCCCAGGTTCAAGCGATTCTCCTGCCTCAGCCTCTGGAGTAGCTGGGGCTACAGGCATGCACCACCATGACTCGGCTAATTTTGTATTTTTAGTAGAGACGGGGTTTCTCCATGTTGGTCAGGCTGGTCTCAAACTCCTGACCTCAGATGATCCACCTGCCTCAGCCTCCCAAAGTGCTGGGATTACAGGCGTGAGCCACCACGCCCGGCCTAGTTTTTGTTTTAGTAGAGACAGGATTTCGCCATTTTGGCCAGGCTGGTCTCGAACTCCTGACCTAAAGTGATCTGCCCGACTTGGCCTCTCAAAGCCCTGGGATTACAGGCATGAGCCACCGCACCTGTCACTTCATTCCTTTTACTGCTAAATATTATTGCATTGCATGGAGATGCCATAATGTGTCTGTTCATTCATCAGTTGACGGGCATGGGCACTGTTTCCAGCTTTTGGCCATGATAGGCTGTGCTGCTATGAAGATTTATGTACACGTTTTTGTGTGGACTTTTTTCATTTGTCTTAGGTATATATGTGCATAGGAGTAGAATTGCTGAGTTATATATAATTCTATGCTGAACTTAAAAAAAAATTTTTTTTTTGAGATAGGGTCTCACTCTGTCACCCAGACTGGAGTACAGTGGCACGATCTCAGCTCACTGTAACCTCCGCCTACCGGGTTCAAGTGATTCTCCCACCTCAGCCTCCAGAGTAGCTGGGACTACAGGCATGCGCCACCACACCCGGCTAATATTTGTATTTTTTGGTAGAGACAGGGTTTCGCCATGTTGGCCAGTCTGGTCTTGAACTCCTGACCTCAGGTGATCCACCTGCCTCGGTCTTCCAAAGTTCTGGGATTACAGGTGTGAGCCACCGCACCCGGCCTGATTGACTTTTAAATACTAAACCAGTCTGATATTCCCAGGAAAAACTTGACTTGGTCGCTACGTATTATTCTTTTTACATATTGCTAGAATTGATTTGTTAATATTTCATTGATGATTTTTACATCTAAGTTCATGAAGGATATTGGCCTGTATTTTCCTTATTTGGTATTGTCTTTGGTCTTAGTGTCAGAGTGATGTGAATTATAAAGTGAGCTGGGAAGCCTTCCCTCCTCCTCTACTTCCTGAAAGAGACTATGCAGACTTGCTGCTCTTTTCTTCTTTATATGTTTGGCAGAATTCTCAGTAAAATCAACTGTGCCTGAATATTTCTTTTTGCAAGGTTACACAAAATTTATAGATTTATATTCTAAAATTTTATAGGTATTAGAAATAACATCTTTGTGTGTGTGTGTGTGTGTGTGTGTGTGTGTGTGTGAGAGAGAGAGAGAGAGACAGAGT
This sequence comes from Hylobates moloch, assembly GCF_009828535.3. Lineage (NCBI taxonomy): Eukaryota > Metazoa > Chordata > Mammalia > Primates > Hylobatidae > Hylobates > Hylobates moloch. Next base: position 3,419,608 of record NW_026652289.1, read on the forward strand.
TTCGCTCTTGTTGCCCACGCTGGAGTGCAATGGCGCGATCTCAGCTCAATGAAACTTCCGCCTCCGCGGTTCAAGTGATTTTCCTGCCTCAGCCTCCCAAGTAGCTGGGATTACAGACATGTGCCACCATGTCTGGCTAATTTTTGTATTTTTAGTAGAGATGGAGTTTCACTATGTTGGCCAGGCTGGTCTCGAACTCTTAACTTCAAGTGATCCACCCGCCTCAGCCTCCCAAAGTGCTGGGATTACAGGCATGAGCCACCATACCTGGCCAGAAATAACATCTTAATCTGAGAAAATTTTCAGCCGAGCAGTTATCACATCATAATGGCACCTCACAACTCTGCCTCACTACTAGTTCTAGTGTTCCTTTTAACAAACTTGTGGATGCTCCTCACTCCTCTGAGGCCCCCACAGCCGGCACCCCGGGCACTACCTATAAATGGCCTGCTTGTCCACATCCATCGGGGTCTGAGACTCCACAGGGGGAGGGCTCACTCCTTCTGCATCGGGTTCAGAGCAGTTTGGATCTTGTTCTGTCTTTAACTCTGTTACTACTTGCATCTGTAAAAGGAGGAAGATAATTCTTATTAGCAAACACAAACTACTACGAGGTATTCCATGCTCCAACAGGAATGCAGTTGGAGTGGGGAACTGCCAGACAGTAGTACGACTGCAATCATATGTAAAGAATACTACCAACAAAACAGTTTTGAATTTAATGTGCTTTAAAATAAAGGTAAAATTTCCAAACTGCTGAAGAACTGAGATAACCAATGTTTGTGAAATGCTCATGATTTTAAAATAACACTGGCGATGGCCTAATGAAGAGAATGGCACACATGCAATCTACTCCTCCGTCTATTGCTATATCTCCTCACGCGTAGTAATATTACAGCCAGAGAAGCATAGACAAATAGTCCAAGGTCTTCTTACCATGTCACAGACACAACCTAACCCCATATGCTACGTATTTGGGACAGGGCTGAACTTCTCCCATATCTACCCTCAAACCTCAGCAATACATAGCCATAAAAATGTCACTATATTCAGAAAGGAAAAGGCCAGCTGTGTTTACTTAAAGCCTTAAAAGATACTATCATTTAAACTGCTTTAAACGAGCAATGCCTTTGTCATTTAGGTAAAAAATATTTAAATCGTTAAAAAAAAAATCAGTTTACAAAAACAAAATTTCGTGAAAGTAAACTTCTAGTTATCCATGAGCAGCAGATTAGACTGTCCTGACCTCAGCTTCCTCAGGACCAGGATGGGCCATTTCTCCCACGGTGGATTTGGCCATGCTTCTGTCCCTTGAGGAAGCAACTTGGGGCAGCGGGGGCGGGGAGACCTCATGGAAGCGGGGCCATCCCCACTATCCAGACAGACTGGGGGCCAGCCATGAACGCCCACCCCCACAGGACACCTCTCACATCCTCCAGCCCTGTGCTCTCTTCCCTCCAACGTCTTGTTTTTTGGAATAAGATGACTTCTATTCTGCTGCCTTTAAATGGTACAACATATTAGGAAAACTGTTTTAGTTTCTCTTAAAAAAAAAAATAAAAGCAATAAAGCCTAAGTGGACACAGTATTTCTGTAAGGCGATCTGCCAGCATGTATAAAAAGCCTTAAAAAGGCCAGGCACAGTGGCTCACGCCTATAATCCCAGCACTTTGGGAGGCCAAGGTGGGCGGATCATCTGAGGTCAGGGGTTCAAAATCAGCCTGGCCAACATGGTGAAACCCTGTCTCTACTAAAAATACAAAAAAATTAGCTGGGAGTGGTGGCACACACCTGTAATCGCAGGTACTCAGGAGGCTGAGACAGGAGAATTGCTTGAACCTGGGAGACGGAGGTTGTAGTGAGCTGAGATCACACTACGGCACTCCAGCCGGGGCAACAGAGCAAGACTCCGTCTCAAAATAAATAAATAAGTAAATAAATAAATAATAAAAAATAAGAAGCCTTAAAAGATTCATTTCAGTATTTGAAAAAAAAAAAAAAGATTGTGAAAAGAGAGAAACCTAAATGTTCAACCTTGGAAAACTGGCAAAATAATTACGATAGGTCTATGCTATAGATATATTTCAGTGTTTATTTAAAATAATGCTGACTAAACACTTCCCAGGCCCTGAGAAACACTCGGTATGAAAAGGGCAGTGTTCCAGGTGTCATCTGCACCTGGCACAGCCGCCTGGGAGGAGGTGGCCGGTAGCAAGCACTACTGTCCCAGGCTGTGTTGGAGGTGGTCACCGTGCCTTGGTGCACAGGAGGCAGCGGTGGGGTCGCAGCAAAGACCTAGCAGGCAGGAGGGAGAAGAGTGATGGGAACAGTGAGGACCGGTGCTCCAGGGCAGGCAGAGAGGTGCCCAAGATGTGCCAGGCAGAGATGCTGGGGGCGGCCTGGGGCCCAGAGGGGCGAGGCGATTCGGGCCACAGGGCAGCTTGGGCTTGGCATGAAATCCACAGGAATCCACAGGGAGCCACTGGACAGCCCAGGCGGGACGCTATTAGATTTGCATTTTAGAAAAAAAAAAAGTCAGTTGGAAATACCAAAGGACTAAGGACTTCTAGGCTAAGGAAGCAGGCTGACTACATCACAGAATTTCCCTCCTTTCACTGCTATACAAAGCAAAAAACAACAACAAAAAACGCTACCACCACCGCCACCACCACCAACAAAAATCTCTGCCACAGGAACTGAACAAGGACTGGTTGGTAAAACTAAGCACCAGAGAAAGGCGGACCCAGTGCCTCAGCTCCTAACCCCTCCTCAGACCTCACCAGCATGGCTCCAGTGAGTTATCCAGAGCCTGATCCTTGCCACCGAAGTCCTCGAGGTGGGGAGGAGAGCTGGGCGGGGGGGCACTGCACTGCCCCTGCCTGCTGGGCAGGAAAATAAAGGGCAGGGCCAAATCCCTTCACTGGCTTCAGAGTCAGTGGGATGATGAGCCAAATGCCAGTGGGTTCAGAACACAGTGTTTTAACAAGATCGCAGGCCAAGAAAGACGGCAAGGGCCTCAGTCAAGCCTCGATCCACCGGCTTCTCAATTCATTCAGGTCACAGAACACAAAACACTCAGATCCTCAAAAGCACAAAACACCATAGCTTCCAGGAGAACAAAGTCTCATCTATGGTGGGAGGGCAATGGAGAGCTGCCCGTGTATGGCACAACCATCCAAGCATGAGCAAGGTACAAAGATGGAGCACTGGGGCCCTGCAAATTCATTACTGGGACAGCCCCTCTCATGCCTGCAGCTGGGGAGACGAGGCTACAAGATTCCCATTCAAAAGCGGATACAGTTAGACACTCAGAAAAGTCACCAGTCAACATGGGAACCTGTCATCATGAAAACCAATCGGGTTTTCTTTCAAAGTAACAGTGCTAATTAACACTGACATTAAAAAGGTAAATTCCCAAGAAACTGTCATATGACTTAGGGAAGTCAAGATTCCTGGCAATCTTGGTATCAGTTAAGGAGATAGTATTATTCTATGGCTTATTTTTCTGAACACGAATGTATAATAAATGCGTAACACACTAACATTGAGCATGCAACCTCATGGCAATTGAATTGCAAGTATACAAAGGAATGTCCATGCTTGAGTGCCAGGCTGATTTGTAATTAGAATGCAGAATCAAGTTCAAGCTCACCTGTTGCCCATCTTGATAGCTGTCTATACTTAATGTCTGTGTAGCCATCATGGTTCATCAGAGTTTTATAAGACATCAAATCATCTTGAGTGAAAAGCAAATGGTGTCTGGAGAACAAAACCAGAAAAGCATCAGTTAATAGTCGTAGAGCATTTTTGTCTCCCTCATTCCACAACATCCAATTTTTTTTTTTTTTTTGAGACCGAGTTTCGCCCTTGCTGCCCAGGCTGGAGTGCAATGGCGCGATCTCGGCTCACCTCAACCTCCGCCTCCCAGGTTCAAGTGATTCTCCTGCCTCAGTCTCCCTAGTAGCTGGGATTACAGTCACGTGCCACCATGCCCAGATAATTTTGTATTTTTAGTAGAGACGGGGTTTCTCCATGTTGGTCAGGCTGGTCTCGAACTCCCAACCTCAGGAGATCCGCCCGCCTCGGCTTCCCAAAGTGCTGGGATTACAGGCATGAGCCACCGCGCCAGGCCCATAACATCCAATTTTTTAAAATACACATTTTTACATGTAGAGAACAAAAAAATTATCCTTAACAGTATGTTATGACCCAAATCCTATTAGCAACCCTTCACTTACGTAGCAATCACTTATTTTCCTGTGCTAGGCCCTGACTTGCTATTATATTTTCAGCCCCTGTCATTCACTGCCCAGCTAATATCAAGTCAATGCCTGCCCATGCCAGGCAGCATCCTGGGCCTGGGGTGCGGCAGTGAGCAGGACAGGCAAGGCCTCTGCCTTCCTGACACAAACCAGGCAAGGGGGAGACACAATACACAGGGTCAAGAATGGGCACAGGGTGAAGTGAGAGGGGGCCTGGGCTGCTTTCCCAGGCCTCGCTGGGAAGATGCTGTTAGGCCGAGACTGGATAGACACGCTGAGATCAGGGAGTTTGGTGTGTTTCAAAGAGAGGGAATGGCTAACACAGAGGCCTGAGACAGGGGCGGAAAAGAGGCGCTCAGGGAGACTGAGATGGGCATGCTCATAAACACACGCACATAAGACAGGTAAGTGGTGGCGCACTTGCTTCATGACAACAGAAAACCGCAAAATGCCACTTCTGTGCTGGAAGGATGGAGCAGGAACGCGACCAGCACCTGCAGTGTGGGTGTGGAAAAGCACTGCGGAGTGGGGGAGAGCAGCCGGGCTGGACCGCGGCCCGCACGGCCTCGCCACTGCTGGTGCAGGTCACAGACATTTAGAGTCTAGGCTGCCCTGAGAAGGTCATGTGGAGGTCAAGGGCAGTTGTGCCACTTGTTCTGCACTAGCAAGAACAGCACAGTTCCCCAAGGAAAGCAGCACTTTAGGAGACAGTGTTAAATGGAAAGAAATCCTGTCCAAGCCTTGCCGGATGCGGAAGGACTACCATCCTGTCCTGAGAGAGAGAGTTCAAAGGAACAAGGAGCCGGGCAGTGGCTCACGCCTGTAATCCCAGCACTTTCGGAGGCCGAGGTGGATGGATGACAAGGTCAGGAGTGTGAGACCAGCCTGGCCAATGTAGTGAAACCCTGTCTCTACTAAAAATATGAAAATTAGCTGGGCATGGTGGCATGCGCCTATAGTCCCAGCTACTTGGGAGGCTGAGGCAGTAGAATCGCTTGAACCCAGGAGGCAGAGGTTGCAGTGAGCCAAGATCGTGCCACTGCACTCCAGCCTGGGTGACACAGCAAGACTCCATCTCCAAAAACAAACAAATGAAAGAAAAAGGAAAAAGGAGTCCGGTGCGAACAGCGGTAGCCGTGGCAGCAGCCAGGTCACCTCCTGAGCACATTGAACCATCTTAGTGCAATCTGCCCTCACAACATCCAGGGGAGGCACTGCTGTGATGTCACTTACACCTGAGAAGTCTGAGCAATGTGGCCTCAGCCACCAAGATGGCCAGAGGCTGAGCTGGGACTCACCCTCAACAGCATCATTCTGGAGCCATTAAGGGGGTACAGTCAAAGGGCACAGGAGGCACACAGTCAATGGGGTAAAAGGGAGGAGGCAAAGTTATGGATACAAGGGAGGGGGCACAGTCAATGAGTACAAGAGAAGAGGTGCAGTCAATGGGTACAAGAGTGGGGCCACAGTCAATGGGAGCAGCTTCTGTGGCCTGGGAGGGGAGGGTATGTTGGGACATTTTAAGTTTGAGATGCTTGTCAGACACCTACATTAAAACTCTGAGCAAGGGAGTCTGGCCTAGAAACACAGATTTGGCCACCATCAAAGTATAGTTAGTACATGTAGAGGGTAACTGTGTCCTCCAAAAAGATATGTCTAACTGGACATGGTGGTTCACGCCTGTAATCCCAGGACTTTAAGAGCTGATGTGGAAGGACCACTTGAGTTCAGGAGTTCAAGACCAGCCCGGGCAACATAGCAAGACCCTGTCCCTACAATACTAAAAATAAATCTGCAAGGGTGGGTGGCTAAACCTTTATTTTTATTTTTATTTATTTATTTATTTATTTGAGATGGAGTCTTGCTCTGTCGCCCAGGCTGGAGTGCAGTGGCGCGATCTCGGCTCACTGCAAGCTCCGTCTCCCAGGTTCATGCCATTCTCCTGCCTCAGCCTCCTGAGTAGCTGGGACTACAGGCGCCTGCCACTACGTCTGGCTAATTTTTTGTATTTTTAGTAGAGATGGGGTTTCACCGTGTTAGCCAGGATGGTCTAGATCTCCTGACCTTGTGATCCATCCGCCTCGGCCTCCCAAAGGGCTGGGATTACAGGCATGAGCCACTGAGCCTGGCCAACTTTATTTTTAGATATTTAATGTGTTTAAAGCCTTAAGACTTTATGAGACCATCCAGGAAGAGAGAGAACAGCCTGTGCTAGAAGACAGTCTGGAGCTCAGGGAGACAGGAGGACACAGCACAGGAAGAACTGCCATGGGACAACAAAAGAACCAGGTGGTGCCCCCAAAGCCACGTGGAGAAGGAGGACCAAGGATGTGGGAGCGCCAGCCACAGCAAGGACAGCTGAGTGCCAAGGAAGAGGAGGCTGAGTGCCAAGGAAGAGTGGGGCTGAGGTTGCTGCCGATGAGCGGGAGAGCCTGCAAGGAGAAGGCTGTGACTGAGCAATCTCACAGCCCAGGGCAATCCTATCAACACAGGTACACCCTTGCAACATGGCATGGGAGCCACTGGTAACAGAAAAGGTTGGAAACCACTTTCAACAGAAGCCTGGCATAACGGATAACAGCCACCCATGAAATGGAATATGTGCAATTAAAATATGAGGAAAATACTTCACGAACTCTTCCCCAAGGCAACTGTTCTACAGAGGCCCTACACATCTGCAAACTTGTCACTGAACCTCTCCTAACAGGTCTCTGCCTTGACCATAACCTGGCTCTCCTCCAAATCTCCACTTTCTCCCCAATTTCACTTCCCATCTGCTCCCCTGCACCCCAGTGCAGTGGCTCCAATTCAGCGCCATCACCTCATACCTTGATGGTGGTAGTAGGCTCCTACCTGGTTGTATGAGCCTCTAGTCTTGCCCTCTTCCAGTCCATTCTCCAAGCTTTCTTTTTTTCTCCCTTTTTAAGAGACAGGTTCTTGTTCTGTCACCTAGGCTGGACTGCAGTGGTGCAATCATAGCTCACTGCAGCCCCGACTTCCTGAACTCAAGAGATGCTCCCTTGGCCGGGCGCGGTGGCTCACACCTGTAATCCCAGCACTTTGGGAGGTCGAGGTGGGCGGATCACGAGGTCAGGGGATCGAGAACATCCTGGGCTAACATGGTGAAACCCCATCTCTACTAAAAATACAAAAAATTAGCAGGGTGTTGTGGCGGGCGCCTGTAGTTCCAGCTACTTGGGAGGCTGAGGCAGGAGAATGGAGTGAACTCAGGAGGCGGAGCTTGCAGTGAGCTGAGATTGTGCCACTGCACTCCAGCCTGGGTGACAGAGCAAGACTCCATCTCAAAAAAAAAAAAAGAAAAAAGAGGCCAGGCGCGGTGGCTCACGCTTGTAAAATCCCAGCACTTTGGGAGGCCGAGGCAGGTGGATCACGAGGTCAGGAGATCGAGACCATGGTGAAACCCCGTCTCTACTAAAAATACAAAAAATTAGCCGGGCGTGGTGGCGGATGCCTGTAGTCCCAGCTACTCAGAGAGGCTGAGGCAGGAGAATGGCATGAACCCGGGAGGCGGAGCTTGCAGTGAGCCGAGACTGCACCACTGCACTCCAGCCTGGGCGACAGAGTGAGACTCCATCTCAAAAACAAAAACAAAAAAAAAAAAAAAAAAAAAAAAAAAAAAAAAAAAAAAAAGAGATGCTCCCACCACAGCCCCCCAAACAGCAGGAACTACAGGCCCACACCACCATGCTGGCTAACTTTTTTTTATTTTTTGTAGAGATGAAGTCTCGCTATGTTGCTCAGGCTGGTCTTGAATTCCTGGGCTCAAGCAATTCTCCTGCCTCAGCCTCCCAAAGTGCTGGATTACAGGCGTGATATGGTTTAGCTGTGTCCCCACCCAAATATCATCTTGAATTCCCACGTGTTGTAGGAGGGACCAGTGGGAGGTAATTGAATCATGGGGGCAAGTCTTTCCCATGTTGTTCTCGTGATAGTGAATAAGTCTCACATGAGATCTGATGGTTTTAAAAAGAGGAATTCCCCTGTACATGCGCTCCTCTCTTTGCCTGCTGCCATCCATGTAAGACATAATTTGCTTTTCCTTGCCTTCCGCCATGATCGTGAGGCTTCCCCAGCCATGTGGAACTGTAACTCCATTAAACCTCCTTCTTTTGAAAACTGCCCAGTCTTGGGTATGTCTTTATCAGCAGCATGAAAATGGACTAACACTGTAAATTGGTACCAGGAGTGGGGTGTTGCTGAAAAGATACCCAAAAATGTAGAAGTGACTTTGGAACTGGGTAAGAGGCGGAGGGTGGAACAGTTTGGAGGGCTCAGAAGAAGACAGGAAAATGTGGGAAAGTTTGGAACTTCCTAGAGACTTGTTGAATGGCTTTGACAAAAATGCTGATAATTATATGAACAGTAAAGTCCAGGCTGAGGAGGTCTCGGAGATGAGGAACTTGTTGGGAACTGGAGCAAAGGTGACTTGTTATGTTTTAGCAAAGAGACTGGCAGCATTTTGCCCCCACCCTAGAGATTTGTGGAACTCTGAACTTGAGAGATGATTTAGGGTATCTGGTGGAAGAAATTTCTAAGCAGCAAAGCATTCAAGAGGTGACTTGGGTGCTGTTGAAAGCATTCGGTTTTATAAAGTAAGCAGAGAATGAAAGTTTGGAAAATTTGCAGCCTGACAATGTGATAGAAAAGAAAATCCCAGCCGGGAGCAGTGGCTCACGCCTGTAATCTCAGCAATTTGGGAGTCTGAGGAAGGAAGATCATGAGGTCAGGAGTTTGAGACCAGCCTGACCAACATGGAGAAACCCCGTCTCTACTAAAAATATGAAAATTAGCCAGGCGTGGTGGTGCACGCCTGTAATCCCGGCTACTCAGGAGGCTGAGGCAGGAGAACTGTTTGAACCCGGGAGGCAGAGGTTGCAGTGAACCAAGATGCACCACCACACTCCAGCCTGGGCGAGAGTGAGACTCCCTTCCAAAAGTAAAAAGAAAAAGAAAAGAAAATCCCATTTCCTGAGAAAAAATTCAAGCTGGCTGCAGAAATTTGCATAAGTAATGAGGAGCCTAATGTTAATCCCCAAGACAAAGGGGAAAATGTCTCCAGGGCATGTCAGAAGTCCTCATGGCAGCCCCTCCCATCACAGGCCCAGAGGCCTAGATGAAAAAACTGGTTTCATGGGCCAGGCCCAGGGTCCTTGTGCTGTGTGCAGCCTAGGGACTTGGTGCCCTGCATCCCAGCCGCTCCAGCCATGGCTGAAAGGGGCCAATGTAGAGCTCGGGCCTTGGCTTCAGAGGGTACCTCAAGCCTTGGCAGCTTCCATGTGGCATTGGGCCTGTGAGTGCACAGAAGTCAAGAATTGAGGTTTGGGAAACTCCGCCTAGATTTCAGAAAATATACAGAAATGCCTGGATGTCCAGGCAGACATTGGCTGCAAGGGGGGGCTCTCATGGAGAACTTCTGCTAGGACAGTATGGAAGGGAAATGTGGCACTGGAGGCCTCACACAGAGTACCTATTGGGGCACTGCCTAGTGGAGCTGTGAGAAGAGAGCTACTGTCCTCCAGACCCCAGAATGGTAGATCTACTGACAGCTTGCACCATGCACCTGGAAAAGCTGCAGACACTAAATGCCAGCCTATGAAAGCAGCTGGGAGGGAGCCTGTATCCTGCAAAGCCACAGGGGCGGAGATGCCCAGGACCAAGGGAACCCACCTCTCGCATCAGCGTGACCTAGATGTGAGACATGCAGTCAAAGGAAATCATTTTGGAGCTTTAAGATTTGACTGCCCTGCTGGATTTCAGACTTGCACAGGACTGTAGCCTCTTTGTTTTGGCCAATTTCTCCTATTTGAAATGGCTGTATTTACCCAATGCCTGTACCCCCACTGTCTTTAGGAAGTAACTAACCTACTTTTGATTTTACAGGCTCATAAGTGGAAGGGACTTGCCTTGTCTCAGATGAGACGTCGGACTGTGGACTTTTTGAGTTAATGCTGAAATGAGTTAAGACTTTGGGGGACTGTTGGGAAGGGATGATTGGTTTTGAAATGTGATTGTGAGATTTGGGAGGGGGCAGGGGCGCAATGATATGGTTGGCTGTGTCCCCACCCAAATCTCATCTTGAATTCCCACATGTTATGGGAGGGAGCTGGTGGGAAGTAGCTGAATCATGGGGGCAAGTCTTTTCTGTGCTGTTCTCATGATAATGAATAAGTCCCACAAGATCTGATGGTTTTAAAAAGAGGAGTTCCCCTGCACACATGCTCCTCTCTTTGCCTGCTGCCATCCATGTAAGACATGACTTGCTCTTCCTTGCCTTTTACCATGATTGTGAGGCTTCCCCAGCCATGTGGAACTGTAAGTCCAATTAAACCTCCTTCTTTTGTAAATTGCCTAGTCTTGGGTAGGTCTTTATCAGCAGCATGAAAATGGACAATACAAGGTGTGAGCTACCTGAGTAGACCCATTCTCTAAGCTTTCTAAAATGGAAATCTGATCATGTGACTCACATGCTTAAAATTGCCTCTGCCTAACCCTCACCCTCAGGCATCAGCATCCCCTCACTGACCCCCTTCCACAATCCAAGTTGTATAAACAAACCAGTCACCACATTTAGCTTCCCCAGCATGCCAGGTTCTCTCCCGCCCCTGGGTCCTCCCCAGACACACTTCCCTCTCGGCATGGCTAGGTGGGGAACATGCATCGCCCACATCACCTTCTCCAGAAAGCCTTCCTGATGAATCTCGCCCACACTGGGGTTAAGTTTGTCCCTGCTGGGCCCTCATACAGCACCCTCTGCTCAGCGCCACAGTATTTCAGTTGTTTATTTGGACTACAAGTTCTTTAAGGGCCAGGGGCCCGTCTTGCTGCATCCCCAATTACTAGCACTGTCTCTGATGTCAATAGGCACTAAATACAAATGCTTCCTGAAGCTAATCACTGACATTATACATTTTTGGACACATAATTTGCTTGACTTCATCCCATATCTCCTTGTTCCACTTTAGGCAATTTTAATTTTTTTTTTTGTTTGGCTGATGCACAGTTGACAAAATATTTTACGATTTTAATTTTTATGATTGTTAGTCAAGTGATTGCTGGAACATAAGGCTCCCGAGGCCAGGTTTGGTGTCTGAGTCAACCTCCATCCCCACAGAGGCAGCGTCTGCTGATGCATAGCACTAGTCCTGTGGAGAGGTGTTGAAAATGAGTCAGCAGGGCTTTGTGAAACCATCTCTAAGTCCTAGTTTGCTTGGGAAAAATGAAATAAACAGCATATGGGGCCAGGTGTTATGGCTCATGCCTGTAATTCCAGCTCTTTGGGAGGCTGAGGTGGGAGGATCACCTGAGGTCAGGAATTCGAGACCAGCCTGACCAAAATGGCGAAACCCCATCTCTACTAAAAATACAAAAATTAGCTGGGCATGGTGGCACATGCCTGTAGTCCCAGCTACTTGGAAGGCTGAGGCAAGAAAATCGCTTGAACCCGGGAGGCAAAGGTTGCAGTGAGCCGAGATCGTGCCACTGCACTCCAGCCGGGATGACAGAGACTCTAAAAAAAAAAAAAAAAAAATCAAATACAAAAACTAGCTAAATTAGCTGAGTACAGAGGCTCACACCTGTAATCTCAGTACTTTGGGAGGCCGAGGTGGGAGGATCACTTGAGCCCAGGAGTTCAAGACCAGCCTGGGCAACAGAATGAGACCCCATCTCTACAAAAATTTTTTTAAAAAATTAGCTGAGCATGGTGGCTAACTTATATGGGTTTCTATGTAGTTGTGCTAGCTTCCAAGGAGTTCCAACTAAACAAAATTTGCAGCAAACACATCTGAGAAGGTCTATAACAATACAGCCACAACACAGTCAGCCACTGTTGGGAGACAATTCTTTATGAGAATTGTCCATGGTGAGACTCCATTTTTAAGTCTCATCATCTAGGCTTTCTAAGCAAACTTGGTTAAAGGATGATGGACTTACACACACATCTGGAACGCTGGCGCCAGTGCACTGCTCGGGAGAGTTCGGGACTCCCAGAGTGTTTATGGTCCAGAGGAGTGATGCTAGCGGCCTTCCCTGGCCTGCCTTCCACAAGAATCCTGTTAGGTCAGTTCAGCCAGAACCCCCTTCACCCTGATGCTTCCTCTTAGTAATTTTCCGTCCATGGCCCCCACTCCTGCTCCTAGGTCTCCCCCACTATACAATCCCATTGCAGCAGTCCCTATACCTATCACAATCATCCTGAACAACCTGCCCTTTGTCTTGTTTTTCTGAGACAAGGTCTTGCTCTGTCACCTAGGCTGGAGTACAGTGGTGCAATCATGGTGCACTGACTGCAGCCTCGAACCCCTGGACTCAAGTGATCCTCCTGCCTCAGCCTCCTACGGAGCTAGGACTACAGGCTCTCACCACCACACTTGGCTAATTTTTAAAATTTTCTGTAGACATGAGGTTTCACTGTGTTGCCCAGGCTGGTCTCAAACTCCTGGCCTCAAGGTATCGTCCTGCCTTGCCTCCCAAAGCACTAAGTGCCTTGCCATCTTTAATAAGGGTCAGAATAAGTTTTTCTTTAAAAATATAAATACATAAATGAATAGATGCGGAGAAGAAAAAGCTCTAAAATACAAGAGTTCTCTAATGTGTAGAGGATGACGACAGCTTTCAAACATCACCATTTGGCAACCACCACAGTAAGCCATTTCAGACAGGAATCATCAATGGATGCTAACACTAGTTTGTGAAAGTATGAGAAACAGGAAATGTACATAATCTCAAAGTACCTGCCACAAGATACATTTCATTTTTTATTTTTTTGAGATGGGTTCTTGCTCTATTCCCAGGCTGGAATGCAGTGGCAAGACTCTGGCTCACTGCAGCCTCAACCTCCCAGGTTAAAGCAATCTTCACACTTCAGTCTCTTGAGTAGCTAGAACTACAGGCACACGCCACCATACTTGGCTAATTTTTGCATTTTTTTTTGTAGACAGGGGTCTCATTCTGTTGCCCAGGCTGGTCTTGAACTCTTGGGGCTCAAGCTGTCCTCCTACCTCCGCCTCCCAAATTGCTGGAATTACGGGCATGTGCCACAGCACCAGGCTCAAGACACTTATTAATTACAAAGGCAAAACAATGACGCAATGAAAAGGATACACTGTACTGGCTTCTGTGCAGTCCTTCCTAAAATGCAAGCTGTGAGTCCAATCCTCAGGACACACCCAGGAACCCAAACTGAGAGGCACTCTATAAAGAAACTGGCAAAAATAAAAGTAAACGGCCAGGTGTGGTGGTTCACACCTGTAATCCCAGCATTTTGGGAGGCTGAGGCAGGTGGATTACCTGAGGTCAGGAGTTCGAGACCAGCCTGGCCAACATGGTAAAACCTCGTCTCTACTAAAAATACAAAAATCAGCCGGGTATGGTGGCAGGCACTTGTAATCCCAGCTACTGGGGAGGCTGAGGTAGAAGAATCGCTTGAACCCGGGAGGCGGAGGCTGCAGTGAGTCAAGATCGCGCCACTGCACTCCAGCCTGGGCGACAGAGCAAGACTCCGTCTCAAAAAAAAAAAAAAAAAAAAAAGAAAAGAAAAAGAAAAGAAAAGAAACAACAACCAAATGTGGTATGTGATCTTGGTTTCAAAAACAAACACTGTAAAAAACAACTTAAGGAAATTTGAGGAGATGTGAATATAGAGTATTATATTCTATTAGAGACTGAGTGTTATTTTGATGGTGTGATAAAGCTGTAAGCTCACAGCATAAATATCATCATTTTGAGAAGTACGTGCTACAATATTTAGTTGTATGACCACGATATTCAAAACTTACTTTCAAATGGGTCAACAAAAATATAAACATAAATAACAACTGTTGAATCTAGGTGGCAGATAATCAAGATTCTACTCTCAGACTGTCTTTCAAAATGTTCATAATATGAGGGAAAAGTCAGAATTTCAAAATGTATAGATTGGTAGTCCTTCTAACAAAACTGGTTAAAACAGTCAGGTACGGTGGCACATGCCTGTAATCCTAGCATTTTGGGAAGCCAATGTGGGTGGATCACTTGAGGCCAGGAGTTCAAGACCAGTCTGGCCAACATGGTGAAACCCCGTATCTACTAAAAATACAAAAAAAAAGTAGCTGGGTGTAGTGGCAGGCACCTGTAATCCCAGTTACTCAGGAGGCTGAGGCAGGAGGGTAGCTTGAACCCAGGATGAGGGGGCTGCAGTGGGCCGAGATCACACCACTACACTCCAGCCTGGGCAACAGAGCAAGACTCTGTCTCAAAAAAATAAATAAAATAAAAAATAAAAACTTCTTTATCTGATACATATTGGTATAATCACTCTAAAGCAAAACCTTCACATTTGCCTCAAAAGCTTTGAAAATGTGTTTTCCCTACAACAGATCAAGGAAATTCTATGCAAGGAATTAAAAGAGAAAAAGGCAACTCTTTAGGACTAACATATATTGTTGAGTAAAAATAGGTGGCCGGCCCTCTTACCAGACCCCAAAGAGGCCAGAGAGGAGCTGCCATAGATGGCTCTGCCCACTCAGGAAGGCGCTGTTCATGTAGAAGAGCCATTTATAAATTCATTACTATAATTTGTGGAGCTCCTTGCTAAATTCCACTCTCCAGCAAAAGGATAAACCACATTCTGGTAGTAAAACCAACTGGTTCCTGCAATCAGGCAAATGGTTTCCAGTAGAATTTACAAGGTTCATCCCAGCACAACTTCTGAGGCTTCGGGTGACAATCTTGTGCTGAGGGCAGGACCTCTGTCAACCAACTCAGATACAGGCAGGCCCAAGACAGCATGTGACTAAGTGAAATCTGTGGCTAATGGGAAAAGAACTAAAAGCATCTAACTGAAGGATGAGGGCTCAGCAGGTTCATCTTCATCAAAAACTGCTTTTCTTGGCATTACATAAAAACCAAAGGCTGACCTGAGATTTAGAGATAATCGATTGATCTCTATTCCTTTCCCCGCTTCCACACAAAAAAATAAGTTTCTCTGATCTTCAAACTCAGTGTCTTAACTACTTAACATAACATGGGGTTCTAAATTCCCAAAGAATTACCAATCCAATGTACTATAATACCACAGTGTTTAAGCATGACACACAGTGATTTTATTTCTAGTTTGTTGACTTAGTTCTAGTTTCACCCAATAAAAGAAGACACATCATTTATTAAAGTTCCTTGTCACCTTAAGAGCTCTGTCCAGACTAAAGTGAGGAAGACACAACTGTCCAACCTTCACTTACAGAAATAGAACTTGCTAGTAATTGAAGAAATTAAAAAATTAAAATAATATATCCTTTTCTATGTCGCAATTATTAAATTTAAAACAAAAGTAATGCTCTCTGCTAGCAAAGATGAAGTCAAATCTAGAACTCCGCAGGAGTCAGTGCTATGGATCACATGGTGGTGTAACAGGTTTGGAGAGCAGTCTGACCGTATGTACCTCAGCCATAAAAAAAAAAAACTTATGCTCGTCTCAAAACCACCCTAAGAATATAAGCTTTAGTGTTGTGACTTTAAAGGCCGACAAAAACATGAAAAATGGACAGAACTTAACAGGCTGGCGTCTTAATACTTTTAAGCATTCTGGAGGAATAGGGAAAGTTTTTCAGAAAGGAAGCCGATATTGACAGACGGGCTGAATCCCACCAGGTGGTGGTGTTTTCCTTTGCCCAGATCAGAGGAATGAGTGGGAAGGGGAAGCCAGCGGCCATGCAGTCCAGGGAGACTAAGAAAGGAGGTACGGTAGAGGGGCTGGGGGAGGCCCCGGAAGGGAAGCCCTACTCATCGGAGACAATTTCATTATTGCCTTAGTGTCTTTAGCCCCTATGAATGGCTTAGGTTTTAATATTTTAGTCTTTAGCTTCAGTGGAGTACAGTAGCAGGATCTCAGCTCACTGCAACCTCCGCCTCCCGGGTTCAAGTGATTCTCCTGCCTCAATCTCCCGAGTAGCTGGGATTACTGGCACCCACCACCATGCCTGGTTAATTTTTGTGGGTGTTTTGTTTGTTTGTTTTTTTGAGACAGAGTCTCACTCTGTTCCCCACGCTGGAGTGCAATGGCATGATCTCAGCTCATTGCAACCTCTGCCTCCTGGGTTCAAGCAATTCTCCTCCCTCAGCTTCCTGAGTAGCTGGGATTACAGGCGCCTGCCACCATGCCCAGCTAATTTTTGTATTTTTAGTAGAGATGGGGTTTCACCATGCTGGCCAGGCTGGTCTTGAACTCCTGACCTCGTGATCTGCCTCCCTCGGCCTCCCAAAGTGCTGGGATTACAGGTGTAAGCCACCACGCCTGGCCTAATTTTTGTGTTTTTAGTTGAGCCAGGGTTTCACCATATTGGCCAGGCTGATCTCGAACTCCTGACCTAAAGTGATCCGCCCGCCTCGGCCTCCCAAAGTGCTGGGATCACAGGCGTGAGCCACTGCTCCTGGCCAATAATTTTAAATCATCAGATTTACTTAAGAAGGTTTTACTTGTATGGTCAGATATACACAGTGCTTATAATGTATAAGGGTATTTAAGTTGTAAATGGAAGTATCATCAAAAATTTTATATTTGGGCTGGGCCTGGTGGCTCACTTTGGGAGGCTGAGGCGGTTGGATCACTTGAGGTCAGGAGTTAGAGACCAGACTGGCCAACATGGTGAAACCCTGTCTCTACTAAAAATACAAAAATTGGCTGGGTGCAGTGTCTGTAATTCCAGCTCCTCAGGAGGCTGAGGCAGGAGAATTCCTTCAACCCGGGAGGCGGAGGCTGCAGTGAGCTGAGATTGTGTCACTGCACTCCAGCCTGGGTGACAGAGCAAGACTCCGTCTCAAAAAAAAAAAAAAAGTGCATATATATATATATAAAATTTAAGTTGTTCAAAGGCTGTCTTAAAGGTGAAAGTTAAAACTTACTAAATTTGGCTGGGCATGGTGGCTCACACATGTAATCCCAGCACTTTGGGAGGCTGAGGCAGGTACATCACTTGGGGCCAGGAGTTTGAGACCAGCCTCGTCAACATGGTGAGACCCCATTGCTATTAAAATACAAAAATTAGCTGGGTGTGGTGTTGTGCCTATAGTCCCAGCTACTTGGGGGGCTGAGGAGGGAGGAAGGCTTGAGCCAGAGAGGCGGAAGTTGCGGTGAGCTGAGATCAGGCCACTGCATGCCAGCGTGGGTGACAGAGCAAGACCCTGCCTCAAAAAAAATATTCTAAACTTTATAAAGAGAATAAAATTAGCAACTTCTATATAAAATAGAGGAAAACCAAGCCTGTAACTCTCTACATTAATAAATGTTGATTTTAAAATAACCTTAATCTTTTCTGTGTCAAAGCCTCATTTTAAAGGGCATTAAAAACTTTTAGCAAGAAAATCTAGATGCTAAAGGTGTTTTTTATTCACAATAACAAAAACTGGAAACAAACCTACCCATCCATCGACAGGGAACAGGGAAGTCGACTGCACTCATCCATCGTGCGATCACAACACACGAGGCACAGTGGGAAAGAGAGAAGGCAGGGCATACAACTCCACACACACTTCACCGAGCCCTTCGCTCACTCCACACATATTTACTGAATGTCTTCTTTATGCCTGGCTGTTCTCAGTGCTGAGGATAGAGCAGCAAACAAAACAACGTCTCTGCTGTCAAGAATCAATTTATTTTATTCTGAGACAGGGTCTCACTCTGTCACCCATGCTGGAATGCAGTGGTACATTCATGGCTCACTGTAGCCACAACTTCCCAGGCTCAAGCGATCCTCCCACCTCAGCCTCCTTAGTAGCTAGGACTACAGGCATGTGTCACCAAGCCCAGCTAATTTTTGTATTTTTTACAGAGACGGTGTCTCACTATGCTGCCCAGGCTGGTCTCAAACTCCTGGGCTCAAGCGCTCCTCCTGCCTCAGCTTCCTAAAGTGCTGGGATTACAGGCATGAGCCGCCATACTTGATCAACTTTATAACACTTTTTAAATGTATCTATGGACTCATTTGGGGAAAAATGACATCTTTATAACAACAGATCATCCCCCCTCCATGAGCACGGGATCTTCCTTATTTATCAGACCCGCACCTTCGTCCATGATTAAGTCTGCTGGTCTTCTTTCTGGAGGTTTTCTTAGATTAATTCCTAAACACTTGATGGGTTTTCTGGTTACCATTTCAAAAGCAGTTACACTTTCTGGTGGGTTGCCAGTAGAAGTATCACTGGTTTGTGCAGACTGACCTTGTATCTGGCAAATGTTCTGGATCCTGCTGTGGTTCTAACAGTTTATGGAGATTCCACTGGTTTTCTCAGTAAATGTTATTATCTATAAATCATGCAGATATGGTCGAGCGCAGTGGCTCACACCTGTAATCCTAACACTTTGGGAGTCTGAGGTGGGCGGATCAACTTGTGGTCTGGAGTTCGAAACCAGCCTGGCCAACATGGTGAAATCCCGTTTCTACTTAAAAATACAAAAAAAATTAGCCGGGCGTGGAGGCGCATGCCTGTAATCCCAGCTATTCGGGAGGCTGAGGCAGGAGAATTACGTGAATCCGGGAGGTGGAGGTTGTAGTGAGCCAAGATCACGCCACTGCCCTCCAGCCTGGGCGACAGAGCAAGACTCTGTCTCAAATAAATAAATAAATAATAAATCATGCAGATATAATCTCAATCAAACTTCCTCAAAAGTAAATAAAATAAAATAAAACTGCTCTCAAATGTAAATGGGGAAATAAAGGGTCTGTGAGTAGCCAGGTTACCCTTAAAAGAGCTAAGAGGCCGGGTGCAGTGGCTCCTGCCTGTAATCCCAGCACTTTGGGAGGCTGAGGTGGGAGGATCGTTTGAGCTCAGGGGTTCAAGACCAGCCTGGGAAACACAGTAAGACCTTATCTCTACTAAAAATCAAAAAATTTAGCTGGGTGTGGTGGCACATGTCTGTAGTCTCAGCTGCTTGAGAGGCTGAGGCAGGGGGATCACTTGAGTCCGGGAGGTCGAGGCTGCAGTGAGCCGTGATCATACCACTGTACTCCAGCCTAGGTGACAAAGGGAGACCCTGCCTTGCCTTAAAAAAAAAAAAAAAGGCTGGGCGCAGTGGCTCACGCCTGTAATCCCAGCACTTTGAGAGGCTGAGTCGGGTGGATCACCTGAGGTCAGGAGTCTGAGACCAGCCTGGCCAACATGGTGAAACCCTGTGTCTACTAAAAATACAAAAATTAGCCGAGCATGGTGGCGCGTGCCTGTAATCCCAGCTACTCTGGAGGCTGAGCCAGGAGAATCACTTGCACCCGGGAAGCGGAGGCTGCAGTGAGCCCAGACTGCACCACTACACTCCAGCCTGGGCAACAGAACGAGACTCTGTCTCAAAAAAAAAAAAAAAAA
>NW_026652289.1:3439620-3459991 GCF_009828535.3 Hylobates moloch
TGGGTGACAGAGCAAGACTCCGTCTCAAAAAAAAAAAAAAAAAGTGTGTATATATATATATATAATTTAAGTTGTTCAAAGGCTGTCTTAAAGGTGAAAGTTAAAACTTACTAAATTTGGCTGGGCATGGTGGCTCACACATGTAATCCCAGCACTTTGGGAGGCTGAGGCAGGTACATCACTTGGGGCCAGGAGTTTGAGACCAGCCTCGTCAACATGGTGAGACCCCATTGCTATTAAAATACAAAAATTAGCTGGGTGTGGTGTTGTGCCTATAGTCCCAGCTACTTGGGGGGCTGAGGAGGGAGGAAGGCTTGAGCCAGAGAGGCGGAAGTTGCGGTGAGCTGAGATCAGGTCACTGCATGCCAGCGTGGGTGACAGAGCAAGACTCTGCCTCAAAAAAAATATTCTAAACTTTATAAAGAGAATAAAATTAGCAACTTCTATATAAAATAGAGGAAAACCAAGCCTGTAACTCTCTACATTAATAAATGTTGATTTTAAAATAACCTTAATCTTTTCTGTGTCAAAGCCTCATTTTAAAGGGCATTAAAAACTTTTAGCAAGAAAATCTAGATGCTAAAGGTGTTTTTTATTCACAATAACAAAAACTGGAAACAAACCTACCCATCCATCGACAGGGAACAGGGAAGTCGACTGCACTCATCCATCGTGCGATCACAACACACGAGGCACAGTGGGAAAGAGAGAAGGCAGGGCATACAACTCCACACACTTCACCGAGCCCTTCGCTCACTCCACACATATTTACTGAATGTCTTCTTTATGCCTGGCTGTTCTCAGTGCTGAGGATAGAGCAGCAAACAAAACAACGTCTCTGCTGTCAAGAATCAATTTATTTTATTCTGAGACAGGGTCTCACTCTGTCACCCATGCTGGAATGCAGTGGTACATTCATGGCTCACTGTAGCCACAACTTCCCAGGCTCAAGCGATCCTCCCACCTCAGCCTCCTTAGTAGCTAGGACTACAGGCGTGTGTCACCAAGCCCAGCTAATTTTTGTATTTTTTACAGAGACGGTGTCTCACTATGCTGCCCAGGCTGGTCTCAAACTCCTGGGCTCAAGCGCTCCTCCTGCCTCAGCTTCCTAAAGTGCTGGGATTACAGGCATGAGCCGCCATACTTGATCAACTTTATAACACTTTTTAAATGTATCTATGGACTCATTTGGGGAAAAATGACATCTTTATAACAACAGATCATCCCCCCTCCATGAGCACGGGATCTTCCTTATTTATCAGACCCGCACCTTCGTCCATGATTAAGTCTGCTGGTCTTCTTTCTGGAGGTTTTCTTAGATTAATTCCTAAACACTTGATGGGTTTTCTGGTTACCATCTCAAAAGCAGTTACACTTTCTGGTGGGTTGCCAGTAGAAGTATCACTGGTTTGTGCAGACTGACCTTGTATCTGGCAAATGTTCTGGATCCTGCTGTGGTTCTAACAGTTTATGGAGATTCCACTGGTTTTCTCAGTAAATGTTATTATCTATAAATCATGCAGATATGGTCGGGCGCAGTGGCTCACACCTGTAATCCTAACACTTTGGGAGTCTGAGGTGGGCGGATCAACTTGTGGTCTGGAGTTCGAAACCAGCCTGGCCAACATGGTGAAATCCCGTTTCTACTTAAAAATACAAAAAAAATTAGCCGGGCGTGGAGGCGCATGCCTGTAATCCCAGCTATTCGGGAGGCTGAGGCAGGAGAATTACGTGAATCCGGGAGGTGGAGGTTGCAGTGAGCCAAGATCACGCCACTGCCCTCCAGCCTGGGCGACAGAGCAAGACTCTGTCTCAAATAAATAAATAAATAATAAATCATGCAGATATAATCTCAATCAAACTTCCTCAAAAGTAAATAAAATAAAATAAAACTGCTCTCAAATGTAAATGGGGAAATAAAGGGTCTGTGAGTAGCCAGGTTACCCTTAAAAGAGCTAAGAGGCCGGGTGCAGTGGCTCCTGCCTGTAATCCCAGCACTTTGGGAGGCTGAGGTGGGAGGATCGTTTGAGCTCAGGGGTTCAAGACCAGCCTGGGAAACACAGTAAGACCTTATCTCTACTAAAAATCAAAAAATTTAGCTGGGCGTGGTGGCACATGTCTGTAGTCTCAGCTGCTTGAGAGGCTGAGGCAGGGGGATCACTTGAGTCCGGGAGGTCGAGGCTGCAGTGAGCCGTGATCATACCACTGTACTCCAGCCTAGGTGACAAAGGGAGACCCTGCCTTGCCTTAAAAAAAAAAAAAAAGGCTGGGCGCAGTGGCTCACGCCTGTAATCCCAGCACTTTGAGAGGCTGAGTCGGGTGGATCACCTGAGGTCAGGAGTCTGAGACCAGCCTGGCCAACATGGTGAAACCCTGTGTCTACTAAAAATACAAAAATTAGCCGAGCATGGTGGCGCGTGCCTGTAATCCCAGCTACTCTGGAGGCTGAGCCAGGAGAATCACTTGCACCCGGGAAGCGGAGGCTGCAGTGAGCCCAGACTGCACCACTACACTCCAGCCTGGGCAACAGAACGAGACTCTGTCTCAAAAAAAAAAAAAAAAGAGTTAAGGAATACCAAATTTTAAAATATACTACAAAGCCACAGTAACAGCCAAAGAAAAAAAAAAAGTGGGTAACCATACAGGAACAGACCCACAGGCCAAGGGAGCAGGAGAAATAAGGCAGTAGACTTGCCAGGGCTTTTTAAATGCCAGAAATGAATAAAATTTTAGAATTGTGATGTTTTTACAAAAATCTCTTTGAACACAACCACTTCCACAAACCGAAGGTGCTGGTGGAACAGTCAACAGGAGTGGGGCCAGTCTCGCTCCCACCTAACCCTGCAGCAGGGCCGCGTGGAGGCCCGGCCCAGCCACTCAAGGCGCCTGGAAGCTCAGCCTGCGAGTCCTGTTGATGTAGGCCCTGCGGAGGTGAGACGGACATTTGTTCAGTCAGCATTTTGAGTGTCGGGAGAATGGGGCTTCATGAGGGGAGGAAAGGGGCAGTGAGGGCAGACAGAGCTGTGTCTACTACATGCCAAGGCCAGTGCATCCCCCAACTCTCCGGCATTTCTCCCATCGAGACACGAGGTCTTTGTCCCTTCCTCTGCAATCTAGGCTGACCTGAGTGACTCATTTGAGAACAAGAGAATGCAGTGGAAATGATGGTGTGCGACTCCAGAGCTGGGTCAGAAAAGGCGAGGAGGCTTCCATCTTGTTCATAGTGACACTCCGACTACCAGGAAGCCCCATGCTGTGAGGAACGCCCCTCGACACTGCTATGAGAAAGCCCCCTAATGATATAAAGAAGACCCCCAGTGCTGAGGAAGCCCCCAATGATATCAAGGAAGCCCCCAATGCTATTAGGGAGCCCCTGATACTGTGAGGAAGCCCCCCATTGCTGTGAGGGAGCCTCCCAGTGATATAAAGGAAACCCCTCAATGCTTGAGGGAAGCCTCCCCAATGATATAAAGGAAGCCCCAATGCTATGAGGGAACCCCCAGTGCTGTGAGGAAGCCCCCAGTGCTGTGAAGACCTCCTCTAATCTGTGAGGAAGCCCAGGTCCCACGGAGTCTGCACGTGTGCGCTCTGGTCCGTATCCCCAGCTCGTGTTCCAGATGACAGATTCCAGAAAGCGCCTCCAGAAGATACCATTCCTCAGTCATTACGTCACCCCCAGCCGCTGAGTCGTCCCAGCTGAGGACTCAGACATCCTGGCGGAGAGACGGCCACTTCCTCTCCATATTCCTGGTCCACAGAATGTGTCCACATAATAAAATGGTTTTTTGCCACTAACAGTGTGACCGGGGCGTTCACACTAGTTGTGACCAGACTACTCTAGAAGACGCAGATAGGTTAATTGTCCTTGTTTTGCTGTTGAGGAGACAGATGTACCAGAGGTTGGGTAACTTCAATCTGTCCAGCTCTAAAGCCCTGCTATTTCTTCTTCACAACCTGACCTCTGACGATAAAATAATTGTGCTTCTAAGGTCGAACTCACAAGGACAGGACACTTGTCAACAATCTGTATTAACTCTGGTGCCTGCAACAGTGAATTACATCAATTATTCAAAATGGGAAACAGAGTGAGCTGATGAAGCAGGTGGCCCATGAGGCAAGCACCACGAAAGATGCTCAGCCGTGACCAGAATGCAGCTTCCAAAGCCACACGAGTGTGACATGCTCTGCAGGGTCTGAAGAAAGCGATGTCCTGTGGCTTACTTGTAGTAGTGCATCTCCCAGCAATAGCAAAGGTTTGGAAGCTGAGTGCAGTGGCACGATCCAGCTTGGCTGACAGAGTGAGATCCCATCTCAAAAAAAGTCTAAGTGTAAGTCAGTAAGTACATAAATAAATAAATAAGTTAAAATGTTATTACTAACAATTCACGTACTAAAAACTGCCCAGGGTTTCTTTTTAGTTATTTTGTCTTTAGGATTTACCCTGCTAGGATGTACAATACAATTTGTTTTTTGGGGGTTTTTTTTTTTTTTTTTTGAGACGGAGTCTCGCTCTGTCGCCCATGCTGGAGTGCAGTGGCACGATCTTGGCTCACTACAAGCTCCGCCTCCACCTCTGGGGTTCATGCCATTCTCCTGCCACAGCCTCCCGAGTAGCTGGGACTACAGGCGCCCACCACCATGCCCAGCTAATTTTATTTGTATTTTTAGTAGAGACGGGATTTCACCGTGTTAGCCAGGATGGTCTCAATCTCCCGACCTCGTGATCCGACTGCCTCGATCTCCCAAAGTGCTGGGACTACAGGCGTAAGCCACCATGCCTGGCCAATACAATTTGTTTTGAAGTCACTTGAAATAATTCCTTTCTGTACAGTTAAGCCACCAACTCGATTTGTGGTTTGGTTATTTTTATTCATTTTGCTTTCAGGTTTTTTTTTTTTCTTTTTTTGTAGAGATGGGGTCTGGCTGTTTCCCAGGCTGGTATCAAACTCTTGGCTTCAAGCGATCCTCCCACCTTGGCCTCCCGAAATGCTGGGGTTACAGGTGTGAGTCACGGTGCCCGGCTGCTTTCAATTTTTAGAGACTCCTTCCCCCCAACTTTTGACTTCATTTTATTTTAAAACTATATTAAAACATCCATATAGTTTTGACAAGGTTCAGGACATGCTACCACAAAATGTGGCACCTGGGCACACTGAATATTTGAAGCTGAAAGAATTTGAGAAGCAGCTTGTGCAGGAATGTCTCTCTGACCTTCCCCGACCCTTCTCTCCTGAGGCAGGTCAGGAAACCTAGGAAGGACTTTCTGACCCTCCCCTGAAGCAGGTGGTAAGACCCTCATGTGAGAGGCGCCCTCTGTATCTACGGGGGGAGGAAACATGTTGACCTCCAAAGAAGGATACAGAGAGAAATCTGAACAGACCTTGCTAAGTTTTCCCCAGTTCACTGTGTTTAGCTCACACTCCTCCTATCATAATTCTCCATAGCTTTTCATTGCTCATCAAACCTAACACAAAACCACTCAGGTTTAACCATTTCCTTGGGTCATTTCCTTATAAAGGCTCCCATGTCATGTAAAACTTATATTACATAAATTTGTGTGCCTTTCTCTTTTGTAAATCTGTCTGCTGTTCCAGGAACCCCAGCCAATGAACCTAAGATGGGTAGAAGGAAAACATCTTTCCTCCCCTAGAGCTCCATGATCAATACTACAGCAGATATGGCCAGAAATCCAACTTATAACACTGCCCCTTCCCTACTCGACAGGGAACCCCATTTACTAGTCTGGGGGTTAGCACCTTTATCATAAGCCAGCCTTCATCTGCCTTCCTTAGATAAAAGGCTATACTCTACAAACAGTTTTGAGCCTCACTTTTTTCACTTGCTAAGGATGCGTCCTAGCAGTGTGCTCCACTATGCAGACTGACCAGACCCCAGCTGTGAACATGGATATGTTCCCAGGAAACCACAATGGATCATTTCATTCATTCATTCATTCATTCATTCATTCATTTCAGAGTCTTGCTCTGTCACCCAGGCTGGAGTGCAGTGGTGTGATCTTGGCTCACTGCAACCACCACCTTCTGATTTCAAGCAATTCTCCTGCCTCAGCCTCCCAAGTAGCTGGGATTACAGGCACACCGTGTCCGCTTATTCTTTTTTTTTTTTTTTTTTGAGACAGGGTCTGGCTCTGTCGCCCAGGCTGGAGTGCAGTGGCACCATCTGGCTCACTGCAGCCTCGACCTCCCTCACTCAAGCAATCCTCCCACCTCAGCCCTGGAGTATCTGGAACCACAGGCATGCACCACCACACCCGGCTTATTTTTCTATTTTTTGTAGAGACAGGGTTTTGCCATGTTGCCCAGGTTAGCCTCAAACTTCTGAGCTCAAGCAATCTGCCCTCCTCGGCCTTCCAAAGTGCTAGGATTACAGGTGTGAGCCACCACGCCTGCCCATGATTATTAACTATACCTGTAAATGATATGTTAATATCCCTCTATCTAATGCTTCCACCTTGAGTTCAGCTTGTCTAACATTTTAAATCTGCTTTTTGGCTGGGGGCGGTGGCTCACAACTGTAATCCTAACATTTTGGGAGGCTGAGGCAGGCAGATTAGTTGAGGTCAGGAGTTCGAGACCAGCCTGGCCAACGTGGTGAAACCCCATCTCTACTAAAAATGCAAAAATTAACCAGGCATGGTGGCACACGCCTGTAATCCCAGCTACTCAGGAGGCTGAGACTTGAGAGAATCGCTTGAACCCGGGAGGTGGAGGTTGCAGTGAATAGAGATCACATCACTGCACTCCAGCCAGGGTGACAGAGTGAGACTGACTCAAAAAAAAAAAAAAAAAAAAAAAAATTGAAACAGAAACATACATTTAAGTAATCAAGTAAAATACATCCCCAGGCAATGTTATCCTGACCAGTCAAAAAGTCCATGAGAAAACTGTCACAAAAGCTGAAAAAAACAGGTGGGGGATAGGCCGGGCCCAGTGGCTTACATCTGTAAGCCCAGCACTTTGGAAGCCCAAGGCGGGAATATTGCTTGAGTCCAGGAGTTCAAAACCAGCAACATAGTGAGACCCTTTATCAAAAAAAAAAAAAAAAAAAAAGAGTTGGAAATTTTTCAGTCCCTTTTTAAATTTATTTTACAGAAGAAATGAGGAAAGAGATATCAAACAGAAAAAGGAAGGGATGAGGGAGATTCTACAAAGAAAGAAGTCCTCAGAAGCCAAAGACCAATGAGGGGGTCCTCACCCAGCCCGCAGGGTCCCCAGCCAGAGAAGCTAAAGACCAGTGAGGGGTCCTCATCCAGCCCGCAGGGTCCCAGCCTGTAGACCCTGACCAGTGTCCCAGGGACCAGGCTCCCTCTCATCAACCCACTCTGCTCTTGGGCCAGCCCTGACCAAGGAGCCTGACCTGCTGTCCCCGTGGCCTCGGGGGTCAGCACAACTGCTCTCAGTGAAGTATGGGAGCCACTGGAAAGAATCGGACCCTCCATGGTCTCTCAGCAGAGCATGTCCCAGCGCTCAATGAGAACTAGTCACCGAAGCAGAGTTCTAGACTTCAGCTGTTAGAACTACTCGCATATATTCCTTTATAATTCTAATATGATTTAAGAGCTATTTCTTTAGGCTCGACTTTTACATAGACAACACTGTATACCAATCACAGCAAGGCATGAGTCAGCTGAAGGAGAGTAGCTCACCAAATCCCCATGTGTTTTTCATATCTCCCAAAAGTTCTGCTATTTGATTCCATTTAGATCCAGACCAACTTTGATTTGGTCCAAGTAAGAACCGGGGGCTGGCCAGGCACGGTGGCTCACGCCTGTAATCCCAGCACTTTGGGAGGCTGAGGCAGGCGGATCACAAGGTCAGGAGTTTGAGACCAGCCTGGCCAACACAGTGAAACCCCATCTCTACTAAAAATACAAAGATTAGCTGGGTGTGGTGGCACGCGCCTGCAGTTTCAGCTACTCAAGAGGCTGAGGAGGGAGAATTACCTGAACCTGGGAGGCAGAGGTTGCAGTGAGCTGAGACTAGGCCATTGCACTGCGGCCTGGGTAACAGAATGAGACTCCATCTCAAAAAAAAAAAAACTGAAGGTGTGTGGGAGGTGTGACCAGCAAACATTTTCTGTAAAGGGCCAGAGGGTAAATATTTCAGGTTTGTGGGTCACATACTGTCTGTATTACATATGCTTTCTTTACAGCTCTTTAAAAATGTAGAGACCGGGTGCGGTGGCTCACGCCTGTAATCCCAGCACTTTGGGAGGCCGAGGCGGGTGGATCACGAGGTCAGGAGATCGAGACCATCCTGGCTAACGCGGTGAAACCCCATCTCTACTAAAAATACAAAAAATTAGCCAGGCGTGGTGGCGGGCACCCGTAGTCCCAGCTAATCAGTAGGCTGAGGCAGGAGAATGGCATGAACTCGGGAGGCGGAGCTTGCAGTGAGCCGAGATCGTGCCACTGCACTCCAGCCTGGGTGAAACAGCGAGACTCCGTCTCAAAAAAAAAAAAAAAAGTAGAAACCATTCTCAGCCCTAGGGCCATACAAAAAAAGGTCAGTGGGAGCTGGCCCATAGGCCTGTGGTTTGCCAATCCCTGACCAAAATTATAGCTGTTCAAAGAGATGTGATACTTTTTAAAAAATCTTACTAGATTTTCTTTTCCTGTTTCTAGTACCCAGAGGAGTGAGAAAATCTGAGTATACTTTTTTTTCTTGAGAGGGAGTTTGGCTGTTGTTGCCCAGGCTGGAGTGTAATGGCACCATCTCAGCTCACTGCAACCTCCGCCTCCCAGGTTCAAGAGATTCTCCTGCCTCAGCCTTCCGAGTAGCTGGGATTACAGGCATACGCCACCATGCCCAGCTAGTTTTGTATTTTTAGTAGAGACAGAATTTCTCCATGTTGGTCAGGCTGGTCTCGAACTCCCGACCTCAGGTGATCAGCCCGCTTCGGCCTCCCAAAGTGCTGGGATTGCAAGTGTGAGCCACCGCACCTGGCCTGAGTATACTTCTTTAAATCCACCTAAAATGTGCTCTCTAACTCAGTTTGGTGACACTGTCCTGTGTACTGTAATGTAATATACTAGACGCTGCCTTGCTGGAGGAGTCCACACAGCCCCGTCCCCCTCGCCAGGTGCCACGCCTAGCAGAGGACCATCTCCCACAGTGCCACCTCCTAGCTGCTACCCAGAGCAGTGTTGACTAATGAGCAGCCACAATTCCACTGGAAATTCTAGGGTAATTCCAGTTCTAGCAAACAGTAACACTGAGGCATTTATAAAGCCAGAAAACGACTGAAGACAACACAACAGTCAGATCCAGAGACCGCACCTCTAGGTGTTGTGTTTGTTACCAGTCCTCCCAAAATACCTTCTCCAGGACACCTTTTAGGACACTAACTATACATTACAACAGTTGAGTGAGCTTTCATTTTGTGTCTGAGAAGTTTTAGGGCACCTATGGTTCAGAAACCACAAGCCAGTTGTCCATCTGTCTTCCGCCCTGGCTTCCACAGCTCCTATTCCAAAGAGGTGTTCAGTCAATAAATGACTCATTCTGAGGAAAACATTTGTCAAGAAATCACTTTTTTTTTTTTTTTTAGACCGAGTCTCACTCTGTCACCCAGGCTGGAGTGCAATGGCATGATCTCGGCTCACTGCAACCTTCACCCCGCAGGTTCAAGGGATTCTCCTACCTCAGCCTCCCCAGTAGCTGGGATTACAGGTGCCTGCCACCATGCCTGGCTAATTTTTGTATTTCTAGTAGAGATGGAGTTTCACCATCTTGGCCAGGATGGTCTTTAACTCCTGACCTCGTGATCCACCCGCCTCAGCCTCCCAAAGTGCCGGGATTACAGGCATGAGCCACCACGCCCAGCCATCACTTTATTTTTCAAACAAGGTTTAGCGAGGTATCATCTGAAGTGTAATATTCAAATAAAATCATAGATCGTAAATCCTGTTAAAATCTGTATCAAAAACTATTTCTAACCCAAAGGCCCACACATGTCCCCTAAAGACAAAACAAAATTATAATATCAAAGGTATTTTATATTTTAATGGTTTTGCAATTTAAAAAAAATTTTTTTTTTTTTTCCTGAGACAGAGCCTCGCTCTGTTGCCCAGGCTGGACTGCAATGGCTCGATTTCAGCTCACTGCAATCTCCACCTCCCAGGTTCAAGCAATTCTCCTGCCTCAGTCTCCTGAGTAGCTGGAATTATAGGCACCCGCCACCACGCCCGGCTAATTTTTTTGTATTTTTAGGAGATTTGGGGTTTTGCCATGTTGACCAGGCTGGTCTCAAACTCCTGGTCTCAAGTCATCCACCTGCCTCAGCCTCCCAAAGTGCTAGGATTACAGGTGTGAGCTACCACACCTGGCCTGCAATTTGTTTTAACAGATTCTGAGCTGGATAGTCTGTTACAGCTGGTATATTTAAATTCGCATCAAAGCTTTAAGACCCTGGCCAGACACGGTGGCTCACTCCTGTAATCCCAGCATTGTGGGAGGTCGAGGCAGGCAACTTATTTGAGGTCAGAAGTCCGAGACCAGCCTGGCCAACATGGCAAAACCCCGTCTCTGCTAAAAATACAAAAATGAGCCAGGTGTGGTGCCTTGCACCTGTAATCCCAGCTACTCAGGAGGCTGAGGTCAGAGAATCACTTGAACCCAGGAGGTGGAGACTGCAGTGAGCCGAGATCACACCCCTGCACTCCAACCTGGATGACAGAGTGAGACTCTGTCTCAAAACAAACAAACAAAAACAAACAAACAAAAAAGAAAATAAGGGGCCAGGCACAGTGGCTCACGCCTGTAATCCCAGCACTTTGAGAGGCCAAGGTGAGGAGTTCGAGATCAGCCTGGCCAACATGGTGAAACCCATCTCTACTACAAGTACAAAAATTAGCCGGGCATGGTGGCGCACGCCTGTAGTCTCAGCTACTTGGGAGGCTGAGGCAGGAGAATCCCTCGAACCCGGGAGACAGAGGTTGCAGTGAGCTGAGATCGCGCCATTGCACTCCAGCCTGGGGACAGAGCGAGTGAGGCGCCATCTCAAAAAAAAAAAGAAAAAGAAAACGAAGAACCCTAACCCTTGGAGGCAAGGACCCCTTTCCCACGGACAGCCTTTCTCTCAGGCACTGCCTGCACTGGGCACACAGCACTGTGGAAATGGCACCTGCACTCCCTCCCTGCACAGCAGCCACCCCTCTCTACTCTCCCTGTCAGCACTAAGCTTGGTGGGTCAGAGGGACTCCAGCTTTCAGACGGCAAAACACAGAAAGCATCAAAACCTAAATACTCAAAAGGCTCCACAACATAGAGCATGGCCATAAAATAATACAAGAAACTGGAACTGGCCAGGGATAGTGGCTCACGCCTATAATCCCAGCACTTTGGGAGGCTGAGGCAGACAGATCACCTAAGGTCGGGAGTTCGAGACCACCCTGACCAACATGGAGAGACCCTGTTACTAAAAATACAAAATTAGCCAGGCGGGGTGGCACAAGCCTATAATCCCAGCTACTCGGGAGGCCGAGGCAGGAGAATCGCTTGAACCCGGGAGGCAGAGGTTGCGGTGAGCCAAGATCGCGCCATTGCACTTGAGCCTGGACAAGAGCGAAACTCCCGTCTCAAAAAAAAGCCAGAAAAACTGGACTCACAAAAGTGTGAGATCTTAAATTTTTAAAACGAGAAATGTGTGGATTATATAAATGTTTTAAAAATTCATTAAAATGCCAACTAAAAACATAACACAATATAGCTTAATATGTGAAAATGTATGAACGTAGCCAGGCACAGGGGCAAATGTCTTTAAGTCCCAGCTCCTTGGGAGGCTGAGGCAGGAGTATTACTGGATTACTTGAGCCCAGGAGTTGGAGATCGGCCTGGACAACATGGCGAGACCCTGTCTCTTTAAAACACACACACACACACACACACACACACGCGCGCGCGCGCGCGCGCGCATGTAAGAAACCCAATTCAAAAATGGGCAAAGGACTTGAAGAGATATTTCTCCAAAGACACGTAAATGGCCGATGAACATGTGAAAAGATGCTCAACATCACTCATTATTAGGGAAATGCAAATCAAAATGACAGATACCACCTCATATCCATTAGGATGGCTGCTATTAAAAAAAGCAACAACAAATAAGAAAATAAGTGTTGGCGAAGATATGGAGAAACTGGAACCTTTGCACTGTTGGTAGGAATGTAAACTGATACTCCCTCCTTATTGGGTCCTTGGAAAAATAAAAAATAAATTAAAAGGAATATAAAACAGTACAGCTGTTGTGAAAAATCGGATGGAGGTTCCCTAAAAAATTAAAAACAGAATTCCAGTATGATCTAGCAATCCCACTTCTAGATCTATATCCAAAAAAATTGAAAGCAGGATCTCGGAGAAGTATTTACACACTCAGGTTCACAGTTTTATTATTCAAAATAGTCAAAAGGTAGAAGGAACTCAAGTGTCCGTTGAGGGATGGATAAACAAAATTCAGTATATCCATACAATGGAGTATTATTCAGCCTTAAAAAGGAAGGAAATTCTGACACACGCTACAACATGGATGAACCTTAAGGACATTATGGTAAATTAGCTAAGCTGGTCACAAAAAAGACAAATACTACATAATCCCACTTATATGAAGTCCCTATAGTAGTGAAATTCAGAGACAGGAAGTAGAATAATGGTTGCCAGGGGTTTCAGGGAGGGAAAATGGGGAGGCAGTGTTTAATGGGTATAGAGTTTCAGTTTTACAAGATGAAGGGTTCTGGAGACAGATGGTGGTGATGGCTGTACAACAGTAAGAATGAACTTACCACCACTGAACTGCACACTGAAAATGGTTAAGATGGTAAATTTTGTTATGTGTATTTTACCGTGACAAAGAATTGGAAAAAAGGGCCAGACACAGTGGTTCACTCCTGTAATCCTATAACTTTGAAAGGCAACAGTGGGCAGATCATCTGAGGTCAGGAGTTCGAGACCAGCCTGGCCAACATGGTAAAACTCCATCTCTACTAAAAATACAAAAATTAGCCAGGTGTAGTGGTGGGTACCTGTAATCCCAGGTACTCGGTAGGCTGAGGCAGGAGAATTGCTTGAACCCAGGAGGCAGAGGTTGCAGGGAGCCAAGATTGCACCACTGCACTCCAGCCTGGGTGAGAGAGCAAGCCCGTTTCATGGGGGAAAAAAAGTATGCTCAAATACGTAACTAAATTTAGAAGAATGTAAAGTTTAGCAATTTAATGTTTATTAAACTTTTTGTGGAGTTTCGCTCTTGTTGCCCAGGCTGGAGTGCAATGGCGCAATCTCAGCTCACCGTAACCTCCACCTCCTGGGTTCAAGCGATTCTCCTGCCTCAGCCTCCCGAATAGCTGGGATTACAGACATGCACCACCACACCCGGCTAATTTTTTGTATTTTTAGTAGAGGCAGGGTTTCTCCATGTTGTTCAGGCTGGACTCGAACTCCTGACCTCAGGTGATCCACCCACCTTGGCCTCCCAAAGTGTTGGGATTACAGGCGTGAGCCACTGCACCAGGCCTTATGCTCCTTTTTCTTGTCAATTTAAATTCCTAACATTTTTAATGCAAAAAAATGTATAAACGTTCATAAAATGTCTAAGAGAACATGTAACAAAACACGTGCTCTCACTCAGGCATTATGTTCTGGAAACCGATCATAGTACCTACAAATCCACAGCCCCTTTGAGTGACCCAACCCCACTGGCAGGCCCTGCTCAAAGGGGGCTTCCTTGTGCAGGTGGCAGAAGCTCATTCCTCCCCAAGCACCAACCCGTGGGCCAGGCAGCCCCACAACACCCAAGGCCAGCCCGAAGGTCAGCGCCTGGGAGGTGGTGTGAGGGGAAAGAGCTCAGGCACTCTCTCTGAGGTGGGTGCTGGGAAAGGGAGAGTACAGGGCAGGTAAGGCTGGGTGAGCCCCTGCTGTGAGGGAAGTGTACAGACGGAACAGACAGTGGTGTACAGAAGAAACAACAGAAGTGTACAGACGGAACAAAAGAAGTGTACAGACAGAACAACACAACAGAAGCGTACAGACGGAACCACCACCTAATTGAAGCAGAAGGCCAAGAGCCCTGGTGCAGAACTGGGTCCTGCCAGAGCGCAAACCATGGTTCCATTTGCCCAGAGGCCCAGCAACAATACAGTGGTCCCAAGGATCCCATAGATTCCTACTTTCTTTATCCCTGCGTGATCCTGAACCACCTATCCCACCACCCACCCAACTTGAAGTCAGCCTGCTCCCTGCCACCCTGAGAACCCGACTAAAACAGCCAATCATTCCAGCGTCAATCACAGACGGCAAACAGTACAATCAGCTGGGTGTGGTGGCACGTGCCTGTAGTCCCAGCTACTCTGGGGGCTGTGGCCGGAAGATTACTTGAGCCCAGAAGCTCCCAGCTGCAGTGGGCCGAGATCGTGCCACTGCACTCCAGCCTGGGTGAAAAAGTGAGAACCTATCTCAAAATAAAGTAAAATTAAAATTAAATAAAATAAATAATAAAATAAGCTGCTCTGTCCCCTTCTCAAGTCCCTGAGGCATGGCCTCAGAACCAGAGCTTTAAACAGGAGTTTTATACCACATGCCAGACAACACATTGACTGAATTACCACACTACCTTCTATGTGAATCTTCCAGAAACAGTAAACTGGCAGGGGCTAACAATCCAAAACAAGGAGCTACCATCTGCCAAGGGCAGGAACAGGCCAGGCTCCAGACTTTGCACACTCTCATAAGCAGGACACCGCCAGCACCAGGCCTGCTGGCTCTTTCCACCAAGGGACCATGCCTCTCAGCCCGAGCGCTTCTCCTAACAGTTTCCAGACTGACCTTTTTCTACGTGATACGTCCACTCTACATGTCCTCCTGAACAGTGTACACAAGACAGAACCATCAGGTATCCACTCAGTGCTGCACACGGATGCAAGATGGCACTTCCCAGGGCCTGCAGCCACTTCCTTCACGCTCACCCCCAAGGACGCACACTGTTAGGCTTTGGGTTCCCCTATCTGTGCTGTTTTTATTTTCTTGTCTCTTTTGTCATCAATATAATCATTTGAGGAAGTAAAGAAAGGACACACATATATTCCTACAAATGGATAGGCTGAGAGTAAATCGACCTGGTATTTGTGAACATGAATGACAAAAGGAAAAAAATTCTAGCTGAAATGTAGCACTCCTTCAATTATAAAGGCAGACAATAAGCCCTGGAGTTTTAGCAGGAACAGCAACAGGTATTTTCCAAAGCATTAGAGTGTCACAGAAATCTCATCACTACTCCCAAAGGAATTACCAGAGCCATGGCTCAATCCGGTTACTTAGCTAATAAATGGGACTATCACCAATGTGGTTCAATACAGTATTTTGATAACTGTATTTCAAAATAATTTGTTCTCTTCTTAATCTATTTATTTCCTTTAAAATGCTGTTAAGAGGCCCCCAGAGGCCAAGCAGATATGAAAATTTAAGATGCCCCCTCCCCCACCAGGGTCTATACTTTGAATCACTTTAGCAGTTTCAGGCTGTCCTTCTAAACAGTTTCAGACAGTTTTAACAATTTGCAACAAAAGTATAAGCCGCAAATAGGATGTTACCCGCCTCCGCCTCCCAAAGTGCTGGGATTACAGGCGTGAGCCACCGCCCCTGGCTATAAGCACCTCATTTTACATTTTATTGTGTTTTGCTTTATCGCACTCAGCAGATATTGTTTTTCACAAGTTGAAGATTTGTGGCAACCCTGTATGGAGAAAGCAAGCCTATTGGTGCCAATTTTCCAAAAACAGGAGCTCACTTTTTGTCTGTGTTACATTTGGGTAATTCTTCACTATTTCAAACTTTGTCATTATTATGTGTTACGGGGATCTGTGATCAGTGATCTTTGATGTTCACACTGTAATCTTATTGGCGCGTCACAAACCCGTATTAGACAGCGAACTTAATGGATAAATGCTATATGTTCTGACTGCTCTGCTGACTGGCTATTCTGCCCATCTCTCTCCCTCTCCGTGGGCCCCCCTGTTCTGTAAGACACCACAATATTGAAATTAGGCCAATTAATAAGCTTACAATGGCCTCTAAGTGTTCAGGTGAAAGGAAGAGAAACACCATCTCCCACTTAAAATCAAAACCCAGCTTGGTTAGAAAGTCATGTCACTGGACGCGGTGCCTCACACCTGTAATCCCAGCACTTCGGGAGGCCGAGGCGGGCAGATCACCTGAGGTCTGGAGTTTGAGACCAGCCTGACTAACATGGAGAAATCCCATCACTATTAAAAATACAAAAAAATGAGCCTGGCATGGTGGCACACGCCTGTAATCCCAGCTACTCAGGAGGCTTAGGCAGGAGAATTGCTTGAACCCGGGAGGCGGAGGTTATGGTGAGCTGAGATCATGCCATTGCACTCCAACCTGGACAACAAGAGCAAAACTCCAACTAAAAAAAAAGTTATGCCAAAAACCAAGATGGGCCAAAAGCTAGGCCTCTTGCATCAAAAAGTTAGCCAGGTCAGGAACAGTGGTTCATACAGGTAATCCCAACACTTTGGAAAGACGAGGCAGGATGGCTGTTTGAAAGGATTCACCATTCTGGAAAGGAACTTAAGAGATAGCCTAGGCAACATAATGAAACCGCACTTCTACAAAAATTTTTCAAAATTAGCTGGGCATGGTGGCACATCCCTGTAGTCCCAGTTACTCAGGAGGCTGAGGTGGGAGAACCACTTTAGCCCAAGAGGTCAAGAGTGCAGTGAGCTATGACCTCACCACTGCATCCCAACCTGAGCAATAGAATGAGACCCTATCTCTCAAAAACATAGCCAAGGCCAGGCACAGTGGATCACGCCTGAGGCTGAGGCAGGAGGACCACTTGAGGCCAGGAGCTCGAGACCTGCCTGGACAACATAGAGAGACTTCATCTCTTTAAAAAAAACAAAAAAGGGCTGGGTGCGGTGGCTCATGCCTATAATCCCAGTACTCTGGGAGGCCAAGGTGGGTGGATTATTTGAGGTCAGGAGTTCAAGACCAGCCTGGCCAATACGGCAAAACCCTGTCTCTACTAAAAATACAAAAATTAGCCGGGCGTGGTGGCTCACGTCTGTAGTCCCAAGTACTTGGTAGGCTGAGGCAGGAGAATCACTTGAACCCGGGAGACAGAGGCTGCAGTGAGCCAAGATTGCACCACTGCACTCCAACCTGGGTGACAGAGCAAGACTCCATCCCAAAAAAAAGAAAAGAAAAGAAAAAAAAAAAGTTAGCCAAGTTGTAAATGCAAAGTAGAAGTTTCTTTTCAATTTTTGAAATTAAAAAAATACATATACAAATTTTTGAAATTTTAAATCGCCTCTCAGAACAAAAGAAAACTTAAAGGCAATTAAAAGTGCTACTCCAGTGAACACATGAATAAGAAAATGGCCAGGTCCATTGGCTCACACCTGTAATCCCAACACTTTGGGAGGCCAAGGTGGGTAGATCACTTGAGGTCAGGAGTTCGAGACCAGCCTGGCCAACATGGTGAAACCCTACCTCTACTAACAATACAAAAATTAGCTGGACACATGCTGCACATCTGTTACCCCAGCTACTTGGGAGGCTGAGGCAGGAGAATTGCTTGCACCCAGGAGGCAGAGGTTGCAGTGAGCCATGATCATACCACTGCACTCCAACCTGGGCAATAGTCTCAAAAAAAGAAAGAAAGGGAGGGAAAGAAAGTGAAACAACCTTATTGGTGATATGGGGAAAGTATGAGTGGTCTGATTAGATCAAACCAGCCACAACATTCCCTTAAACTGAAGCCTAATCCAGAACCAGGCCCAAATTTTCTTCAATCCTATGAAGGCTGAGAAAGGTGAGGAAGATGCAGAAGTAAAGTTGGAGCCAGGCACGGTGGCTCACCCCTGTAATCCCAGCACTTTGGGAGGCTGAGGCAGGTGGATCACCTGAGGTCAAAAGTTCCAGCCTAGCTAACATTTAGTAGAGCCCGTCTCTACTAAAAATACAAAAAATTAGCTGGATGTGGTGGTGGCCGCCTGTACTCCCAGCTACTACGGAGGCTGAGGCAGGAGAATGGCTTGAACCCGGGAGGCGGAGGTTGCAGTGAGCTGAGATCACGCCACTGCACTCCAGCTTGGACAACAAGAGTGAAACTCCATCTCAAGAAAAAGAAAAGTTGGAAGCAGCAGAGGCTGATTCATGAGGTTTAAGGAAAGAAGCTGTCCCCATTAACACAAAAGTACAACGTAAAGCAGCAAGTGCTGACAGAAAAGCAACACCAGGTTATCCAGGTCTAGCTAAGATCATTGATGAAGGCAGCCAGATGAAAAAGCAGATTTTCAATATAGACAAAACAGCCTTCCTCTGGAAGGAGATGACATGTAGGACTTTCATACCTAGAGAGAACTCAATGCTTAGCTTCAAAGGGCAAGCTGGCTCCCTTGTTAGGGGCAAATGTCACTGGTGACTTTAAGCTGAAGCCAATGGTCTGACCATTCTGAAAATCCTAGGGTCCTGAAGAATTATGTTTAATCTACTCTTGCCTGTGCTCTGGAAATGGAATAACACATTACTGAATATTTTAAGCCCACTGTTGAGATCCACTGCTCAGAAAAAGATTTCTTTCAAAATATTACTGCTCACTGACAATGCACCTAGTCACCCAAGGACTCTGATGGAGATGTACACAAGGAGATGAATGCTGTCTTCATGTCTGCTAACACCACATCCATTCTGCAGCTATGGATCCAAGGAGTAAGCTTGACTTTCAAGTCTTAATTATTTAAGAAATACATTTTATAAGGCTATAGCTGTGGTAGTGATTCCTCGGATGAATCTGGGCAAAGCAAACTGAAAACCTTTTGGAAAGAATCCGCCATTCTAGATGCCATTCATG
Organism: Hylobates moloch; assembly: GCF_009828535.3. Classification (NCBI taxonomy): domain Eukaryota; kingdom Metazoa; phylum Chordata; class Mammalia; order Primates; family Hylobatidae; genus Hylobates; species Hylobates moloch. Next base: position 3,458,506 of record NW_026652289.1, read on the forward strand.
ATTCATGGAAGGAAGTCAAATATCAACACTAACAGGAGTTTGGAAGAAGTTGATTCTAACCCTGGTGATGACTTGGAGGAGTTCAAGACTTCAATGGAGGAAGGAACTGCAGATGTGGTGGAAACAATGAAGAGTTGCTTCTTACTGATGAGCAAAGAAAGTGGTTTCTTGAAATGGAATCTATTCCTAGTGAAGACCCTGTGCACATTGTGGAAATGACAACAAAACATTTGGAATATCACATCAACTTAGTGGATAGTAGTGGCAGAATTTGACAATAGCCTCCAACTTTGAAAGAATTTCCACTGTGGTTAAAATGCTATCAAAACAGCATCACATGCTACAAAGAAGTCTTTTATGAAAGAAGGAGCCCATCAATGCAACAAATTTCACTGTGGCCTTATTTTAAGTAACTGACACAGCCACCACCACCCTGATCAGTCAGCAGCCATCCACATTGAGGCAAGATTGTCCAAGTACAAAACGAGCAGGACTCACTAGAGGCTCAGATGATCATTAGTATTTTTAGCACTAAAATATTTTTTAATTAAGGTAAGCACATTTTTATAGATATAACGTTTGCTATTGCACACTTTAAGTAGTACAGCATAATTACAACTTTTATATGCACTGAAAAACCTAAAACTGTGTCGTGTCACTTGCTTTACTGCAATACATATTTTACTGTGGTGGTCTGGATTAGAACTCGAATTATCTGAGGTATGCCTGTGTACAAAGAGAGGATTCACAAATCACTCTAATTAAGCAGAGTGACGAAAGGCTCATTTCAGTCAGCCTGCCATCTTCCACATTATAACTAAATGCAAGAGCATCACCAATAACTATACTGGCAAAGAGGTTCACATTTCACCTCGATTCTTCTTTATGTTTAGAGAAAGCCTATTTTTCAGTATGCCAGGAAAAACCATGAAAGTAGACCTAACTAAAGCTGGGAGTTTCTTTCATCCCGAGAGGAACCACTTCCTAAGGAAAAACCATCTACTGTTTTGTAGAGTTGGAAGAGAACCCCTCACACAGGTGGAACACCCCCCAGGGCTGCAGCCCCGCCGTCGCGCTCAGCCTGGCCTGCCCTGGGCCCCACCTCAAGAGGCCGCCATTCCCGGACCCTCGGGCCTCCCGTCAGGAATCCGCCATCTGAACGGAGGCCCTAACTGGTCCGCTCGCAGAGCCACTGTCCAAATAAGGCATTTCGAGAGCCACGAGGATGACATAAAGCAGACTCCGCGTTTCTTCATTTTTCGTTAAGTGACACGATTTCCCTCACAAGGAAGGTGCAAACCCACAGGGCGCCCAGACCCTGGCCGGCACTTCCTGTCATCCATTTCCACGACCCGTGTGACAGAAACGGCTCTTCCCACCAATTCCCGGGACGCCGGAACCGCTTCCCCAGCACCCGGCCCCAAACACTGCCGTCAGCGAGCGGCCCTGCGCTGCTCCCGCTGTGGCGCCCGGCTGAGGGCCACGA
>NW_026652289.1:3460437-3476209 GCF_009828535.3 Hylobates moloch
CCGGCCCTCACGCCCGCCGCCCCGCCCGCGTCGGGCCCCGCGCGCCCCCGCCCCCGCCCCGCGCCGGGGCGCGCGCCGCACTCCGAAAGGGACGGTTAGGAGCGCGCGCTTCGATCGGGCCCAGCGCGGCGGCGGCGGCGCCTTCCAGAAATTTCCGCGTCCCTCAACCCACACTGAGAAACCAACTGGGCGCGCCCCCGCGCCGGTTGGGCGGAAGGTGCCCCCTCCCCCGCGGGTGCCCGCTCCCCTCCCCCACTCGCGCCCCCTCCCCGCCCCCTGCCCCGGGCGGCGGGTCAAATGCGGGCCCTCCGGGGCAGCGCCGGCCCTCCAGACCCGGGCGGCAGCGGCGGCGGCGGGCGGCGGCCGCGGGCCGGTGTGATTGATAGGGACGGCGGCGGCGAGAGCGGCGGCGGCGGCGGCGGAGCGGTTGAGTGACAGCTTACCTGGGTGCCAATCTTCATCACACTGACAAGCGGCTGCAGCAATCGGGACCCGCAGTGCCGCGCCCGCGTCCAACCGTCACGCCGACGCTGGGCCACGCGACACAGCCTCGCTCAATGGGAGGAGGGCGACGCCGACGCGCGCCGCATCAATATTCAGAGAGGGGGCGGGGCCTGCCGGAGACGGGCCCCGCCCCTCCCTGCGCGGCGGCGGGCGCGGGGCGGGGCCTAATCGCTGGAGGAGGAGAGCGAGGGCGGGAACCGGGCGGTGGCCGGCCCTGCCTCAAGCCCCGCCCGCACCCGGAGCTAGGCCGTGCCCCCAGCCGGCCGCGCCCGAGCGCGAGGAGCTGTCTGCCCCGCCCCGAAGGCAGAGCCTCCCGCCTTATGACTATGCAGTAGGGGCGTGGCCTCAGCGCACGTCTCGCCCCCTCCGCGCGCTCGGTTGCCACCCAGAAGAGGTGTGTGGAGCCGGGCGAAACCATCTGCCTCGAGCAGGCGGGGAGGGAGGGCTGTACCATCCGTAACCCGTAGCCGAAGGCCCCCATTCTCTGTGTGCCCGGTTTGAATATAAGCCCGCGGGAGCCTCGCAGCCTTCCTACCCAGGCTCCGGAGCCCGGGTGGGCACGGGCCTGGGCGGCACAGTGGATGCTCACGTGCCTCGCCCCCTGCGCAGCGCGAGTGTTTAGCACCTGAGGCTTTACCCTGGGCGCTCTCTTCCCTCCGTGTGAGGACCCCAGCAAGGATTCATGATGTCCACAGGTGCTTCGGGGTGGCCTCTGGGCTACTTGGCCTCGCTTGACCACAGCTTCCGGCCCAGGTGAGCCTTGCGGGTCTTGGTGACCAATGCGGCCTCCAGGTAAAGGGCACCTGCCTTAGGGGACGCCCACAAGTGTCTGCATTTCAAACTGTGCTTTGAAAGACCGCCCTAACCGACCACTGCCACAATGTACCCACAAGTGCAGATGGTGGCTTTGGTCTCCAAGATGTAAGGAAAGGGCCACACATTCCCCAGTGCATAGGAAAGCACACGGTTTGCCTGACTGGCCTTCAATACTGCGGAAACGTCCATTTATGCAGTGGCCCACCGAGTGCCATCAGTGCCTTGAGTCCATACACAGCGGGGGAAGGGCAGCTCTGTGGGCCCTCACTCCTCCCGGAAGGCAGGCAGGCCCAGGACTGGAGCTGATTGCTGGAGGGAGCCTGGGGTAGGTCTAGACATGAACAGCTCGGAGAACATCCCTCCTGTGTCTTCAGAGCTCCACACCGCCAGGAGGTCTTGGCCAAGTGTTGTGCAGCTGCAGAGCCGCCTCTTTCAGAAAGATAGGGGGCAGCAGGGTGGGCAAGAGCGAGGCCCTGAGATACTTGCCCAAGGAGGGACCTTCAAGGGGACAAAAAAAGCTCAGTATTCAAGACTGAGCATAATCTGCAGAGCCTAGTGCAAGATGCAGATGCAAGTGTCAAGAGGTGTCGGAACAGAGACACTCCATAGGGGCTGGGTAAACTGAAGCTGAGACCTGCTGGGCTGCACCTCCAGGAGGTTAAGGCATTCTTAGTAATAGGATGAGATAGGAGGTCGGAACAAGACACAGATCATAAGGATCATGCTGATAAAACAGGATGCAGTAAAGAAGCCGGCCAAGGCGGGGGTGGGTGCGGGCGCCTGTAGTCCCAGCTACTCGGAGAGGCTGAGGCAGGAGAATGGCGTGAACCCGGGAGGCGGAGCTTGCAGTGAGCCAAGATCGCGCCACTGCACTCCAGCCTGGGTGACAGAGCGAGACTCCGTCTCAAAAAAAAAAAAAAAAAAAGAAGCCGGCCAAATCCCACCAAAACCAAGATGGCGGGGAAAGTGAGCTGTGGCCTTCCTCAGTGCTGACTATACACTAATTATAGTATATTAGCTTGGTAAAACACACTCCCGCCAGCGCCATGACAGTTTTCAAATGCCATGGCAACGTTTGGAAGATACCCTACATTGTCTAAAAGGGGTCGGGCGCAGTGGCTCACGCCAGTAATCCCAGCACTTTGGGGAGGCCAAGGCGGGCGGATCACTTGAGGTCAGGAGTTGAGACCAGCATGGCCAATATGGTGAAACCCCATCTCTACTAAAAATCCCAAAAAATTAGGCAGGCGTGGTGGCATACGCCTGTAGTCCCAGCTACTTGGGAGGCTGAGGCAGGAGAATCGCTTGAACCTGGGAAGCAGAGGTTGCCGTGAGCCGAGATCACGCCATTGCACTCCAGCCTGGGCGACAGAGCAAGAATCCATCTCCAGTAAATAAATAAATAAATAAATAAATAAATAAATAAATAAATAAATAAATGAAGAATCGTAAGTTCTGGGAATTCCCCACCACTTTCCCAGAAAACTCATGAATAATCCACCCCTTGTTTAGCACATGATCAAGAAATAACCAATATAATTCAGGAACGGATTCTAGGAAAAAAAAAAAAAAGACCGTAAAAATAGCCAACCAGCAGCCCTTGGGGCTGCTCTGCCTATGGAGTAGCCATTCTTTTGTTTATTTACTTCTCTAATAAACTCACTTTCACTTTACTCTGTGGATTCTCCCTGAATTTTCTTGTGTAAGCTCCAAGAACCCTCTCTTGGGATCTGGATTGAGACCCCATTCCAGTATGACAAAGTCCCTGGCTCAGAAATTACAGTAAAGAATTTCAAGGCAGTGACAGCAGAACCTTACCCCGAGCGCCTGGGCCCTTCTCAGCAGGGGCAGGGGCCCTGTGACATGCTGTTCAGGCCCCAGGAAGCAGCCCGGTGCTCACTGGCCCACACCTAGACCTGCCCCCAGTCTGAAGCTTTCATTTATTTGTATCTGGCCTGTGAGACAGCAGGAGTTCCACCAGAGGACCTGAGTGCATGGTCACCCAGAGCCCAGGAAGCAGCTGCAGCAAGTCCAGGGCAGACAGAAGCCCAGGCCCTGCCATCCCACTCGGGTCATCAGCTAGGTGCCTTCTCTGCCAGCTGCTTTGCCCTTTCACCCACCATGAGTGGCCACCCTTCTTTTTCTTCCTTTCTGAAGTCTGTCTTCAGAAAAAGGGGAAAGGCCGGGATGTATTGCCAGAAAGGGGATCCTGATCCAGACCCCAAGAGGGGGTTCTTGGATCTTTGGATCTTTTTTTTTTTTGAGATGGAGTCTCACTCTGTCGCCCAGGCTGGAGTGCAGTGGCACAATCTCAGCTCACTGCAAGCTCCGCCTCCCGGGTTCATGCCATTCTCCTGCCTCAGCCTCTCCGAGTAGCTGGGACTACAGGTGGCCGCCACTACGCCCAGCTAATTTTTTGTATTTTTTAGTAGAGACGGGGTTTCACCATGATCTTGATCTCCTGACCTCGTGATCCGCCCGCCTCGGCCTCCCAAAGTGCTGGGATTACAAGCGTGAGCCACCGCGCCCAGCCGGGTTCTTGGATCTTGAGCAAGAAAGAACTCAGGGCAAGTCCATAAAGTGAAAGCAAGTTTATTAAGAAAGCAAAGGAATAAAAGAACGGCTACTCCATAGGCCCACCAGCATTGTGGCTGCTCAGTTGCTTATACTTTTTGTTTGTTTGCTTGTTTTTCTTTGCTGCCGTGCCTTCCTCCCCCAGCAGCTTATACATATTGTTAGCTCTTGATTATATGCTAAATACAGGGTGGGTTATTCATGAGGTTTCCTGAACAGCGGTGGGAACTGAGGGTTCCTCCCCTTTTTAGACCATATAGGGTAACTTCCTGCCATTGCCATGGCATTTGTAAACTGTCCTGGCACTGGTGGGAGTGTCTTTTAGCGCGCTAATGCATTATAATTAGCATATAATGAACAGTGAGGACGACCAGCAGTCACTTTCATCCTCGTCTTGGTTTTGGTGGGATTTGGCCTGCTTCTTTACCTGTTTTAGCAGCAAGGTCTTTGTGGCCTGTGTCTTGTGCCGACCTCCTATCTCTCCCTGTGACTAAGAATGCCTTAACCTCCTGGAAATGCAGCCCAATAGGTCTCAGTCTTATTTTAGCCAGTCCGTATTCAAGATGGAGTCGCTTTGGTTCAAATGCCCCTGACAGATGCACCATCAGTAGTCTCCTCCTAGAGGGATGGGCCAAGTTTGCTGGGCCCTGAAACTTGCATACTGTGAGGAGTCCTTAGGAAAATAATTCAAAGTGAGGTAGGTATGGGGCTTTAGAGGGGGCGAAGGCTCATTTGCTTCCCTGTGAATCCACCTTTGCCTCCAAACACACCTGTGTGGCCACAGGGGGCCTCCTCCCAGTGTTGAGCACCAAAGTGGTTTCTAAAGAAAAGAAAACAGACCAGGCTCGGTGGCTGACGCCTGTAATCCCAGCACTTTGGGAGGCCAAGGCAGGCGGATCACGAGGTCAGGAGATCGAGACCATCCCGGCTAACAGGGTGAAACCCCCTCTCTACTAAAAATACAAAAAATTAGCCGGGCGTGGTGGCAGGCACCTGTAGTCCCAGCTACTCGGGAGGCTGAGGCAGGAGAATGGCGTGAACCCAGGAGGCAGAGCTTGCAGTGAGCAGAGATCATGCCACTGCACTCCAGCCTGGGCGAAAGAGCGAGACTCTGTCTCAAAAAAAAAAAAAGGTACATTTTAATTCAAATAACCAGCCATTCTGTCTATTCTCTTTGCAACATGTTTTCTATAATATTTGTTAATTTTTTTTTTTTTTTGAGATGGAGTCTTGCTGTATCACCCAGGCTGAAGTGCACTGGCATGATCTTGGCTCACTGCAGCCTCTGCCTCCTGGGTTCAAGCGATTCTTCTACCTCAGCCTCCCAAGTAGCTCAGATTACTGGTGCCCGCCACCATGCCCGGCTAATTTTTGTATTTTTAGTAGAGGTGGGATTTCACCTTGCTGACCAGGCTGGTCTCAAACTCCTGACCTCAGGTGACCCGCCTGCCTTGACCTCCCAAAGTGCTGGGATTACAGGCATGAGCCACCGCACCCGGCCAGATTTATTAATATTTTTCTTGGGAAAATAGATATATGAAGTAAAAAGGCACATATAATTGTTTATAGAAATACATAACTAAGGCCGGGCGCGGTGGCTCACGCTTGTAATCCCAGTACTTTGGGAGGCCGAGGCGGGCGGATCACGAGGTCAGGAGATCGAGACCACGGTGAAACCCCGTCTCTACTAAAAATACCAAAAAATTAGCCGGGCATGGTGGCGGGCGCCTGTAGTCCCAGCTACTCGGAGAGGCTGAGGCAGGAGAATGGCGTGAACCCGGGAGGCGGAGCTTGCAGTGAGCCGAGATCGCGCCACTGCACTCCAGCCTGGGTGATAGAGCAAGACTCCGTCTCAAAAAAAAAAAAAAGAAAAGAAATACATAACTAGGCGGGGTGCAATGGCTCACACCTGTAATCCCAGCATGCTGGGAGGCCAAGGCAGGCAAATCATCTGAGATCAGGAGGTCAAGACCAGCCTGGGCAACATGGTGAAACCCCGACTCTACTAAAAATACAAAAATTGCCGGGCTCAGTGGCTCACGCCTGTAATCCTAGCACTTTGGAAGGCCGAGGCGGGTGGATCACGAGGTCAGCAGTTTGAGACCAGCCTGACCAACATGGTGAAATCCCGTCTCTACTAAAAATACAAAAAAATTAGCTGGGCGGCCGGGCGCGGTGGCTCACGCTTGTAATCCCAGCACTTTGGGAGGCCGAGGTGGGCGGATCACGAGGTCAGGAGATCGAGACCACGGTGAAACCCCGTCTCTACCAAAAATACAAAAAATTAGCCGGGCGTGGTGGCGGGCGCCTGTAGTCCCAGCTACTCGGAGAGGCTGAGGCAGGAGAATGGCGTGAACCCGGGAGGCAGAGCTTGCAGTGAGCCGAGATCGCGCCACTGCACTCCAGCCTGGGCGACAGAGCAAAATTTCTTCCCCAAAAAAAAAAAAAAAAAAACACAAAAATTAGCTGGGTGTGGTGGCAGGTGCCTGTAATCCCAGCTACTTGGGAGGCTGAGGTGTTATGACCAAGCGAGTTATAGAGAAACGCCACCACACGTTGAGACAAATTAAAGAGTCCTTTATTAGCCGGCAACCAAGAGGCAGCTAACGCTCAGAATTCTCTCGGCCCCGAAGAAGGGGCTAGTTTTGTTTTTATACAGTGGTCTAAGTAGGGGAGGGGGGATTTTAGCTGAAACAATTTTTACAGAAGCAGAACTGCCAAAAAGTTAAAAAATTAATTGGTTACAAATGCAGTTAAAAAAATAAACAGTTCCAGGTGCAGGGGCTTAAACTATCACAAAGAGATAAATGCAGGGGTTTTGGGTGCCATCCACTGCGCTCGTCCCCAGGAGCTGCTATTGCGGCTTGCCTCAATATCCTATCAGTAGGTGTATTCCTGGATGTGCTTTGAGTCATTTACACTAGCTATGCCTTAAGGGAGGGAGGTGAAAGGGGGCTGCCAGTGAAGAAACTAAAATGGAGTCTGTCCGGCTCTCTCCTAGGAGAGGGTCACTCAGGTTAAAACAAGGTAGGGTATCACAGAGGCATGAGAATTGCTTGAATCCAGGAGACAGAGATTGCAGTCAGCCGAGATCGTGCCACTGCACTCCAGTCTGGGGTATAGAGCGAGACTCTGTCTCAGAAAAAGAGAAAGACGTGACTAGATTGGGTGCGGTGGCTCATTCCTGCAATCCCAGCACTTCGGGAGGCTTGAGGCCAGGAGTTTGAGACCAGTGTGGGCAATATAGTGAGACCCCCCACTACCCCCTGCACACCCCCACCCCGGTCTCTACAAAAGAAGAAAAAAAAATTTTTAACTAGCAGGTGTGATGGGGCACACCAGTAGTCCCAGCTACTTGGAAGACTGAAGTGGGAGGATCGCTTGAACCCAGGAGTTCGAGGCTGCAGTAGGCTGAGAGCGTGCCACTGCACTGAAGCCTGGGCAACAGAGTAAGACCCTGTCTCAAAAAAAAAAAAAAAAAAAAAGGAGAACTATGTGAGGTGTATGAAGAAGAGCAATTCCATCTTGAATAGGAGCTGGGTGAAATGAGGCTGAAACCTACTGGGCTGCATTCCCAGACAGTTAAGGCATTCAAAGTCACAGGATGATATAAGAGGTCAGGACAAGATACAATACAGGTCATAAAGACCTTGCTAATAAAACAGGTTGCAGTAGGCTGGGCGCGGCGGCTCACACCTGTAATCGCAGCACTTTGGGAGGCGGAGGCGGGTGGATCATGAGGTCAGGAGTTCAAGACCAGCCTGGCCAAGATGGTGACACCCCAACTCTACTAAAAATACAAAAAATTAGCCAGGCGTGGTGGCACACGCCTGTAATCCCAGCACTCACTTGGGGGGCATAGGAAATAAAGGTAGCAGTAACCCAGATGGGGCGCAGCACACACCAGAGCTACGGTACATGGGGGAGTATTTGAAAATGACACTGGAGGAACCGGAGAAGGCAGGGCTTGAGTTGTTCTTAAAGGATGGTTAGGATCTGAGAGGCTTCATTGAGAAAAATGAATGAGAAGCCACTGAAAACTAGGGCACTGATTTCGGCTCGCTGTAGCCTCCGCCTCCCAGGTTCAAGCAATTCTCCTGACTCAGCCTCCCGAGTAGCTGGGATTACAGGTGCCCACCACCACGCCCAGCTAATTTTTGCATTTTTAGTAGAGACAGGGTTTGCCATGTCAGCCAGGCTGGTCTTGAACTCCTGACTGACCTCAGGTGATCCACTCACCTCGGCCTCCCAAAGTGTGGGGATTACAGGCCTGAACCACCACGCCCGGCCTTCACCTGCTTTTGATTTTGCATGGAGTTCATTCTCACACACTGCTCCAATGTCTCATACATCGCATGCCAGGAACTGTTCAATTTTTTTTTTCTTTTTTGAAACAGAGTTTCCCTCTTGTTGTCCAGGCTGGAGTGCAATGGTGCGATCTTAGCTCACCACAACCTCCGCCTCCTGAGTTCAAGTGATTCTCCTGCCTCAGCCTCCCGAGTAGCTGGGAATACAAGCATGTGCCACCACACTCGGGTAATTTTGTATTTTTAGTAGAGACGGGATTTCTCCATGTTGGTCAGGCTGGTCTCGAACTCCTGACCTCAGGTGATCCGCCCACCTCGGCCTCCCAAAGTGCTGGGATTATAGGCATAAGCCACTGCGCCCAGCTGGAACTGTTCAAATATTGTATTAGTGTGTACTCTAATTAGTCTCCAAATCACTCAAGTTTATTAACTGATAAAAGCCAATTCTAGGGCCAGGCACAGTGGCTCACTCCTGTGATCCCAGCATTTTGGGAGGCTGAGGCGGGTGGATCACTTGAGGTCAGAAGTTCGAGACCAGCCTGGCCAACATGGTGAAATCCTGTCTCTACCAAAAATACGAAAATTGACCAGGCACGGTGGCTCACGCCTGTAATTCCAACACTTTGGGAGGCTGAGGCAGACAGATCATGAGGTCAGGAGTGAAACCCCATTTTGTAAAAATATAAAAATTAGCTGGGCGTGGTGGTACGTGCCTGTAATTCCAGCTACTCAGGAGGCTGAGGCAGGAGAATCGCTTGAACCCGGGAGACAGAGGTTGCAGTGAGCCGAGATCACACCACTGCACTCTAGCCTGGGCAACAGAGTGAGACTCTGTCTCAAGAAAAACAAAAACAAAAACAAAAATTAGCCAGGCATGTTGGCACACAGCTGTAGTCCCAGCTACTCGGGAGGCTGAGGCAGGAGAATCACTTGAACCTGGGAGGTGGAGGTTGCAGTGAGCTGAGATCATGCCATTGCACTCCAGCCTGGGCCACAAAGCAAGACTCTGTCTCAAAAAAAAAAAAAATTAGCCAGGTGTGGTAGCACGTGCCTGTATTCCCAGCTACTGGGGAGGCCAAGGCAGGAAAATTACTTGAACCCAGGAGGTGGAGGTTGCAGTGAGCCGAGATTTCACCACTGCACTCCAGCCTGGTTGACAGAGAGACACTCTGTCTCAAAACGAAACAAAACAAAATTTAAAAAAAAGCTGGGTGTGGTGGTGGATACCTGTGGTTCCAGCTACATGGGAGGATTGCTTGAGCCCCGGGGGACACAGGTGGTAGTGAGCGCAGATCACACCACTGCACTCCTGCCTGGGTGACAGACTAAAAAGCTGAGACCCTGTCTCAAAAAAAAAAAGGCCGAGCCGGGCGCGGTGGCTCACGCCTGTAATCCCAGCACTTTGGGAGGCCGAGACAGGTGGATCACAAGGTCAGGAGATCAAAACCATCCTGGCTAACACGGTGAAACCCCATCTCTACTAAAAATACAAAAAAAAGAAAAAAATTAGCCGGGCATAGTGGCAGGCACCTGTAGTCCAGGTACTCGGGAGGCTGAGGCAGGAGAATGGCGTGAACCTGGGAGGAATCGCGCCACTGCACTCCAGCCTGGGCGACAGAGCAAGACTCCTTCTCAGGAAAAAAGCCAATTCTTCAAAACTATAATTTCCTTTTTTTTGTTTTGAAACAGGGTCTCACTCTGTCACCCAGAATGGAGTGCAGTGGCATGATCTTAGCTCACTGCAACCTCTGCCTCCCAGGCTCAAATGATTCTCCTGCCTCAGCCTCCCAAGTACCTGGGAATACAGGCATATGCCACTACCAATGGGCTAATTTTTGCATTTTTTGTAGAGATGGGGTTTCACCATGTTGGCCGGGCTGGTCTTGAACTCCTGACCTCAAATGATCCACCTGCCTCAGCTTCCCAAAGTGCTGGGATTACAGGCATGAGCCATCGAGTCTGGCCTTCTTTTTAATTTTATTTTAATTGAAATTAGATTTTTTTTCTTTTTTGAGACAGGGTCTCACTTTGTTGCCCAGACTGTAGTGCAGTGGCAGGATCTCTGCTCACTGCAGCCTCATCCTTCCCTCACTCACGTGATCCTCCCACCTTAGCCTCAAGAGTAGCTGGGACTACAGATGTGTGCCACCATGCCCAGCTAATTTTTGTATTTTTTTGTAGAGATAGGATTTCACCATGTTGCCCAGGTTGGTCTTAAACTCCTGGGTTCAGGGGATCCTCCTACCTTGGCCTCCCAAAATGTAGGGATTACAGGCATGAGCCACTGCGCCCAGCCCAAATATGTAATTTCTCAGTGAGGTCAATGAACAGTTGAAACATGATTAACTGGTTGGGCTCCATGGCTCACACTTGTAGTCCTAGCACTTGGGGAGGCCAAGGCAGGAGGACTGCTTGAGGCCAGGAGTTTGGGACCAGCCTGGACAACATAGTAAGACCCGTCTCTACAAAAATAAAAACAAAAAAATCCCACACACAAAAACTACAGCAACAATAGAGAAATATGATGGGCCCCATCTCAACAGGGCAAGTCGCAATGGAAGAGACCAAAGCCTTGGGGAGCCTGGATGGAGAGAGCAAGAGAAGGCTCCGGGTCCCTGATGGACAACGGCTGCACCTGAGCCAGGTGTGCTCAGACAGGTGAGGAAGCTTGATGAGCAGGAACTCCAATACCATGGGGTGTGTGGGTGGTACTGCACATGGGGTTACCTGCCCTGGGACAAGGTGATACTTCCTGAGCTTTGGGACCTGGGCTGGCTAATTTTATGTGTCAATGTGGCTAGGCTATGGTGCCTGGCTCAGTGGTCACAGAGCACCCTGGATGTCTCTGTGAAGATGTTTTTAGATGGGATTAACATTTTACTAAGTAGATTTGAGTGAAGCAGGTTACCCTCCATAATGTGTGTGGGCCTCATGCATCCATTTAAGGCCTTCAGAGAAAAGACTGAGGTTCCCTAAGAAGGAAGGAATTCTGCCTCCACACTGCCTTTGAATTGGGACTCACGCCACACCACAGCATCTCTTGCTAGAATTTCCAGACTGCCCTGCAAATTTCAGACTTGCCAGTCTCAATTCTTAAAATAAATCTCTCCCTCTCTCACTATCTATCTATGTACATCTATCTCCATCCTATCAGTTCTGTTTCTCTGGAGAACCCTGACTAATAATGCAGGATGCATTCCTGTCTCTGGGCCCTCAAAATGGCATATGCTTTAGTGACACTTACCCACACATGGCACCATTGCCTGCTTTCCCACTGTGGACACCAAGGCCACAGTAGGACAATCCTGGAAGGTCCATGGTCCCAATGACCTCTCACCCTTGGCCCTTCCTGGTGGGACTGTGCAGCTAAAATCAGGCACAGAGAAGGTGCCTCCTAATCCCCACAGTCCTGCTTCCTACCTGCCCACAGCAGTGCTATGTGGGCCGGTTGCCTTCCTGCCTGCACAGGCCCCCAGGGCCTGGACCCTCACTGGAGGGAATGTGCCCCCTCTCAGCTTGGATGAGGAGTGGGGTAGGGGAGAGAAGAGGGAGGGACAGGAGGGATGGTGGGCTCCTCTCCAGGCTACAGAGGAATGCCCGGAGGGAAGGGAGGCAAGCTGGCGCCCTGCATCCTGTGCCCGGGCAGTGCACAGTTAGCACAAAAAGGAGCATCAAGCTGAAAAAATTCCTTTTTCTTCTTGCCCCTCCTTCTTGGCTGTTTTCCTAATCGTGCTGAAATGAACGTTTACCATCTCGTGAGATATTTGAGAACAGTTACTGTTCCTTTTTCTTTCTTTCTTTCTTTTCATTTTCTTTTTTCTTTTTTTTTTTTTGAGACGGAGTCTCCCTCTGTCACCCAGGTTGGAGTGCAGGGGTGTGATCTCAGCTCACTGCAACCTCCGCCTCCCAGGTTCAAGCGATTCTCCTGTCTCAGCCTCCCGAGTAGCTGGGATTACAGGCACACGCCACCACACCCAGATAATTTTTGTATTTTTAGTAGTGGAGACAGGGTTTCACCGTGGTCTCGATCTCCTGACCTCGTGATCCGCCCGCCTCGGCCTCCCAAAGTGCTGGGATTACAAGCGTGAGCCACTGCGCCCGGCCTTCCTTTCTATTTTTAAAAGATGGGTTGTGCCATGTTGCCCAGGCTGGTCTCCAACTCCTGAGCTCAGGCAATCTGCCTGCCTCAGCCTCCCAGAGTGCTCGGATTACAGGTATGTGCCACTGTGTCCAGCCAACACAGTTGCTGTTTCTTCTACATATTTTCTTTTCTTTCTTTCTTTTTTTTTAAGACATTGTTTTGATCTTGTCACCCAGGGTGGAGTGCAATGTCCTGATCTCTGCTCACTGCAACCTCCACCTCCCAGGTTCAAGCCATTCTCCTGCCTTAGCATCCTGAAGAGCTAGGATTACAGGCATGCGCCATCACAGCCGGCTAATTTTTGTATTTTTTTTTTTTTTTGAGACGGAGTCTCGCTCTGTCGCCCAGGCTGGAGTGCAGTGGTGCGATCTCGGCTCACTGCAAGCTCCGCCTCCCGGGTTCACGCCATTCTCCTGCTTCAGCCTCTCTGAGTAGCTGGGACTACAGGCGCCCGCCACCACGCCCGGCTAATTTTTTGTATTTTTAGTAGAGATGGGGTTTCACCGTGGTCTCGATCTCCTGACCTCGTGATCCGCCCGCCTCGGCCTCCCAAAGTGCTGGGATTACAAGCATGAGCCACTGCGCCCAGCTAATTTTTGTATTTTTGGTAGAGATGGGGTTTCACCATGTTGGCCAGGCCGGACTTGAACTCCTGACCTCAGGTGATCCGCCCACTTCGGCCTCCCAAAGTGCTGGGATTACAGGCGTGAGCCACCACGCCCGGCCACAACGTATTTTCATTGAGGATAGAAAGAAGCTTGTGGGGCCAATTTTTACACAAAAAATTAGCTGGGCATGGTGACGGGCACCAACTACTCTGGAGGCTGAGGCAGAGAATTGCTTGAAACTGGGAGGCGGATTTTGCAGTAAGCCAAGATCACACCGCTGCACTCCAGCCTGGGTGACAGAGCAAGACTCCGTCAAAGAGAAGAGAAGAGGGAAAGAAAGAAAGAAAAGAAAGAGAAGCTTGTGGGCTTGGTCTGGATGGGGCCCCTCCCTTGGTGGCTGTTTCAGCTGCCTCTCTTGCTTCGTGCATGTGTGACTGGATACATATACTAGGATACTGGATACATATACCCTCCTTACATATACTAGGAATACTGTCCCTACCTCCACATATCCTAGCATCTACAAGTAAGTGCACTTTTGTGTATGTGCAATTATCAGTCAGGATCAGTGGAAAGATTAAGGAACAGAATGTGTTCATGGAATTCTAGAGATGGGAGAAATCTCTCCAGCTCCTTTTACATGGGAGAAAACTGCTGGGCATGTTCACGACAGGCTCCAGGCCCAGGTCTTCATCCCGCCAGAGCTCTTCTCTTTTAACTGTGTCGGGGAAGGAAAATTGCTCATTTCCTTCTACCCTTCCAGGTTCTCACTGGGGACCCTGCTACAAAAGACAAATTAACAGGGGAAAGATGGATGTTTATTAACATGTATCTCTCAGGGATAATGGAGAAACTCAGGGATGAGTAAATTTAAAGAGGTGACATAGAATTTGGGCTTCTGCTGGGGGTGTTGGCTCACACCCGTAATCCCAGCCCTTTTGAAACCACCTTTGCAAAAATTAAAAGTGAGGCAATCATTACAGTGAAAGACGTCTGGCCTAACTAAGTCCATCTTGCTTCTAACCTCCAAGCTGTCCTTGTTTGTTCCTGGGTGGAGGCCGAACTAACTCTGGGAGGAACTTAGTTTATGTTTAGCTTTGAAACAAAGACAATAGAGCCCTTTCCCTAAACACATCCCCTTCCTACCTGGGGACTAGATTGCCTTTGCAGGACTAACAAATTAGCCACAAGATTAGAAATTATTGTTTAGGAGTCTTGCAGCTGGAGGCTGCAAAATTGCTCTTAGGGATAACATCACTGCTGTCAAACCTCAGATCAGTGCTTGAGGTATTTTGCAGACCCTGCACTCGATGGATCAGCTGACACCACTCATCTCCATAAACTGGCTCATGGGGTCTTCTGACCCCCTCCCAGGAACAAACTCAGCCCAAGAGGACAGCCTCAACTTCCTGTAATTTCATCTCCGACCTGACAAATCAGCCCTCCTGACCCAATGGCGCCCTACCCACCAAATTATCCTTAAAAACTCTGGGCCAGGCACGGTGGCTCACGCCTGTAATCCCAGCACTTTGGGAGGCCGAGGCAGGCAGATCACGAGGTCAGGAGATCGAGACCATCCTGGCTAACATGGTGAAACCCCGTCTCTACTAAAAATACAAAAAATTAGCCGGGCGTGGTGGCGGGCGCCTGTAGTCCCAGCTACTCGGAGACGCCGACGCAGGAGAATGGCGTGAACCCGGGAGGCAGAGCTTGCAGTGAGCCGAGATCGCACCACTGCACTCCAGCCTGGGTGACAGAGCGAGACTCCGTCTCAAAAAAAAAAATAAATAAATAAATAAATAAAATAAAAATACAAAAAATTAGCCGGCCATGGTGGCGGGCATCTGTAGTCCCAGCCACTCTGGAGGCTGAGGAAGGAGAATGGTGTGAACCCGGGAGGCGGAGTTTGCAGTGAGCCGAGATCCTGCCACTGCACTCCAGCCTAGGGGACAGAGCGAGACTCCGTCTCAAAAAAAGAAAAAACAAAACAAAAACTCTGATCCCCAGCCAGGCGCGGTGGCTCATGCCTGTAATCCCAACACTTTGGGAGGCCGAGGCATGTAGATCACTTGAGGTCAGGAGTTCAAGACTAGCCTGGCCAACATGGAGAAACCCTGTCTCTACTAAAAATACAAAATAGCCGGGCGTGGTGGTGCATGCCTGTAATCCCAGCTACTCAGGAGGCTGAGACAGGAGAATCACTTGGACCCGGGAGGCAGAGATTGCGGTGAGCCGAGATCACGCCATTGCACTCCAGCCTGGGCATACAGAGCAAGTCTCCATCTCATAAAATAATAATAATAATAATAATCCTATGCCAAGAGGCGCATTTGGAGTGGCATATTCTGGTCGGCTACAGAGGGGTGTACCCTTGCACTACTTTCGGTATGCAGGACCACAAAGTCTTGCCTGACAAAGATCTTTAGAGGCTTAACAACTTGACTGAAATAACACCATTAGCTCAGCTTTTGCTGGTGTGACCTTAACAGGTCGGTTGCCTGATGCACAAGTCCAAACACCGATGGAGGGTTCCAGCAGAGTGAGAGGTGTCGTCCTAATGCTGCGGAATGCGGAGAGGAGAGGACACCTCAAAGCTGCTTCCCTCAGGAGTCTGGGGCTGGGGATCTTAAGAGGTTTGAAGTGGACCAAGGTGTGCGCATCACTGATTGGTTGAAAAACGCAGGTTGGAGACAGAGAGACACCTGGATTCTCATGTTGACTTGGTTACTCTGCGAAGGGGCTTTAAACTATCTAGTGTCAGCCATTCTGCTGGAATTCAGAATCTGGAAAACATCTTAAGCAATTCTTTTTTTTTTTTTTTT